>NC_057933.1:37975833-38290274 GCF_018555375.3 Anguilla rostrata | reverse complement strand
CCATTTGTTCCCTTTTTGTTTAGTAAAGTCTTTTGTTCTTACCTTTTTGGAGTTTGAGTTTTTCCCCCTCCACATTTGGGTCCTAACCCTCCACTGCACCGTGACAACCATTTTACAATGTCATGCAAACTTTGTGTCAGATCAAAGTGTCAAATATTTCAAATTGCCTCATGGAACACATTGAAATTCATGTAGAAAACTGCTGGTCAGTAACTACAGGAAGCATATTTCTCCAGAAAACAAATACTTGCTTCTGAACTGAATTTGAGTACATGTACAAGTGATTGTATGTTTGCTACGTACAATAAATACTGCATCTAAAATACATATTGTACATACATACATAGAGAACTTCTTTATCCCCATGGGGACATTTTCCTCGCAGCATGTTACATTCACATTTACGAACAGACATTTATACCATACAATCATTCAGAATTCTCAGATTCCTCAGAATTGAGAAAATATTGGGTAGCATTGCTTTGGAATACATCTTATTTAATTTCGGTGAGGCAAGATAGCCTATATTGTTTGTAGTACCGTAACCTGGCGTCATTTTTATATCAATACTTTTAATGGCAGGCCTGGATTTTGGCAGTTTGAATGAGTTATAGACGGTGTATGTCTTGTATGTGTGAGTAACTTGGCATTTTTGTACATTGAAAACATGTTTTTTTATGAGAAGTATATAGTGTGTTCCTACTGCATAGTATGTTTAGTTTGATTATATGAAACGTAACCCAGATGCATACTCGATAAGCAAAAATGTCTGAGTATGCAATTGAGCTTAATCAACGGTCAAGAGATGCCCCATAATACATTGCGACTGAATGTCCATCATCTATGCAACCAATCATATGATATGACAGCAAGGAATAATTTCTGATTAAACTCAAATATTTAAAGTAATAATCTCGAAGATGTTCATGAAAATAAATGTCTTTTAAGTCACTATCTATCGCTGCATTGGGTAACACAATGGTGATTGAGCCTATTTTTATATTAATTTATACTATTATTATCATAATTCATGATTAAAAAACTTGGTGTCTGTGGCGACATTCCCAGGAAAAAAATAACAAGCAGCGCACAGTTAGTGACGCGTTTTTCATCACCCATCAGTGGTTGGTCTGCCAGAGAGGGTAGGCGGAACTAACGCAACAGGCTCTGTGAGGGAGTGGGAGTTTTGGGAGACCAACCGCGACTGAATAGGGGGTTCTTTAAGCTATTAACCAGAGGTAAAATAGCCACAAAGTCTCAAGAGACAAGGGAAAGGAAAACAATACTCCTTAGGGAGAGTATCCCAAAGAAAAGCTCTACACAACCCACGTACTGGGTAAAAAAAAACTAAAGCTTAAGGAGTATGAAAATAAAACAAAATTGCCGTAGCAGAAAACGGGGCAACTCAAAGAAAACAGACCTCGAACCGAGGCTGAAAAAGTAAAACCCTAAAGAAAGAATACTGAGCTTAGATTGTGGCACTAACTTGTTGCCAACAATCTAAAAAAGCCAAAGACTGTTGTGCTAATTTTATAGCCACAACAATCCAATATCGCAACTCAATCCTATACCTTTATCTTTACCTTGCTTGACAGAATACCGGCTCTCGTGCAACACAAGTGACACTGAAGCAAAGCTTATCGGCTTGCTCAGGGTTTAAATAGAACGCCAACAGGTGCAAACTGTAAAAAGAAATTTGCACGTGTATAATTTAATCAACTCAATGGCCGTAATAACTGAAGAAAAGGCGCAGGTAGGAAAAGAAATGGTGGTATCAGCCAAAACCATGACAGGCTCGCTCTTCAACTCACTTGTGTGTGAGCGGCGTACTGTTTTTTCCGGTATCTGCATGCGTTACTATAACAGAGAAAGGGGGGGTTGGGGGAGTTATGGAACTCTAAAAAGCTTTTGTGTAACATGAAGGATCATATTATTTGTTGATGTAGATTTCGTATTACATTTAATGACAATGTAACTGTACTAAATTACATAGCTATTTGCACAGCTAACGCTAGCTACCGGACCATGTCAAGAAAGACAACATTAGTTTAGACAACGTTGCGCACAGTATCCATCTCTCATATCAGGTAACGTTGCGTTAGCTAGCTAGCTAATGTAATTAACACAATCTAATGGCTGCTAACAATTAGAAAAAAACGCTTGCTAACGCTACCGACCGGTACCGACCTCGCAAACCGTCTCTCGAATGCAATGCTACCTTGTTGCAACGTTGCAGTGTAGCTAACTTAAGGCCAGTTCAGATCAATGATTCGCAACGAGACTGGGTGCAACTTGCAAAATTCCAAGACGTCTGATTGTAAACGTTCTAAAACTGTACCTGGCGATTTGACAAGGACGGTCTTTTAAAACCTCAGGGCAGGCAACGGCTCTGCTACTAGCCAGTTCACACCACTGCAATTTTCTCTACAACATTCTAAAACTGTTTCGCCTCGTTGCAAACCATTGATCTGAACTGGCCTTAACGTTACCGTTATTTACATTGCAATCGAGTTCATCAATATATTATAATGATCGGAATAAAGCCGGGGTATGTGGAGCAGAGCCGGGTCTGATTTCTGAAGACGTCATGCAGGAGAAAACTAAATAAAAGAATATGGCAGTATGGATTAGCATTGTTATTATTTTATTACGCTTCCTCATATGTTCCATATGTTTATGCCCTTTTTGATGAAATCTCCTTTGTTTTTGTTTTATTCTTCTTGTTCTGATTGCTGATTTAACACCCAGCTCAGCTTTATTCTCAAACAGTTTAGCTAGCAAAACGAGAAACACCAGGGGTAACATTTTGCAAGGCAGTTGTTTCAAAAATACCACACAACAATCATTCACGAAAAAAGACTGGTTATTGTGCACGAGATACATAATTGCACGAGCCACAGCGAATCCCGCAAAAGGTGGATAAAGAACGTTTGCAGAAATTGAAAATCACTAATTCTACCCCTGGTTTGCTACGGAATTTTAACCCGGCTCGGCAGTGTTAACACATCTTGAGTTAGCCTAATGTTAGACAACGAATGAGCATGTACATAACGTTACTTTTATAACAACCGTTTTTTATTCAGTAAATAGTAAGCGTTATAGTTGGCGTGCCAACTGACTGACGTCACACAGGCGACACTGGTTGGATCCGGTTGGATCTATGGGAAGTGAGGTCCAAAAACACACCTGCAATTACCGCTTCTCGCCATTGGCACCGCCATAGAGAACGAAACTGAAATCTTTGAGATTGTCACTTTAAGTTAATAAAACCCAAAATATATTCTCTACCATGACTAAATTTTGCGGTTGACATTTTATTTCCTATTTATTAAACTTAAATATTAACACAAAATATACTCTCTTTCACGGTTTTATTTCACTTTTAGTTATATCACAGCGTATATAAGCCAAGTATAGGGCTATTACAAGAGCAAAAATGGCTTGCTTTCAAATTATTTTACATTGATAATTCTCAAATAGATGTCCAAACATCTATTGAATCACCAGCTTCAAACAAAAAATAGGCATTCCATCCATGTCTTGAGTTTACAATATCACTTTTGCTTTGTTATTGCACACAGGCTTACAGTATATTTGTTTGCTATAAATAAAAAAAGTGAAAACATAGAAATTGATCTTTGTAAAACTGGATTCAACTTCAAAATACTTAGTAATATTAAATACTATGACCCTAACACCTAAAAACACCTACCTTAAAAACACATAATTCTTAAACACCTACATTTTAAATGGTTGCTTTGTTCAACAAAGTGAGATCTGACCAAAAACACACATTGCAAACAAAATTTCAAACACATTGCCAAACTACAAACAAAAGTCTTATATCATTTGCTCCCATTAGTGTATTCTAGATGTGCAACACAATAAACTAGGTGCTTCACATCTCAAACAGTCATGTAATTATCAGAACCATGTCTTACAATGCAAGCTGATTTTTCAGCGTTTGAATTTTGGGTGTCAGCTCAATTCTACCCAAGTTGAGCATGACCTGTTGAATAAAGTGAAAAGTGTTTTTCATGCACTTTGGGTAGTCCAGGTGCAGTGCATAAATTAGGCCAAATAGGAGGCACATTGCCTGAGGTAGGTTTGACAGTTCATCCATGAAAACACTGCCTTCCAAGATGATCCCCGCACAGTGAGGAGATGCTGGGTGTTGGGTCACATTTTCCTGCTGAAGGCAGAGGATTCCCACTGGAACATGGTTGCATGAGTCCTCGTCATCAACAACCTAGCAGAGAGAGAGGGAGAAAAGGAGGACATGATCATGCCAGTTAGACAACGCCGTGCTGTCCACCAAAAAGCACCATACAATGCCAATACAGAAAATGCATTGAAAGGCATTATCAATAAAACATTACCACCATTATGATTATGATTATTATCAATTCCATTCTGAACATCAGTAGCAGGCAGTCATTATCCTTAATGGCTTATGAATGTAAAAATTGAAGTTACTTATGTCATGGTTCTTTATTCAGTTTGCTGTGCGGAGTCATGCGTTGTGCTAATTGATGCAGTTTCGTGCTAATCGGCTACTCAGTATCCCTGTCGAGGAAACTGAGTGCTGTTTCAGGTAACTGAGTGTGGGAATCTTCAGGACCGCCTGAGGGCACTCCGTGATTGCTTTTGATTACGACTGATTGTTTGCACCTGATTGAGAGAGCTTATATACGCTCACGTGAGATCTGTTCTTCGCTTTAGTGTCTACTTACGTTACACGAAAGCCGGTAACAGTGAAAAGCTCTCTTAGAGAAAAGTGTGGTAAGGAAAATATATAACTATTTGTTTTGACTTCGGTCCTACTAGTCACTTAGGTTTATTCCTTATTTTCCTTAATACGCCTTTTTGCCTTCCTCGTTACAAGGCACCTTGTCTTTTCCTTTTCTCCAGACTGCACTGCAGTCTTTACTAAAATAATAAAGCTGGCTGGTGAGGCCTCTCTTCTTCCTAAATATGTCCATGAGGCTTGGACAGAAACGGTCAAGGGCATCAAAGAATTCTTCTTTAAGATTTCTTCCCACCGCCCCGTTGAACTCCAAGTAAACCTTAAACCTTAATTGTCAAGCTTTCATCAGTTTTGACACTGATGAAAGCTTGACGCTGAAACGTCTGTTCATTGTCCCAAATGCTGGATTTAAAAATTGTTGTACTCAATTAGTAGTCTTTTAGTGTGCACAACCAGTGCTTTGAGTTTTGGCGATTGTTTTTTGGTGGAGTGCACCTCTACAGTCTTGATCGCAGCGTCTCCTGATAATTTTTTAAAGACCTCAAATGATCACACACACCTGGCTTTCTGTGAAAAGAGCTGGCCAACATTGAACCATCCAGCTAATGGCAGGATTGTCCTTCACAACTTCTTTTCTTATAAGGGCAAACGTCCATCTCTCTTTTAATAAGGGATTCATTTGGCTTTGTCTTCATCATTTCATCAACCATAACCTGTTGAGCTCTTTCAGGGCTGGAATCATCCATTCCCTCTGGGAAAATCAGGTAGGTAGTTGATTTCCCCTTTCCTTAGCTTATTGATGTCACTGTTAGGAGACTTGCCATTGGTAGAGTGTTTTCCACGTTTACCACCATTAAGAGTGAGATCAAGTTGTCCCGACTGGCGCCTTGTCCTGTAATTCCCCATCTTGAACTTAAGACTGTTCTTCCATCCATCCCAGCCAGAAGATGACCCTTGTTCTTTCATCCATCCCAGCCAGAAGATGACCCTTGTTCTTTAAGACAAGGGTGTGCTCCTACCAAGGCTTTTGCAACAGCTTCAAAATCTACTTTTGTTGGGTATGCTTCAAAACCATACATGGTCTCAGCCAAGGATATGATGTTTGAGCTCTTTTGTCACTTTGAGATAAGCTTCATCCCTCAGATACAACAGGTTAGCTTGACGGAGTCTATATAATACATCTAGATGGATGGGAACCTCCAAACATCAGACAGAAATGTCTAATGCTTCAGCTTTGGAATAGACTTGTGAAGATGTCTGATCAGAGACTCACAAAAAAGATATTTAATTGGGACATTTTGCATGGTCATCCCTGGGCTAATGAGTTGAAATCCTTATTTTATTTGAACGATTTGTCATTAATTTTCCAGAACAGGTTACTTTGTGATATTCAGGAGATTAGGAGTAAAATGTTTCTCATGTATAATGAAAAATAGTCTGATATTTGGTATAAACAAAAATGACGAACTTACTGTCTCATAAAGAATAGCTACAGCGTAGAACCTTGTGAAGTATAATTTCAACAAAAGACAAAGATCCCTATGTGCACAGATACGTTCAGGAACATTACCATTAGCCCTAGAGACCGGCAGGTTTAATGCCACTCCAGAGGAGGACAGACTTTGTTCGTGTGAGCTAGGTGAAATTGAGAATGCGGTTCATTTTTTGTTTTACTGTCCTTTATTGTCCTGAGGACGTAAGAGGTATACTTTTGTAGTAAAATGTCCTCCATTTGTGTTGATTTATTTGAGCTGGATGATTATGAAAAACTTGTTGTGCTTCAGGAAGGGAACTTTGTTTGTAGCAGATTTTATTTACCAAGCTTGGAAGAGAAGGCAGAATATTTTGTTTAAGACCAAGCTGTATAATCTGTAATTTTGTAATGAAATGTAATTAAATATTTGACCAAATACCTCTAGCCATTGTCTTTGTCTTTCCAGAGATGAGGGGGATAGGATTACACATTTATAGTGTCTGCCTGGCTGCATGTGTCACTATGAACTTCACTTGTTGTGGGCACTGGTACGAGGTCAATCACAGGGATGATTTTGATGGCTGGTTTCTCCGGGAACTCAGAGGTCTGTGAGGTTGCACAGTTCGTTGTTAAATTCAGGGTCTTGATATTGTAAGGTGAAGTTGTAATTAGATCCGAGAGCACCGCTGATCCAGCCAATCAAATCTTCAACTGTGTCAGGCCGCGTAGTCATTGTCATCTTTCTTATATCCCCCTCGGAGACAATAAGTCTCATGGTCAATTTCTGTTCAACATTGACAGAAATTTAGCAAATAACAAATCGCTTGAGTGTTACCATGAGTTCTTCTTGTATGCTGTACACTGATAGGGGGAACACATCATTCAACTCTGACAGCTTAACCACACACACAGAGGGGACATCAGTGCAGCTAAGTTGGTAAGACCTTATGTGCTCTCGGTACCATGCTGTAATTTTTTTGCAGACAAAAAAAATGTCTGTTAGCTGCAACAATCTGTGTAATCTGGCAAAGTTCAGGGAGACCACTGGCCTGAAAAATAAGCTACAGTCCAAATGGTAACCAACTGTTTTCTGGTGTTTGGTAGCAAGTGTCATGGCGACATTTTTGAAATTTTGAGCATCACGAATAGCCTTTTGCCTTTTGAAAAACTTATGCTTCCCCTCAAATCGCATTGTTCAAACCGCAGACAAAGGACCAAACTTCTTCATGAGCTGAGGGTAATGTTACACATATTGGTGTTTTGGCCGTAACCAAAAATTTGGAAATGTTGGCTGCAGCAGCTCTGTGCTCTGCCACCTTACAGTCCAGGAAATGCAACGTCTCTTCGGTGTGCCTTGGTGCCACAACTAACTCCACAATGTCTTTGAGAAGCATAAGAATTTCCCATGTATTGTCTCCTTCAGGGACACAGTGACTAATAAGAAATGGAAGGAGCGTTATTAGACACCAATTCTCATGGCCATTTCCACCAATAGTTCCTTTGGTGGAGAATCCCTTTCCTATCGGCTGAGGCCGGTCAGTTTTGTCAGCAAATGTGTAATTTGTGTAAAAGGACTTGATAGCCTGATTTAGCATATCTAGGGTAAAATATATCTTGGCCATCAGGTCTGAAAGACACGGAGAACTCGATAGGAAAAATGCCTTCCAAGATATCATGCAAGATGTCAGGAGGGTAACTGGTGACAACATGAAAGTATTTCAGATTTTCAGTGAAAGGACGTGCTCCTTTCACACCATGAATCCAACTCAGTGTTGGGTCTTTAATCACCTCCTGCACTTGTCCATTATTACATTACATTACAGGCATTTAGCAGACGTTCTTATCCAGAGCGACTTACACAACTTTTACATAGCATTTTTTTTACATTGTATCCATTTATGCAGCTGGATATATACTGAAGCAATGCAGGTTAAGTACCTTGCTCAAGGGTACAACGGCAGTGTCCTACCCAGGAATCGAACCTACAACCTTTCAGTCACAAGCCCAGTACCTTACCCACTGTGCTACACTGCCGCATTATGGGAGTCCTTGTCTCGGAGTTGAAAGAAACCAGAACATACCTCTTGTTGCTGAGTGTCACTCCCGGATGCCATACAGAATCTGCAAAACTTGTCAACAGTGAAGCTCTCCTGGAATCCTGCAAGTGAGTGGGCACCAAGGTTATCAGCTGCTATATATAAGGCTGTCCTTTTCACACTTGCACCTAGCTGCTCCAGGTAAACACCATGCTGTTCTAATGAGACTAGATCATGGATAAGAGGGTGCAGCACTTTTGCATAACCACACTCTGACTGTGGAGGTATTGCATAGTAGAGCAAGCTGGATCGAGTTGAGTGTTGACCTATATTTTGCCGTTATATTGGCAATAATCCAATACATGGCACACATTTCATGTTTCACCTTTGATGTTCCCAAGGGATTGGCTACCTCAAAGTCATCAATGTAAAGGCCAAGAGCAATGGTTAACTCATCCGTAGTAAGAAGGTAGTTTTCTTTAAAGTACAGCCCATCTATATGTTTTGTATTCATGTGGGACATGGACTTACTCTGACATAACTTTATCTAAAACATCAGTTTTGCTGAACAATTTCTGGAGCATGTGCTGAACATATACACCTGGTTTCTTGCCTTTTTCAACAACATATTCTATGGGCATTACCAATGGAAACTCTCTCTGTACATAGACTGCTCTCCTTTTAGCAGTTCCCAAGGATCCATCTCTGCCACAAAATGTCATCACGTTCTGACACAGCACTACTAACCTCTCTCATAACTGATTCATCCACATCAGCATAATATTTCTTGAGTACTGCCCTCACTTTATTATGCAGAAGTGGCCATGACAGCTGGTTTATTTGACAAAGGTGCTGTATCACTTCTTGGACAGCACTCTCTGAGATGTGCAGAATAGTTTGCATCTTTAACAAAAGAGATGCTAGGTTGTGCTCAAGCTGTCTTCCTAAATCAAGAAGATCACTCTCACTGGTTTCTTCACTGTCATCATCTAACTCCCCTGTATCAATAGGTGACATTTGCTCATGTGCAGCATCACTGTCATGGGTTACATCATCACAATCTGCATTGTTAATGTTGACAACGATTTCTGACTTGAAATTCTTCCAGTTCTTTTCTCTGCGTGCTTTGCTTTTGTGTGTATTGAAAGCTACAGTCTTTATAGGGACACTGGACTTTGTGTTTTACTTTTAAGTGTATAGTCCGCAGGTGAATAAAGTATTCAGCTTCAGAGCAGGACTCAACAAACCCACATTACAGACAGCGAAACATAATTTGCACATCTACACTTAGTTGCTGATCCACAGTTTTGGTGTGAAAGCGGGATAGGTGAGTTTTTAGTGCATTGAGTGACTTGAATGTACACAGACATTCCTGATGCAAACAAGGAAGTGGTTCAGTTCTTGCATAGCTTCCATGTTTTAGCCTATAATGTTTAAATAGCTCTGCTCTCTTTTCACAATTAATAGGACAATACTTACATTTCCAAAGCCACAATGTGGTACAGTACCTAAATGTGTATGTTTTTAAAAACAAAAAACATTAAACTCTCGTATGTTTTTCTGTACATACAAACAGTATGTAAAGTTTCTTGTATGGGGATGGGGCAACATTAAAACAATATTCAACCATCCACCACGTTTTGGCAATGTTCCAGCTCACATCACATCTGGTACACAAAACACAAACCCGGCTGAAGCAACCAATGAACGCTTGCGTTACAGTGTGAAATATCCTCATTATAAAATACCTAACCTATTTAAAGTCACTCAATTTCAAAAATAACGATTATAACCGAAATATTTTGAGTAATACTTACTTACATAGCGATGATGAAATTATATCTGTTTTCAGTAGACAGAGACAACAACTGCATTTATTCTCTCCTGTTCTGACTTACTCCAGAAAACTATGTCAACTAGGTCTATCAGCAAACACATGGCTTAGCTATGCTCAGAAGTCCTCAATAATAATATTTTACAAAATAAGACGAAACTGATTGTAACAAGTCCTGCAGTCCTTCTCCCCACAAACCACAACCATCATTCTTAGATGCACACAGGCTTTATTGTGCGCTCGATACAAAAACATGGATACACAAACAAAACACACAATAAGGAAGGGGATTAAACAGCACGTCGCTCTCGCGTGCGTCTCCCATTCCAGTGCCCCGGTCTCACTGCAGGCAGAGCATATAAACAATTACCAATTAATCGCAATCGCAAACAGGTGTGGTTGTAGGCCAGCTAAACCGCTCCCTCTCCACATTCAGATGGTGCCCTAACCACACCACCACCTTCACATACCCCCACCACCTTCGTCCGGCCGTCAACCAACCCCCCCCCCCCCCCAAGCCATCTGAGCCCCCGGTCTATGGATCACCTTCAACTTATATGGTTGTAATGCTAGATACCAAAGAGTAATCCATGTGTTGGCATCTTTGCATCTTTCATGCGGTGGAGCCAGAGAGTGTGGTCCGAACAGAGAGTGAAAGGGCATCCCAGGAGATAATAACGGAGAGCGCTGACCGCCCACTTGATAGCCAGGCACTCCTTCTCCACAGTGCTGTACTTCGCCTCCTGCTGTGATAGCTTCCGGCTAATGTACAGTACAGGGTGGTCAGCCCCCTCAACCTCCTGGGACAAAATAGCCCTCAGACTGCGGTTCAATGTGTCTGTCTGCATACAAAATGGGAGAGCAAAGTTAGGTGTATAGACTATACAACTTCATAATCAACATCCCCCACTTGCCGTGTGACCACAAGGGCCCTTTCCACCTGGCAAGTAATCTGGAGGTAGAAGATGGAAGTAATACAAGCACTTTATCTCCCGGTGCAAATTGTCTCAGCTGAACACCTTTATTATATGCGCGCCATTGTCATTCTTGTGCCTGCAGCAAATGCTCCCATGACAATGGCCTAGTGTGTGGAGCTTTGCTCTCAGGTCCAGAATGTACTGAATTTCATTTTTACTGGTGCTTGGACCTTCTTCCCAGCTTTCTTTAATTATAGGAGGGGGGGGGGGGGAGGTGCAGTTTTGGGGGGGACAGACAAACTGAAGCCGCACTTCATAGCTCAGCAAAAAAAAAATGTAAAATCTAAAAACAACACAACACACTAATGTTACCTAAACACTGGCCAGTAGCACTACTTCAACATATTCTGCCCTCCTTAATAATATAAAATAATATGTAGAGATGACAAAATGCCCATTTCACCTACAAGTTACCAACAGGCAACAGCTCTATTTCTAAATATGGAACTACAAAAGTCATTTTTACTGCCACTGTTAGATTCTATGAAGTCATAAAAAGAGTAGGAAAAGATTAGCTAACTCCAAGGTAATTTATAGACCCTTCTGCTGCCATCTGCTGGACAAAATGTGAATATGTGAATGCTGAAGATTAAGGGAGGCAACAAAATTCACCAACCCACAGAATATCCCGGGATTATCGGAGCTCTCACTCTCATCATGGCAACCAATGTCAACTCAAAGGCTCCACAAAATTTCACACAGTCTTATTTATTCTGGACAGGGTGTCAATTGTCACCTCTTCGTTGTGCCTTCTAATGCCAATCCTGTAGCCTTCATCTAGCTGTTCAGCAATGCTAAGTCGGCCAAAACAATTTAGCCTCATACTAATTGTCTAGATGGCTGTGGCTACTTTCGTGCCGTTTGCATTTTTCAGAAAGATGTTTTAGGTCTTGTACCCCTGTCATTGTCCACAATGCTTTGGTGCTGACACTTTGAAATAGCAAACAGGGAAAGCAATGAAAGGCATTACTTACACCACATCCAGCTAGCCAACTCCGTTTGTCATAACAAGAGCTGGAGAAGCCCCGGGTGTAAGCTCGTCCTCGCACACTTGCCTGCTGCTGAATTTGTAAATCTGGTCGGTCCGGTCCAAGCTCCTTCATCCTCTTTTTTCTTCCAGTGAACGCCTTGTGAAAGGGTGTTTTTGTAAGGAAATAACTTTCTTTGATTTCCACGGTTCCACTTGAAGTTGCCATTTCCTAAAAGTACCGGTCAGCTAGCTAAGGATCAGGAGTGAGAAGTCGCGCATCTGTAGTTATATTAATGGCGGGTGTGAACATGAAAGATACTGTTAAGAATTGTCCAATCACATTAGATAAAACAATACCAATTCGCTGCCAATAAAAGTGGGAGTGTCTGAGGCGCAGAGAGCTGCACCCTGAAGAAACAAATTAGAAAGCAGCCTCAGCTCACCTGTTTGCCAAAAGTTGAAGGACTGACATACACACTCATTTGGCCGGCGCCCTTCACCCAGGAAGTATATGTATTCACACAGAAATTAACCGAATACAATTTGATTTTGGAACCAATTTTAATGAATGCTGACAGGCGCTGACAGACTACCAGGCGCATTGTACGTGTAAACAATTTTTATTTTATAATTATTTTGCATTTAAGGGGGTGGCGCCCAAACGCCCCACATTAATTAGCCGCCATTGGTTCATGCGTTCGACAAGCTTCGTGGACAAACTTACAAATCATTGTTTCTAAGGTTTTGTTAAATCTTTCTACCAAACCATCCATTTTGGGATGGTAGACCAATGTTCTGATTGATTTAATTCCCAATAATTAGTATAGTTTGTGTAACATAAGTGACATAAACAAAGTGCCTTGATCGGTTAGGATCTCTTTTGGGATCCCAACCCAGGAGATTATTTGAAACAATCCTTGTTCAACACTCTTAGCTGACATGCTACACAGTGGCACTGCTTCCAGGTATTGCATTGCATAGTCCACTAAAACTAACACAAAGCGATGCCCACGTGCACTTTGGTCTAATAGCCTGATGAAGTCAATCCCCACCTGTTCAAACGCAACCTCCATTAATGGTAATGGGTACAACCCCGCCTTTGGAGTGGCCGTGGGATTGACTAACTGACACTCAGGACAAAATGCACACCACCTCTGCACTTCGCCCCAAATGCCCGGCCAGTAGAATCAGGCCATTAGCCTACTCAGTGTTTTATCGACACCCAGGTGACCAGCTATTGGATTGTGGTGAGCCGCCTGGAAAAGCATTTCCCAACAGCTTCTCGGTACCAACAATTGGGTGACTTCCTCTCCAGTTTGAGTATCATGACTCACTTGGTATAGCCTATCTTTATAATAGAAAAATAAGAGTGAACTAGTGCGGTATCAGGGTGTACTCGATCACCATCAATAACTATCACTTAGTTAAAGGCAAAGCATAAAGTATCATCCTGAGACTGCTCGAGCGGAAGTCCTCCTGGACTCATGTGCCGGAAGTCGGAGAAGCTCTCGGGAGAGCTTCTCCCGACCCCCTTCTCTCCCAGCAGCATCAGACGACCTTGCATCACCACTGAGCACATCACATAGCTCACAGATTCCTATTGGTCGTGATCGCTTCCCCGTGTAATTACATTATTAACCCCGGCCAATCAATACGGAATAAAAGGGGATGCGACAGGCGGGAGCTAACCGTAGCCTTTATTCTATGCTTTTTTCCCCCATGTCGAATTTCTACTGGCACCACTGGGTAATCGTGAATATCCCCATGCACAAAACTTATTGTCACCCACGATGCTTCCACCAATGCCTTAGGCCGAACCAAGCTTTGGTTAATCATGGTTTGTTTACACCCTGAATCCAACAAAAGCTGGCGTGTACCCCCTTGAATCCTTACCGGCATCCAGTACATCCCTTCCTGACCAGGGGAGGGGGCTGGCAAGCCAGCGACCCGCACATCTTGCCCCACTTCCATCAGAGGACAGTCCCGGCAAAAATGGTCGGGCTACCCACAACGCCAGCACTCCTGCCCAGGTGTATGAGGAGGTCTCTGGGTGTTCGGCGCTGCAACCCCTGGGACGGTGGACTGTGGGGGGACACAGAATGGGTTGTGGGGAGACATAGTATGTAGGAGAGAAGAGGCAGTTTTCCCCGCTACCGACGAAGGTCCCCCTGGTGTCTTCTCCTTGGTGCTGGAACCAGATGAGAAGACCGGGGATGAAACTAGAACACAGAGTTTCTGTTTTGAACTGATAGTTTGGTTGCAGGAGCAATGAATGTCTGAGTTCAGTAGTCTAGGGGGGATTGCATAAAGGGGTTAAAGCTTAATAAAAGGAGACTTAGGTGCTATTTGATTGAGGCATTTAAATTAATTAAAGGGATTAGCAAAGTGAACTACAAGCGATTCTTCAGGTTGAGTTCTGTTAGTAGAATGAGGGAGCATAAATGGGAATTTTCAAAGGTAAATTCCACAAAGACACAATTTTTTTACCACAGAGAGTAGTCACTGCATAGAATAGCTTGCCAGGTCATGTAACTGAGGCAGAAACTCTGGGGTTTTTTCAAGACCAGGCTTGATACGGTACTAAATACTATCTAGTCTGTATGTAAACCGAGCACTACATACACTTTAGTGGTAAGAACATGATTAGCATGTTGGGCTGAATGGCATGTTTGTGCTTGCATTGTGATTGCATTGTGGTTCTAGCAAAAAAAAGCATTTTATAATTTCTTTGTCTTCGTGTTTCTGATTTATTTGTGCATATAAATTGTGTGTCATGTTTTCAATTTTTGTTTGTGTTTTGTAGCCGCCTCTGTTCCCAGTGGAATCCATAAGCTGAGCTGCCACAGTTATTGACCAGAGCACGGTGCAACTGACTTGGCGTGAGCAGGCAGGTAACTGACAGGGTGCAGCTATATAGTGATACAGCAGGATGTACTCCATAAACAATCTGGTCCCTGCCCCCCCTCCATCAGCAACACTCTGACAAATGAGGTGTTACCCTGCATGGAAACTGTCACATGGGCAGTTAGGAAGCATCACTGCACTAAGCACAAGTGCCTCAGCAGGATGGTTCACTCAGGTGGCTGTTTGTGTTTCACATTTAATATAGACTTGGTTAACACTGGAAAAAGTGACTACCACAATAAGAGATACTTAAATGGAAGTGTGGCATCAATAAACAATTTCATGCATATCTAAATAATTGTTGCTCCTAAGAAATAGAAAAATACAGGCAAACGTGACAATTTGTACTCCTGAAAGTTGTTGAAAAACATATTTGCGCATTCATTTCCTTGAGCTTGGCATGCTACAGTGCCCTTGTAACTGAAGGCCTTAAACCACAATTCAGAAAATAATGCAAAATTGTGATTTACAGTGCTTAACAAAACTGAATAATTTATCATCATTTGTTTTGTACTTCACTGGTTTGTGGAATATGAAAGTCTTTATTCCTTGGAATTTATGGAAATGTTAATTAAAATATGGCATGCTCAACTCACAACACCAAATACATTACTTGTTGCCTGGTTCAGAAATATACAATGGCTACGAATTAGCTGAACTTTTTAGTTATACACAGGAGCTATTTTTAAAATGATCAAAAATTCAGCTGTTATAACATATTTCTCACCTCATTTTCACTCTTAGTAGATTTTAGTCACATTTATTATCTCCGCCAGGAGCCTGGAGGAGATCATACATTTGGTCGTGTGTGTTTGTGTGTGTATGTGTGTGTGTGTGTGTGTGTGTGTGTGTGTGTGTGTTTGTGTCGCTGTCCGCAGCTAATCTCACATACTACTGGGCCGTTCAGCCTAATATTTGTGGTGCATGCTGACAGCAGGCCAAAGACCTGAATTCTTGAATATTTTGCAAATCGGTCACCGACAGGTATTTTATTTGAATTAATTTCCATCATTGTTGTCCATTGAAATAGATTGAGTGCTAATTCCTACCTGGTGGCTAGGGGCCGCAAGTAGTGTTGCACAGTATACCGAAACTTCGGTACTTCGGTACTAAAAAAAACGGTTTGGTATTAGAATTTTCCGATGTTCGGTACTTTTAGGTCAAATGTAAAAGCCAGGGAAATGTGTCTCCCGCATTACAGTTTCAGGACCGCATTTCTAGGACCCTACTAGTTTTTCATGACCTCAATAGTAATAGTATTTTCCAATAAATTATGAAACATCGTTGACAACGTTTTGTTAGGTGCAGTGTCTTTTACTGCTACAGAGTATGCGTAAGTGAATGCGATGATGAGAAATTTTGGTTACGCTGACTTATAAAATGCTATTCCAAAAGCAAGCGTTAGAAAGCTTATACTCTCAACTACTATAATAAACTACCTAATAAATGAATTGTCAATCAAGCCAGACCATACTAAAAAGGGCGACGTGTGGTATTACGCACAGCTATTTTGGAAGGTAGCCAGGCGTCACAAATGCGCGTAGGCTATATTTCACAAACGGATTGTCCAAGACAATATATGACCACTCAGTCTCAAAAGCGACATCTCTACACGTAAAACCAATGGTAAGGTTGTATATTTATTCAATATTTAGTTACAAATATTGACTATAGAATGACATGGTATCATTTTGTATCAAAATGTTTTAAAATTCAGTGAGCAGCATTTTCACTGCTGTACTGGCATATCTTAGGGCTATTGTCGTGTTCATCTTGTTACTATGATGGAATACGATTTTTGAGTGGTGAAAGAACATTTTTATGAATGCCCAGATAGACAATATTGTTCATTATGTCATGCGTGGGGGTCTAAAATGAGCGCCACACATGACCAAGTTTTTTGTAAGAGATGCAGCAGTGAAGTTCCGTCTCTTCACCTGCACAAAACGCACCCTGGAAAGGAAAAGCTAGCACCGTTCCTTTTAGGAAAATTGTGTACTCGATGTCCTGACAGGCTGGGGTTTGTGCAACCTGCAAGAAGACACTATATCATGACCGCTCAGACTCACTACCACCTATCACTGCACATTGATTGGGCTAAGTCAGAGCCAGTGAGCCACTCCCTTCTGTTACATAATATGACGCGATTTTGAAAAAAAAGGCGTTTTTAGGAGCTTTGCTCAAAACGGCCACTAGTTCCTCTGAATTTGTGCCCTTATGTCTTGTAAAAATGATTAAATCCTGCATGAACTTTTCAAATGGTCATTTTCAGACAAGATTAAGTATACATTTCATTAAAAAAAATTAACCTGCAAGATGCTCTTTAAGGTAATTTCAGTATCGTTAGGTACCGAGTATCGAATCAGTATTGTTTAAGTTTAAAGTATGGTTTCAGTATCGAGTATCGTGATACTAAACCTGGTATCAGTATCGAAGTCAAAATTTTGGTATTGTGACAACACTAGCCGCAAGTGATTAACAACTGCTTCCGTTTGGAATGCCTGGCGGAGATCTGAACTCTATTGAGTGCACTCTTCTAGTTTGTGAAATGAGAACTAAAAAAGTTTACTAGCCTCTGGCTAGGAGTTAGTCTTTAATGTAACTAACTCGGTTAACTCTACGAGTAAGATGAGCTAATCGTTTTTAGTTATATGATGTATGGTCAAAATGAGCTGAAATTCAGCGATTATAACATATTTCTCACCTCATTTTCATTCTTTGAAAGACTTTATAGCATTTATTGACGAAACAAAAAAATTTAGTTGTGAGCATGATCCGTCTAGTCTGCCATCATGCAATAAATAGTGGGATATTAGGTCCGTTCTCATTGAGAAAGGATGCATTGGATGCATCCTCAATACTTATGGGGAATCAAGACCACGTTTGCAATCTTTAACCATTCTTTGCATTTTAGCTTTTGGAACAGGACTTGGGCTGTTAAATATGATGTCACATGAGTTCACAAGACCGCAAGAATACACAAGTACAGACATGGGTGGAACACTGGGTCTTTCTCAATGTCTGTACTTCTGTGCGTTCTTGACCTGATCAGAGCTGCATGTTTGAAATCACACAAACAAAAAATTTATAATGGATGGTTACACTGGATCTTATGTTTGTATCAGCAGTATTGATGAATTTGAAAATCAACACTGCACACTTGCCAGTGTTAACATACATCTGAATTGCACAATTACTTCCTCAACATGTGTAGTACACTATATGACTGGATTACAATACTGGAGGATATGTACGGAATAAACCATGAAGTGCTGTTCCGTTATTGGAAAATAATGTACGATGGGGTTGGTGATGCGGCCGAGGCGAAGCCGAGGGTCACTTAACCAGCCCCGAAGTACATTATTTTCCAATAACGGGACAGCCCGGAGGGGTTTTATTCTTACACAACGGGTTACCAACAATGACTATATATGATTACTTTAATATTTATTGATTTTTATCGACTTAATGAGCTGAAAGTGAAATATTCTTCCGCGGCCATTTGGGCATATTATTTTACCGTTGTCAAGCAAAACTCTGGTTGGCAGTTCTATTTGGACCGTTGTTATTCAGAAACTCTCGTTGGTAGTTCTATTTGCACCATTGTTAAGCAAAACCTCTGGTCGTTAATTCTATGAAAGCAACAATTCCATTGAGAAAAATAGTTCCTTCTCGTTTTGTACAATACAATTAGCACCAATTTTGGTCATTTTTGTCATTACATTATTTAACCCTCTGGGGTCGGGAGCTCCGCCGGCGGAGCTCGACAAGATGAAATGAACTTTCGTTTCTATTTGGATGATTAACTTCGAGCTGTTATCATACAGACGCAACAAAAACATTGACAGAAACCTTAGAATCACGACTTTCCAATTCTCCCATTGGCAAATAATATGAATTGTTTTAAAAGTTTTACATTTGATTAATTAGACCATGTATGCTTCGTTAGTCCTTACTCATTACTATGTGAATTTCGCTCAGCAGGAAGTCCGCCCAAATCGCATTCAAATGTTAACGGCATTGGGATGGCAGGTATGCCATCCCGCCAAGTTACTCCTTCGCGGGGGCATGCCCCATACCTATACAGCACCGAGAGTTTGGCACTTTTCAGGGTTCCCCACAGAAATAACCACAACAGCCACAGACACTCAGCCCTTAAAAACATTACATTCTCTACATTCTCACCCCATTTCAGGAGACAGAATTCATAAACAACTTCAAATGTCCACACAATAAAGCCCCAAACTAAGGGGATTTTGCGTTTTCTCCTTCTTTTTCTTCTCATTCTTATTTTTCCTGCTGCCTATCCCACTAACAACATGTCTCCCCATTGGACATTTTACCGACACCAGCCAAATCTTCACCTACATGACCCAATCAAAAACTTGCATACACATTTCCACCTAAAACAGCTAATCTGCCTGTGGCCTAGTGGGCAAGGATACAGTCTTAGGATCATGGGGTCCTAGGTTCAAGCCCAGCTAGGAATTTGTTTCTTTAACCTGCTTTTACTCTCACTAATAATTGTCTACTACTTCTCAATTATTGCTTTTGCACCATATCTACCCGCCGTTCACCAAACGGTTCACACTGCATTATGACATACCGTCTGCACGTTCAGTTATTAACCGGCTACAATATTGCAAAGCCATATGGATTGAACGGGAGCTCTTCTGTGCTTACTGGCCTGTGTTCTTCTTTAAAACCACGGACAGGTTTGCTAATGATATTTCACGCATTGCATAGCTATGTCATGGTGCTGCACTAACAAAGTCACAGACTGGTAAACCTCCGGTTGAAGGATTGAATCCCGCCTCGCCCTCAGGCAGATAATTTCCTCTTTTACACTAACGTTTTCTTATGCTTATATTTGCTTTACCAAAACTCACTCACGGCCACCCATACGCATTTCATGACGGCAAATGTATTCCTTTTATTAAAAAGTTACACCAGTTCACCACTGTGCCATTTCTACTAACTATATTTCTTCACTTAGCTACGATACAAAACCTTCTTATCAGCAAACGCCACATTTCTACATTCATGTTACCTCGACCTGTTCTCTATCTAGCCACATACAAACAATTACTACGTATGTACGTTCTGCAACTCCCCATTAAAACATTACATTTAAAATCATGACTCACTCATAATTACAACTACTAGTACTGAACATGAGAAAAGCACATCAGTGCAATAGATTTCACACGTTACTTAACCCTCCACTTCAACAACTAATACTTTATACAGACTGTTATATATACCGTTCGATAAGGAAACTAAGCTCGCTCATGGTCACTTTACTTTCTTTCCACTATAGTCTGTGATCATGCCAAACTTCACCTACATGCCCATTCTGCTAAAAACATATTGTTTCCACTACTGAATTTCATAATTTGTCCTTATTTCTCTCATACTACCGTTATTTTATGATATGCAAAGATTGCTGCGATATTATGTTTGTGCTGCTATTCTCCACTGTTCTGCTCTACTTCTCAAATTCTCACGTAAGGTCAGTGATCTAGCTAAGCAAAACAGCGAAGAGGACTCCTACCTACAGCTAAGCATATCAAAATACCTTATTAACCTTAAAAACACTAAAAGTGCATCTCGACGAAATAACAGAAAACGGAGCAGGACGGAAGGCACGGTTTCCACCAGTGTATTGCAAGTCGGGCGGCCCGCCGGGCCTAAGTTGGCCCCCCCGCCGGGCCTAAGCATTGGGGAATAAAATTTTAAAAAAGTATTTTAAAGATGTTTTTTAAACTACGGTTACAGTGGAGCGGCTCGGTTGGAAAGCTCACCAGTGACATCTGTTGGTTAAAATGTGAACGCACTATAGGAAAACAGCAGGTCTGAGATCAGTGTTCTTTACCCTCATTGTGCGTAGAGTGACGTTCAACACTTGACGCTTCCAACTTATCACAAGCTAACGTTACCTAGCAAGCCACCATTTCTTATTTAGTAGGCTAACTGACCTCGTTACAAACTTCCGCGTTATCACAATCTCGTTGGTAAGTAGGCATACATTCTTTTTATATTGAGCAGTGTGTAGGTAACATTAAACTAGTAGCATGCATGTAACGTTCGATACATTGTAACATTACATGACTTATTAATCGCCATCGAAATAACGACTTCACTTGTTTATTAATAACGTTAGCTTGATGACATTGATGTGCACGACAACGTTGTCATAATTTTTTTCCCGACCGTGAAAACTGCCTGACTTGTTTACATTTTGGACAGATGTGGCTCCTGAGTAAACCTATCGTTGTTTCCGTCCCAGCACTTTCGACACAAAAAAAAATGAAATCCTAAAATTTCTTCTTACGGTGAAGAGTACCTGACCGGCAAACGTAGAAATGTGTTAACACAGCGGCAAAATTAGGCTATATCTAGAAATACCATCTTTGGGGAAAAAACGCTACGGTTGAGGGTCAGCCACTCTTCATGCATACCTGCAAACTAGTCGCTTTTCGGCGAAATTTGGCATTTTTAATCCAAAATAGGTCATTTGTGTGATTCGTGTAGATCCGATGAGTTTTTGAAATGGGGTGGTTAACCTAGCAAGTTTTCACCACAGGTTTTCGCCACAATCAGTTAGTAATGAGCCAGTAATTGTTACACCACCACCGTTTGTGGTGTTCACTCGCTGGGTGACGCTGTCATAAAATTTTCCCCGACCATGAAGACTGCCTTACTTGTTTACATTTTGGACAGATGTGGCTCGTGGGTAAATCTATCGCTGTTTCCATCGCAGCACTTTCGACACAAGAAATATTGGAAGCGCTATCCTAAAATTTCTTCTTACCGTGAAGAGTGCCTGACCCGCAACTGTAGTAATGTGTTAACACTAAATTTTACGACAACACTAGCTAACCTTTCCAAAGTCACGTTAAACAAGTAGAAATTAACGCCATCAGTGGTGATGAACAAATCTACCAAGTATTTTAATAATGGATTTGCGGGCGTGGATTTCGAATTATTTGTATTTTCTTGTAGACCATTAAAAGCAATGGAGAAGAGCCAACATCCGAATTGTCAAATTGTCTGTACCCACCGCTTACAGCAAAGTGCTAGTTATTTTTGGCTGGACCACAATAGCGGGGCAGTCCTCAAAACCATATACTAGGTTTTGACCTGGTCTTGTTTTTAAAGTGAAAGAAAACCACTGGGTGCCCTAGTGACGGGTGCTGAGCTGAAAAAATGAGCAGGGAGAACATCGCTTAAACTGATTAATGTTATTATTGGTGTAAACTTGTTTTTAATTATTGTCCTTGATTAGAAATGACATATTACTAAATATGATAGAGACAGTTCTCCTCAATTCATTTAGACGAGAAAAACATTCTATTTACGTTGCGAAATTGTGCACATTTCAATCGACATTAGCATATTAAAAAGCATGGCGTGGCGAAGGAAACTGTGTTTATCTACAATTGAATTATTCAGATCGTGGGCAGACTTGTTAATCAAGGAAAATGACTGAAAGTCAAGTTAATAATCAGGGGAAGTTTTCACTTTTTATTTCAGTGGAATATGCTTCCTGTAGGTATTCACCAGAAGTTTTGTACATTAATTTAAATGTGCTGCATGAGTGGTATTTGACACTTTGATCTGACACACAGTTTGAATGACATTGTCAAATAGTAAGATTTAAAAACACAGGGCCAAGTGACTTGAAACAATTTAGGAAACATTGGGTACCATTGCTTTGGAATACAGCCTCTTTAATTTCGGTGAGGCATAGCCTATAATGTTTGTAGTACAGTAACTTGGCGTTATTTTGATATCAATACTTTCAATGGCAGGCGTAGATTTAGCCAGTTTGAATGAATGAGTTATAGACAGTGCTTTGTATGTGTGAGTAACTTGACATTTTTGTATGTTGAAAACATTTTTTTATGAGATATCATTTCTTTTTGCAAAATGTTTGTTAGGAGAAAGTGAGAACAGTAATGCATATAAATGCAGACTGAGAAGCATGTGTACACATGCATACATGTAGACTGGTTTCTATGGCAGGTAGAGCGAGACTTTGGGGGGGCCAAGTTGAGGACATGATTTTTGATGATCAGCGGAGCGGACCTGGGTGTGAAAATGCGAAGTAACCCTTTAAAAAACAGTTGTGGATTATGGCTATCCTTGTGTGAATTTGTACAGTCTGATCAACGTGTACCATTTAGCACTTTCGCTTTGCTATGTATGTAAAACAAAATGGCTGTGACAAAGGGTGCAGTGACGTAAGTATAAAAGAGGCTTGCACCATCAGAAAAGCAACAGAGATGTCCCCAGTGTATGTACTCACGGATTTGACGGCCATCCAACGAGCCTTGATTGACAAAATTATCAGCAAGCTTGTAGACTTAGAGCTCCCTAGGTCGCAACTCTTGTACCCTTCTGTCCTGCTCCGTTTTCTGTCATTTCGTTGAGATGCACTTTTAGTGTTTCTAAGGTTAATAAGGTATTTTGATACGCTTAGCTGTAGGTAGGAGTCCTCTTCGCTGTTTTGCTTAGCTAGATCACTGACCTTACGTGAGAATTCAAGTAGAACAGAACAGTTGAGAATAGCAGCACAGATACTCTACTGGTCAAAGGTTTTAGAAGACCTCCATTTTTCCAGTTTTATTGAAATTTAAGCAGTTCAAGTCAAGTGAATGACCTGAAATGGTGCAAAGGTAAGTGGTAAACTGCCAGAGGTTTAAAACAAAAAAAGTTTAGGTTACCAAAAATTGAAGATAAATTGTGTTAAACAGAATGATTTGATGATTATTATTTTTTTTTAAATCTCCAATTGTTTATTTGTTCTATGTTTTAATTTCAGAGTACATTGAGACAACTGCGTAAATTTCAATAGAAACTGGAAAAATGGAGGTGTTCTAAAACTTTTGGCCGGTAGTGTATGTGTCCCAGAAATCTTTGCATATCAGAATAACAGTAGTACGAGAGAAATGAGGACAAACTATGAAATTGAGTAGTTGAAACCAGGGGTTAAATTGGGATTTTGGAGGTGGGTGGACCCTGAGATCCGGTGGGAGGTGGGTGAAAAAAGGTACAAACCAATGAATGTCTCAGCTCAAAATAGTTGTATGTTTAATGTATTGTGCACATAATTGTAATAAAGGAAAACAATGTTTTAATAAGAATGTAGGCCTATACAATTGATACAAGCTTTTACATAAAGTATTTCAAGTTTATTGAGTGTCATTAATGCTGAGAATTTTTTTTTACCCACAAAAATAATCGGTCATTCTCCTCTTTCGTCCTCCCTTTCTTCCTCTTTTATCCATCTTTCTTAGCGGCGACTGGTGAGCTGAAAATTGGTGCGGTGCAAAACTTTCCTTTAAACTAATCATTGATCTCAAACTGTTTTAATTCATTTTCAGTGATTAACTAAGCAATTGGAAAGGGACACAGCTTCTTCACATTGTGTTAGGGAGATTAAATGATAAAAGCGATTTATAAAAAATCTGTTTTAATTACTAAGCAGTGGCGGAATCTTCCCCTGATTTTCCTTGAGTTTCAATACAATTAATCCACGAAATAGGCTACTCAATACTATAGCCAGCTCTCCCCAAATAGGCAGTTTTAGCCTAGGTCTTATATCCTACATTTATTTTCATTTGCAGTACGAAATTGTGCACATTTTTAATCAACATTATTTGCGGATACATGCACTTCTTTCTCCACACTCATATTCATGGCAAATATCTGCAATGCGTAGATTGTAAACAAAATTGAAGTGCAGGTTTTGTTTTTGCTGGTTATTCTGAAAGCTAACATGGTAGACTGGTGTATCTTGTTTGTTAAGTGTAGACTACTTGGTGATTAAAACAGATTTTTAACGGATAAATTGAATTTATGATTTAATCCCCCTAGCACGGTATGAAGTTGTGTTAGGCTACTTGTCATTTGATTAGTCCAATCGGTGGCCTGCTTGATAATAAAGGAAAATTACTAATGAGAACAGGTTGAGATCAATGATTAGTTTAAAGGAAAGTTTTGCGCCCCACCAATTTTCAGCTCACCAGTTGCTGCTGATTCAATCCTAGCTTAGCTGCTGACCAGCAACCTGCTGATTTTTCTTAAGCAATCAAAGTTGCTGTTAGTAATAGCCGGCGTTCGTGGGGGATGTTTACTCATCTCTCTTTAAAATGTTACATAGATAAAATGACATGCCAATGAAATTACCTACCCCATCTGCTACCCAAACAATCAAGACAATCAACAATACTTTTCTTTCTGTGCCTGTCTATATAAACGACTGTTCCTCCTGAGTTTTTTTTCTTCGGATTTTTGATTGGTTGAGCGAGTAACTGGCTAGAGAGAGCACATGGACTGGAGCACACGAACAATGGACCGGATTGTCATAGTTATTTGTAAAACTGCCGGTCAAAATAATTTATTTATTTACCAAAGATGGGTGGACGCCATCCACCCGCGTCCACCCCCAATTTAACCCCTGGTTCAAACTATGTTTTTAGCAGAATGGGCATGTAGGTGGACTTTGACATGATCACAGACTTTAGTGGAAAGGGCCATGAAGTGACCATGAGCGAGATGAGTTACTTTATCGATCGATATAAAACAGACAGTATTAAAAATTATTTGTTAAAATAGTTGAAGTAATGCCTGATATTGCGTAGGAAAACTGTACAAATGTACTTTTCTCATGTTCACTACTAGTAGTTATAATTATGATTGAGTCATGATTTTAAATGTAATGTTTTAATGGGGTGTTGCAGATAGTACATGCGTAGTAATTGTTTGTATGTGGGTAGATAGAGAACAGGGCAATGTAACATGAATGTAGAAACATGAAATTACAGTGGGGGGTACAGCCTTCTCTCATAGGGCTCCTGTCTTATGAAACAATCTCTCTACATATGTGCTGACTTCAGACACACTCTCTGTCTTCATGTGTAGGCTTAAAATTTACCTCTTTAGTTAGTCCTATAGTTAGCCTTTCCTATGGTCCTGTAATCCTGTTAAATGGTCAAGTATAATCACAAAGTCTATGAAATTAAACACGGATGTCTGGACTCAGTTGGGAGCGGACAGGGTGGACACGCTAGTGAGTTCAGCCTCAAGTGTCAAGCTGGCCTTTTTGGAGCTGACACATTAGGTAGCTTAGCTTACGTGTCAAGCTTGCTTTACAGAGCGGACACGCTAGTGTGGCTTAGCCTCAAGTGTCAAGCTAGCCCTACGGAGTTGACACACTAGGTAGCATAGCATCAAGCGCCAAGCTGACCTTAACCTTCTCTGTTTCATTTTCCATGGAGCTCCCTCCCCTTATCTTGCCCTGAGTTCAAAGACCGCTTCAGTCTGTTTCCTCGACATGAATCCCCAGGATCGCTTCAGTCCTGTCCTTCTCTCCATGATCATGGACTGCTTCAGCCCTGTTCCTCCCCTGCCCATTCCTTGATGCTGTCTACAGCTCAAAATCCATCATCTGGCTCCTCTAAACTGCACTATTCTGAATTATACCAATTGGTCTTCTATTATTGTGAAACTTGCCTTGGCGGTTACCTTTGTATGGCAACCACCTGTCCATGATTGCCACTTTTTGGTCGTTTACTTCCTTTCACTTTTCTCTGTATGCTACCTTTGCATTATCATCACCTGCAAAGCTGCCATGTTATTGCTCTACCACTGAAGCTATATTGATTCGTATGATGGCCACTAGTAAATCAGTGTTTCATAAATCTTGGCTTATGAGAAACCACCTTAAGCTCTATTACGTTTTTGAGAAACACCTTAAATTGATTTTTTTCTTGAGGTGTCTTCCCTAAATTGGTATTGTAGCAGCTGAGTAATGTGATGTGCACCACCATGTTTTTATTTTTATTTTTGCTTGTGTCATAGGTATCCCTTGTTGCTTTGCAAGTATTGTAATGTATGTTCAACCATCGATGGGATCACATGGATAGAGGATCACCCTCAGTCATTCTCCTCTGTTTGTTAAGTTCTGATTTGATTATGATCTACTATATCAATAAAGAAGCATAAAGGCCATTTTATAGTCCAGAGACAGAATCTCGCTTGACTGAAATTCAAGAAAGTTGTATCATAACCCAACATTGACTGTAGTCATTGTCATTCGCTGAAAGTATAAACGCACTCCAGTGACATTCCTGCAACAGCTGACACTAAGAGGACAAGGGAGGAATAAGCCGCTTCAAAAATGTCATTATTTCTGTTGCTCCTCAAAAGGAGAAAGTAAACACTGAGGGCATATTTCAGTACAAGCCTCTAGTTAGAATAAAGAGGTTCATGGATGTGGAATATTTCACTTGTTACACAAGAATATCACCAAGACCAAGCTTATTTGATCTGATCCTGTCACTAGTTGCGTCAAATCTCCAACGCAGGCTAATGCACAAGTGAATAACGCCCACTGAAAGACTAAAGCCGCGTTTCCACCAAAATTACCCGGAACTTTCAGTCCCAGGAACTACTTTACCAGGAACTAAAAGGTTCCTTCAGCCAATGGTTGTCTGCGTTTCCACTGGGGTCTAAAGTCCCGTGAAGATTAGGCAAATTAGCCCACTGATGTAAGAAAAAGCGACGTTTCGTCGGTCCATCTGTCATATGATTTCTTCTGTAACCCCATACTACCACCGAAGTAGCCTACATTATTTTCTAATAACCGGGACAGCCCGGAGGGGTTTATTCCACTTATATACAACGGGTTACCAACAATGACTATATATGGTTACTTTTGTATTTATTGATTTTTATAGATTTAATCACATGGAATTGAAATATTCTTCTGCAGCCATTTGGGCATATTTTACCGCTGTCAAGCAAAACTGTCGTTGGTAGTTGAACTTGGACCGTTATGCAACAAATAGGATATAACACATTCATTATGTTTTTATGCGAACATTCGCTTTCATGTCTTGACATCCGAAGCGACAGAATGCATTCACATTTCCAATATAACTGGCAACAACAGCAGAAAACATGCACACGTTGTAAACAATTTGCTGTTTGATTACTTTCTCATCGTCAATTCTATATAGGCTAATCGCAAAATGACAAGAATAGAACGAAAACTCGGACTTGCGTGAAAATTTAAATTAGTAGTGGTACAGCCACCGTTTGTTTTCCTTCGAAGTTACGGCTAGCCGAGCAGCGAAGTGTGCCCTCCAGATGCGAACCATGCAGCATAAATGAGTCCATAGTCTTCCTGGTCTTTTTGTGGAATTGAAGAATGGCAGAGTAAAATTACGGCAGTCTGAAAAAGCTAAAGGTACGATTACTAGAATTAACCTGTTATTTTACCATGACAAAAAGTGCGGAAGGTGATTTCCAGTTTGCTTTTACTGTATCACCAATGTGAATTACGCAGAACTACCGCATACCTCACATAACTGTATCAAACGTTTTGAGTCAATTACAACGGGCTAACAAAGAAAATCCGGAAGAAAATATTCAGAAACCAAATTAATCCGTTTGAATGTTTTAGTACGTAATATGCTGTCCCAGCACGAATGCTTAGCATTTTATAAAACGAATACTAAAGCAAGAAAAGAACAGAAGAGCACACGTTATAATTCCAAGACGTTGGCAGGCTATAACCAAAAGTAGGCTACTGCGCCGCATAACATACAAGTTTGATTTGAAGTTATTATGAAAATAAATCGGGTTTCGCCTGAATATTTTTAAACATGGCGCCTGAAAATAGACACAAAAAAGTGCTGCGAGTACTCGACCAATCAGAAATGTTCAGCGCTGCAAGCTCCACCCAAAAGGTTCCTGTACTTTCGGAAAGTACTACCCCCCGAGCAGGAACCTTTTGGGGGGTAAAACAAAGCCCCCAGAACTAAATTTAGACCCTAGTTCCTGCGGTGGAAACGCACTGAGTTCCTCAAAAGGTTCCTAGTTCCGGGGTATAGTTCCTGCGGTGGAAACGCGGCTTAATTTGAACCCTATATTGTAATAATGTACATAGGCTACAATTTAATAGATTACTGTTAATAAAATAGGGAAATACAGCTCTTAGGCAAATAACTTTAAAACATTTGCAGGAGAAACCAACATAACTGTTTGCTATCTAGTTTGCTTGCCACAAATGTGTCATTGTAGCTTACAATTCATAGTACAGACTATTAACATTGGTAACTTGAAGCTGTGGCTGCTTCCCGTGTTGGATTGGATCTCGTTCTCAACATAGTCTAGCTCAGTATCAATGGTTGAAATCACATTGTTATTAATTGTAAATTGTGCTAATTTGTAATGCTGTTCACATGCTTGCTAGGCAGGAAAGTTATCTAACCAAATAGTCAGCTAACTTGTTAGCCAAACAAGACGTTCATTCAAAACTGCCCAAAAAAAATGCCCAAGACATTTGAAAATTACGAGATAATTTACATATTAAAATTAGATTTTCGATTCATTATTATAAGTAACGTGAGCATTATTTACATTAAAATATGTAATTTAAATGTTTGTTTCTCAACGTCTTTGATTATTTTCTTTTCAAACAGCAACTGCGCTCAGGTTTTCCAACTAGCATTACCGCAGCATGCCACATCTATCTATCCTGCTAACGGCAAAGCTGCCGAGCGTTCAGCTTACTTTGTGCATGCGCTCTGTGATTCCCAGTTGTATTCGAAAGTATCTTCTGAGCGTGAGACTTGTGGGCAGAAAAGCTGGCTGTGAACCAGCTTATCCGGAAACACACATGCGCAACACTGCCATCTAGCTAGCTAGTTGCTGTAAGGTGGCACTTGTCTTGTCTTGCTCAGTTAGCTCACTGCCACACGTTTACTACTTGTCAATATGAGCGACAATTTGCATATTTCCATTGAATCGTTACATTCTGTGCCGTTTTCTCTGAGGACTTTTGAAGAGAAAAGGATTATTATTGCAAGAGGACGTCCAACTCCCAAACGTGGCATCACAAAAACAACAAAGAATTTTGCCTGTCACTTTCAAGCTAGCACATACGAAAAACATACATGGCTAGCTGGCTGCCCAAAGGTTAGCAAGCTATTCTGTTGGCCATTTCTCCTTTTTTCTACAGAACAGTCTGGACCACCCCAGATTATGGCGATTTAAACAATCTCCATACAGCAATGACAAAACACGAGCGTGCACCTGCACACATACTTTGTCTAGTAAAACTTCAGACATTTGGCAACACATGAATCGATCATCAGTTGAACGAGGGTGTGCGAATAGCCACAGAGCAAGATAATGAGCGCGTAAAAAAAAGAGTGTTAAAGAGACTCATGGACATCGTTGTGTACCTTGCAACCCATGACCAGGCATTCCGAGGACACTCAGAGGGGGAAGGATTGGACAATCGTGGTAATTATATTGAGCTCGTCAACCTACTCCGGAAATATGACAAGAGGCTAGCCCATCATTTGGAGACTTGCCGTGTCTTCTCTGGCATGTCAAGCCACATCCAAAATTATCTGATTGAAGCTGTGGGGAATTTGCTGCTGAATGAAATAAAATCAGAAATCAAAGATGCAAGCTTTGTAGCGATACTACATTACATCACATTACATTTAATCTGGGGGGGGGGGGGGGTTAGAATGAAATATGCAGAGTGGTAGTAGTTATTCCAGGTATAGTCTGAAGAGATGAGTCTTCAGACCACGGTAGTGAGAGAGAGGTTCGAAGGGGAACAGGGAGTTCGTTCCACCACTGGGGAACTAGGGTGGAGAAGCTCTGTGATCCCTTTACTTGGGTGTGAGGGGGTACAAGGCGCCCGCTGCTGTAGAGCGAAGAGGTTGAGCAGGCGTATAGGATCATTACATTACAGGCATTTGGCAGACGCTGTTATCCAGAGCGACGTACAACAAAGTGTATAACCATAACCAGGACCAAGTATGACGAAACCCCTAGAGAGAAGTACCGGTCCAAGGGCAGGGAACAACCGCATAGTTCAACTTGGACCCTGAAGGTTAAACTGATTAACACTAACAACGAGAACGGCAACAACGCAGTCTATGGAAAAAATACAAGTAGTAGTTAAGACAGTTAATGCACCTAAGTCACCTACGAAACAGCTGCCTAGTTACAACCCTAAGCTTACAGTCATTTACAGGGGGGTAGGGAGGGATGGGGAGAGGTGCAGCCTGAAGATGTGAGTCTTCAGTCGTCGTTTGAAATGGGTCAGTGTCTCAGCTGTTCTGACCTCCACAGGGAGGTCATTCCACCATCGTGAGGCCAGAACAGACAGGAGACATGTTCTGGAAGTGCAGGTGCGAAGAGGGGGAGGTGCTAGGCGTCCTGAGGTAGCAGAATGGAGGGATCTGGCTGGCATGTAGGGTTTGAATATCTGGTGGAGGTATGCTGGGGCTGATCCCTTGACTGCCTGGTATGCTAGGACCAATGTTTTAAATTTGATGCAAGCTATAACAGGCAGCCAGTGGAGGGTAGTGAGCAAGGGAGTGATGTGGGAGTGTCTGGGGAGGTTGAAGACCAGACGAGCCGCAGCATTCTGAATGAGTTGCAGAGGTCTGGTGGCAGATGCCGGTAGTCCAGCCAGAAGAGAGTTACTTGAAGGACATCAAATCATGTCCTTCAAGTAGATAGGGGCTGTCCTGTTGGCTGCAGTGTAGGCGAGGGTCAGGACTTTGAACCGGATCCTGGCAGTCGACCAGTAGCCAGTGGAGTGATCGCAGGAGAGGAGTGACGTGGGAGAATTTGGGAAGGTTGTAGATGAGTCGGGCAGCGGCATTTTGAATCATCTGTAGAGGCTGTATGGCACAAGCTGGCAGGCTTGCAAGGAGAGAGTTGCAGTAATACGAATACTAATTGATGAAACCACCGATGTGTCCAACTTCGCCCAGCTTTCTACAGTCTGGAGGTACATTACCAAAGAGGGGGTGGTGGAAGAGAGACTTGCGGGTTTTCAGACGTAAGCATTGACCGAACAGCCACTGCCTTAGTGGAGCATGTTTTTGCCACTGTAGCTAAAGTGGAATGCGTGTCACATAACGGGTAGGGGGGACCCAAACGCAGAGGGAAAAAAACACAAACTCAAAAAGGGAAAATTAACAAAGACTTTACTTACACGACAGGCAAACAAGCAGGGAACAGAAAAGGCCACGATGGGCAAAAACACAAACTCAAAAAATATCTAATAAAACAGAAAACAACAGGAACTCAAAAACACAGGCAGGGCAGAACACAGGCAGGCAGAGTACAAGGGCAAATACATTTCAAACAGATCAAACACAAGTAGGAAACAAACACAAGGAACCAGCACCTGAGTCAAGGGAACAAAGAACTTAAATAGACAGGGGGTAACAAGACACAGGTGAACTCAAAAAACAATCAACCCTGAAAAGGAGGGGATAACAAGACACAGGTGGGAACAATGATAGAATAACGAGACAACAATAATACAATTAACAGGGGGGAGCAGGACACAAAACAGAAGTGCCGCCGTCTGGCGGCCCAACAAGGGAAACACAGACAGGAAAACACAGAACCATGACAATGCGGCCACAAGCTTGTCGGGCAAACATATGATGGGGCCACAGTCATGTCTGGCCACTTGAATGGCTTGTGCATTTTTATGCGCACATTCTTAACAGTTCCCCAGAGCTGCTCCAACAAGGTGGAATTATACATCTCGATTAGTGAACACAGCAAAAGAGAACCGCGATTCATTAATTGAACTATTCAATTACATTAAAAAACAATCCGTTGGACTGGGGCGAAACGTCCATTCTTTCAGCAGGGTTTTTTTTTTTACAATATTTCCAAGATCCAAAATTCCAGTTTCTCCTGGAGCTTTTTTCTGATGTTTTTTCTCACACCAACGTACTTTTCAATATCCTACGAACAAAGGGCTTGGACATAGGGTATTGTGTGAGTCAAATGAAGAGAACAGGAGAGCAATTGCAAAGACAGCGAGAAGAGTTTGATCATGTTTTTGCACAGATAGAGGAATAGGAGAACCCAGCTAAGAGGGGCAGAGGAGATTCTGCTGACAAAAAGGCTGCTTATCGAGATCTTTATTTCAAAGCGTTGGACACTATTGATTTCCAAATTCAGAAGTGGCTTTCATCTCTGGAGAAGATGGAGTTTCTTGGGCTATTGGACTTTTCTAAATTTCAGTTGTATGAGCAGACCTTTCCAGAGAGCGCACTTAGCTCTTTGAAAGAAACTTATGCAGTTTTCCGATGACGTCCTTTTGCGCAGCGAACTGAAAGTATTGTATGCAACACCTCAACTGGCAAAGAGAAATGTCTCTGAATTGACATTGTCTTTCATGTGGCCTTTGTGATGGCATAGCCCAACTATTCAGACTGTGCGAATTGTTTCTAACTGTGCCATCTACCACTGCGTCAGTAGAAAGAACGTTTTTGGCATTAAAAAGGATCAAGACCTACCAACGCAATGTTGTCGGACAGCGGCGTTTGACTGGCCTGGCAATGATGTCGATTGAAAGAAGAATGCTGCACAGAATGAAGACATCCAACAGCTTTTATGACAAAGTCATCACAGAATTTACAAAGAAGGATCGGAGGATGGACTTCATGTACAAATACATGTCAGAAAACGCGGGACCCAAACGCAGTGTAAAAAACTCAACTTCAGAGGGTGAATCCAAACAATGACTTTAATGACAAAAAGATAACAAAAACCAGGCAACCAAAACACGGCCACGCAGGGCTTCTCACAAAAACAGAAACTTCCTCGAAAGATAAAAGGGCAAAAACACACAGGTGGAAACTCATGAGGACATCTTGTTGTTTCTTAAAAAAAAACTTGTCATAGAGCAGCCTTCTTAATAGGCAAAGAACCAAGCACTTTCGTTCCTTGTTTTTAATAAAATGTTTTCATTTCGATTTTGTTCTAAACAATTTAGTTTGAAAGAATGTGTTTGTTATGGCCATTTTATTTTACTAAATTAAAGTTTTAGCCCTGGATGCTGATTTCTTTACCATGACTTGTTCTAACGGCTGCTTGAAAGAGAAAGTGCTATCTGATAAATAAAAAAAAGTCTTGTTATTTCATTGAAAATAAACAGCACAATTAAAAGTGGTGTTCGATTATTATCCATTTATTATCCATCATTCCATACTGTACCCACTCTCCTCCCCAGAGACTCCTCGCTCCTTGCATTCGCTACCAGCAAGAGGAACGAAGCCCTCTGGGGAGGAGATTGTACCGTACCGTGAGCTCTGTATCGTGATACAAACCGTACCGTCAGTTGAGTGTACTGTTACATCCCTACTGCTGTCTGTGATCAGAGTGTAGTGTGTGTTGTGTGTGTGTGTGTGAGTGAGGGGTGCGAGCGTGTCATTTGTAATGATGGGAGGGGGTTGTAGCAGGTGGGCGGTTGTTTGTTCGTGCGTGTCGGGGGTGGGGTGGGGCGGCGGGAGACGAGGTAGCATGCCCAGCTTCAAAGGTCACCGCTCGCCACTAAATCTGTGACCAGGCATTCTCTTTTTGAAAAAAATCCTTATACAGAGTTAAGTCATAGACTATGCATATAGCCTACATGAGTAGGCAGACCAATGACTGCTCTTAGATGTTTTTCCTGTCTGTCGGCGTCCAATGTAATAGTTAGCTAATCTAGCTAGCCCCAAATTGACAGCTTGAGCGCAAGGCTCCGCTGACCGAGACAAACTTTACCAAAAGGGTAAAGAGTTTGCATTTCCCCTCCCACAATCAGCTGCTTGTGGGTGTGTTTTATATTTTTAAGACAGTGTTTGTTAAATGTATATTGATCATATATTTTGGAAATCCCCACAAAGCAATTAATTAATGTGGAATGAGTAAATAAAATTTGAAATTGATGACAGTTTACACGTCGGATCTTTAATCTGATTGGTTATCGACAACATTCTTCTTCTTTCTGGTCATCTTTCTTTCTTCTTCTTTCCCACTTGCCTTGCATCGCCGGCTATCCCAGCATGACTTGCGGACACAAAAACTCAGTTCCTACTGAAATGAATGGAGGCAATTATGAAGTTGCCTCTCATCAAGGGATGTGTGGCTTTAGGGTAACAGAGGAAACAACGGGGTCAGGGTTCAATGTGTTTTATGTCCAAGCGACATCCTTCAGCGACTGTCGCAGTGTCCACAGGGCAACAGTCACCCAAAGTATAAACCCAACGTCACTGCGACCACACTGTCACTGGACTATAAACTGGATTTAAGTGTTATCTTGGATCTGATCAAACGCTACAGTATTTAATAGCATTCTGTCATTATTTTTGTCATATTGGGGATCATATTCTTACTCTCTGAAAGTTAACAGTATCAGTCTTAAAATGGCAGTACGCATGCAGGCTACGCTGACACTCAACATAAAATTAAGTGATTAGAAAAGTGGGCATCAAAGGACTTGGAATATTTTCTTTTGTTTGAGTGGCAATTCACTTTACAGATGGTATGGCACATTCATAGTTCAAAATCCAAATTTCAGGTGAGAGTTCATCTGTCAAAAGCTAAACTCACAGGAAAAGTACAACACACATTCACACATTTCTATTGCACTTCATTTAGCATTCACTCAACATTAGAAAATATTTTATTCCAGTATTTTCAAGACAAGAACTCAGTGCATGACCAAAAGTAATGTTCTGGCTGTTTATGTGAAACGCAGTCTCTTTCCGCCAAGCTTCACAAACAATTTGTCTAACTGACATGACTCTGGGATCTTAGAGTCTAATTAGATGGTCACATGATCCAGACTTAGTATTTCACATTTTAAGCAGTGTCACATGGTCCTGAAATAGCTGCTTTTTGTGCTGCATGACTGGAGAGGTTTACCCATGTTTCAACACATCAAACACCTTTTCAAACTATTGCTTTGACAACTTCCCTCTAGAATTCTTGAATTTTGAAATAACCCATGTCATGCTGAAATGGAAAATGTACTCCATTAGTATTTAAATATTTCTTCACTTTCAGTGTCCTGATCGCTTGTGCTCATTGGCTTGCTACAAGTGCATCTGCACATTCTAGACTTTGTGATTTATGTACTGGTTACATGATACAAGCTGTTGTTTAGAATGGAAGTTGAGTGGTTTTCTTGTGATCCGGAGAGACTTATGAGCCGTTACCATCAGTGACATATTCACCTTGGGATATGTTTTTTTAATTAAGACTCAACACAATAAGCATCCTATTATATCACCCTGAATTGTTAAAACTATGCACCACCACCAATTTACCAGGACAGGTTTGCATTCAGAATGAACATTTCACAATTACAGTTGTGGGCAAAAAATTTGGGCACTGCTGGTCAGAGTAAACAGAAGCAGACTGAACCTCAACAAACACGACTTTCTGTAAATTTAATGAATGATTACTATTTATTTGTATTTATTACAAATACAAAATAAAATAAAGAGAACATGGCATATGCTCAAATGTGGGAATCATATCAGTCAGTTCAAAGTAGCAGCACTGATCTGTAACAGTGTACTAACATTTACTGCATGTATGCACTGCCTTGATGGGTCCTAATGAGATTTACACACCAAAGTCTGAAATCTGGAACAAGAGAATATAATTTTTAATCACTTCATTGTTGATTTTTGCTTTTTTTTGAGGAGTAGAAAAAACATGTAAGACCTTTATTCTTGCAGAGCATTGTTGATGTCTTATCTAACCTTTTAGGGGTGGAACCTTATTATTATTATTATTATTATTATTATTATTATTATTATTATTATTATTATTATTATCCATCCATCCATCCATCCATTATCTTTACCTGCTTATCCTGAGCAGGGTCGCGGGGAGTGATGGAGCCTATCCCAGCGTGCATTGGGCGAGAGGCAGGAATACACCCTGGACAGGCCGCCAGTCTATCGCAGGGCATGATTATTATTATTATTATTATTATTATTATGCTTGCAAATGTCACCCACTGCTCTGTCCATGTTGACCACATGGTAGTGGTTTCACAAGTCATTTTTTATTTCGTACTATAGCTCAGGAAGTGGAATGCTAGAAACATGATCTTTTTTGTCAGATTCCTTCTGGCAGACCTCTTTTGGCAGACCATTTTACAAATTGTCACATTTTATGAGACTCTGGGCTCTATTTTACAGAATCAATGGTGCTAGTGTGATGGCCTCTGGGCCATAGCCTGGCCTATGTGGGTGTGTGTCTCTCTCTCCTTTCTCGTTTGGGAGTGGCTTTCTTGCTCTCTCTCTCCTAGCCTTGCCCCTCCCATTCTGAATTGTGCTTGCCCTTGCCTAACTCTCCTCCCCTCTCATTAGCAGAATGGCTTCACCTGGAGAGGAGGCCATAAAGCATGGCTTCACGGCTGGTTCAGGATCTCTCCACTCCTGCCTGGATGGCAGCTGCCGGGCCTGTTTAGTTTCTCTTTTTGCATTTTTTTTTCATTATTTAAATTAAAATTATTGTTTAACCAAGTTCTTTACCGTGTGGTCTCCCCTTTTTTGTTATGACTTTAACGAGCGGTCATAACACTAGGAACATGGGTGTAGTCAATGGCACAGTGCATGGGCACACTGGGTGTGGCAGCTGAATCTTGGTATTTTTGTAACCAGAGGTGAGGAGCACACAGCTCACAGCACACGGCACAGGTGGGAAATGGGCTGGATTTGTTTGAATTTTCCTCCACCAGAATTAAAACATCACCTAAACATTTATTATGGGCCAGTTTTAATTTCCCATCAAACCTGTAGCTTAATAGCTTTAACTCACTATGCTTTCGCTAAGAAATAAGGACAACAGTAGTGCCTATTTTGAAGTTTTATTAAACAAAATGAAACCAGGCAAGAGCGTACATTGTCACTATTCCTGTTCACAGCAATAAAATGCCTTGGTGTTGCTCAAACAAACGAACAATTATAACGTGTCAGTCCGTCATTAATTCAAAACAACGGCATGGTTTAACTGAACCAAACGAGATTGGATGAGTTGTGGTTTTGTTTTAAATACACTTATCATTTATCAGCTGGTACCAAATCAGTGTAGGTTTGAATTGTATTGCATACTCATAGACATTGCTAAACAACAAAACAGCAAGTCTACCCCATGTGGCATGGTTGCAACATCTACATATAGAATATGGATATAACATACATATAGAAGGGTATAAAAGAGGCAAAATATGTATATCACCTCACACGTGATTAGTAAATGTAAAACCTACAGAAAATCAAGATTGGCTGAAAAAGGTTTCTATACTCTTCCCTAGTGACATGACTACATAGACAATGGGCTCTACCTTACACCCGGCGCCAAGCGCAACACAAGTGTCTTTCCAACTACTTGGCAAATCCGCCATTATAATAGCAATCTGCCAAGGTGTAAGCGCACCAGGGGCCTCATTTATAAAAATGTTCTTAGATTTATACTTGAACTTAGTCCTAAAAAACTTTTCGACAGTGTGCTTATGTTCGATTCATAAAAGATACTCAGCATAAAAAACCTTGCTTACGCAGGGTCTAAGAAGCCCATTTGTAACTTATGCACCTGTGATCTATAAATCTCAAATTAACTTAAAATTGACGGCACCTGAACGTGCCTTACAATCAGCGATTTCCCCTTTTATAATGGTAGCACAAATGAGGGTTTAGTCAGGAATAACCATGAACCAAAAGAGAAAAGCAAACTTTTTGGAAGATCATCATGTGCATCATTCTGGACTCAGAAAACTCTCTCTCCCTTCTAAAAGCACGGTTTTCAATGTCTTCCAATAACGCAAGAACAGCCATGTTTACTTTTTTCTAATTTGACACACTATTTATAGAACATCAAATCCTGTTTTTTAATTCAAAACACCTTGCGTCTGGCAATTAATTCCTCACACCTTTAATTGATCCTATTAAATTCCTATCAAATTGCTCATAAAGCTAATGCAAAGTTCACCCCAGGCTTGGATGCATATGCGTCCCAAACTGCAATACCCCTACATAACCAGCAGGAAAATCACTTATGTCAAGGCTAGACTTTGCATAGAGATAAGATCATTTCTACGTCAAAGTAAAGTTTTATAAATAACTATTTACACAGAAATGTATAAGTCATACTTAAGATCAAAACTGATCGTAAGTCCGTTCTATAAATGAGGCCCCTGGCTTTTAAAGGGAATTGGAGATGACACTCTGATTGGTGTATTTCATGTTACACACCTATGATTAATTAAGAGACTAAGTACAACCCCTTTGAACCATGCGCCTTCCTTTGCGCTCAGATTATCCGCCATTAGACTAGCAAAAGTGGATTTGGACACGCCCTAAATGCACTTGCACCGTGCGCTTAGATCGTTAAAATATATCCCAATAAGTGTATTTCAAAACATGATGAGCCCACAATTCATCCAATCCCGCATACATACCATTTTTGTCAGTGAACAATAAAACACAGCCTTCCTAATTGGTTGCTGGTTTAAACATCCATGCATAGTATGCTCTTTTGACCCAACAGTGTTTTGTCCTGTAAATATTGCAGATATTAACAATTTATGCAGTTATTTTTCATTGTTACAATTGTACATGTATTATAAATGTCCCAAACATATTTTGCAGCTCTAGCATCGGACTATGTTTGTTGAAATTTTACACTAACCATTCGTGATCACCCCAGACTTAATGTGACTTTTTGTAGCAGACAAGTGGATGCTGTTTGTAGTGACATTTTACAGATTGTGATTGCATTACTTCTAAATAATTCAGTAAAACCTGAACATTATTACAATTTTGCCAGTTCTCATATCTTCTTGACCAGTGGTAATGACATTCTGTGACCATCAGTAATTTGAAATCAAGTATACTAGCCAAAAAATCATTTTTTTTCTTTGCACAAATATTATCATTTTATGTAGAAAAATACTGGACAATGCAATACATCTTCAAGCTGATTATAATATAGCCACCAGTAAGATACATTATACCTCTCAATTATGTTGGTATGCATGAACTCATACATATAGCAATTTGCCAGTTATTTCTACATTTTTGTTTTATGTTGATATTACATTTTTTACATATTACATTTTTTATGCCAAACATTGCATTAATCATCAAACTCTGATTATACAGACAGTCTATCCATAATTTGTGCCAGTTCTATGGCTATTATTTTAACTACAGTTAATCAAAATGAATTGAACAGAGTGACAATAAACGCAAATTGTACATTCTTCTCATTACTGATGGGTATAAGAAAAAGAATGAAATGCAGTACCCTGGGGACCACAATGCAGTATAAGAACGGCCTTAAACAAATAAAAATTGAAATATATACCAGTATTAAACTGATTAAAAAGACAAAAGATAAAACAATAAATGCAAAGTATTCATTTTTCTTGCTTCTGGGACTTATATCAAAGTCAAATTGGACAGCATATGATTGCATGTGAAATTTCCAAAATTAGCAATCTGCTGTATGATGGCCAGGTCTGAGCAGGAGCAGGTTTGACCTAAAGACTTAGGCACATCACAATCCATGTATCCAGAGTCACAATCCAGAATACCATTTTTCCAATGCGACAGCTCACAACATACCATGCGTCAACCAGAATATAGAGCCCAAAAGTGTATTGAAGTTTTATTGAGAAAACCAGAGAATGCCAATGACACCATTCACATTGATAAAATGACTCGGTAGATCAACTGTTCCTCAAATGGAAGAAAAAATATAACGTATGAGTAAGATGACCATATAGTGGATTTCAAAAAAAGAAGACAGGTTAATACTACACTATTTATTTATATATGGTCTATAGAACAAACAAAACCAAACCGCACAATTTTGAATTTTGAATTTTGGAAAAAGTTTAGGAATCCTACCAGGATGGGTATCTTCAGTCCCACAAAAAGATGAAATGTCAGAAAAAAGAGGGCATCTGGTCAGCCTATGCATGAGAAAAATGGCATGACTTACTTAAACTAAACTTCATTGACCAATTGCCCTTGGAGGGTTAGTGGGGCAGTTGCAGCTTGCATTCATTGCAGGCAACTTTCTCCTTGGTTATTTTGTCCTTAATGCATAGAATCTGTAATATTTCCAAATGGCATTCCTGAGGTGCGGAGTTACAATTTAGCCTATTTCAAATGTATAGCCTATAGACTACAGTATGTTGATAGCATGAACTTTATTTTCAGGCTGTCAAACAGTATACGGATATAACTAATGCAGTTTAAATATGTAGCTTGTAAGTAGCTTTCATTTTAACTACAGTCACATAATTACTATGAACATTTGTTTAAATTGGGTATATTGTCATTATTTTCATTATAGATGGGTGTAAGGAAAAAGGACAGAATGCAGTTCCCCAGGACGATAATGCAGTATACTGTAAGAACAGCCATAAACTATTTAAGATGGAAATACAGAAAATGAACATTATGAAATAGAAAAAATGGAGTGACCGATAAATATGAAGTATACATTTTACCTGTATGACAGATGCCTAACAGCTCCTCTCCTGGTGCACGGCGAGTCACCAGATTACCAAACGGGCGCAAGCATGTAAAATTCAAAAATACCACTTTGCCAGTTCAATGGCTTGCCCCAGACCATGCATAAGTCAGAAAATAGGGCCCTCTGACTTTTAAATGGCTGAAGATGAAAATTAAACAAAATAGTTTTTTCTCCTCCAAAGTGTTTTTCTGTACTACTCTCATGAATGTTGTGGTGAATATACATAAATAGGAAGGCGTAACTCCTGAACACTGCATGCGAATAGGACAAAACTTTCACCAATGTTTTTCCACTCATGGCCACAAGGGATTTTGACTGCAGTTTTCTACATTCTATAGCACCACCTTCAGGTAAGGTTTTCACTATAACTGGCATTCTTTGGCCTAGATTAAAAATGTGGTGCCTATATATTAAAGGTACAGTGTGTAGGATGTAGTGGCATTTAGCAGTGAGGTTGCAGATTGCAACCAACTAAATACCCCCCCCCCCACACCTCCCCTCACCCCTCCCTTTCCAATGACATACAAGAAGCTACGGTGGCCTGTAAGTTCCAAAAATTATGTCATTGTCTACGACAGCATCGAGTAGCCAAGTGTCAAGTGATGAGATTCCTTGATAGATTTATAAATTGTATTTTGTTATTTAGTCTGTAAAACTATAGGTCATAGCTTACAAGTAAGATAGCGATTGTGATTGTTAATTGTTCCGCATTGTGGTAGCATTTTATTGCTAACATTAGCTGCTTTGCATGGTAATACAAGCTAACATTAGCGAAGTAATGCTAAAAAGCTATTTTATTCTAGGCGTCTAGTCTGATAGTGAAATAGCGTTAACAGGATGCATATTTTATTCTCCGTTTGCAGAGTCAAAGACTAGATAGACCACCCGGTAACGTTAGGGAGGGACAAGTTCCCTGATCCCCAAGGACAGTACACTGGTTTCACACCTGGCCTCTGAGTTTATTTTTGATAGTTTATTTCTTATTATATATTTTCTATATTTATATATTTGCTCTACAATTATTACATTTTTTATTTATATATTCATATTCATAGTCTATTATGTACATTTGTTCCATTGAAGTTTGAAAGTGCAATAACTAATGAATAAATGTACGTGCTGTATTTATTGCAATGATATACATGTAAACATGTACTTATACAATAAGTATGACAGTACTTCCCTGCAGTGTCAGTACATTTTAATTACCACTTCAGGTTTTAGTGATGTATTTTCATTACAAGGGACAGCTGTACTTTACAAATTTGAACCAAAAAAAATTATGTAAACAAAAACACTGACAATAATGACATTTGTAATATAATATCTTGCAATTTACAGAAACATTGTTGAACATCCTTTTCAATCTTGAGAATAAAAGGAGAAATGCTTGCGCACAATCATAAACCTGCAGCTTTTAGTGTACAAAGAGACAAACATTTCGACATCAGAGTCGACTCGGATAAAGACAGAATTAGCTGTCGAAACATTTGTCTGTTTGAACACAAAAAGCTGGGAGTTTATCGTTGTGCTCCAGCTCTTTAATTCTATGGTCCTACCTGAGAAGCACCTTGATTCAGCTATTTATTGTTGGAAGAAGCATGGTGAACTCCTATCTGGATCATTCCAAATCAGCAGCTGAATGGAAAACTGGTCCTGATGAAGACAGTGCCATTAAACATAAAATTTTATAGTTATTAATTATACAGTTTCGTGAAAATAATGCTATTTCACCAAGAGTATGTGTTACAGGGTAGGTTAATATGCTACAAAGGCAAACAAATATTTGTCACTTACCTAGACCTCGCCTGTCTTGTGTCTGCAACATTTCTGATGTGGCTGGTGCAGGTATGGGGGGCACCAAACCGAGCCCTCCGGGGTCATCCGGTCGAAGGCTCCTCCTTCGAGGCATCCCCACTCCACTTGTGAGTCTCCTCTTCACAATCCTTGCTTGCAGCTCAGAGATGTATCCGTAGGTTTTTTCATATACGCTGTATCTTCTGGCGTTTTTCTTGTACAGCCTTCTGAAACTGTAATTACACATAAACAACTGGCAACCTTGAGTGCACATGTAAATAAATAATCACTTGCATACCAAACATTGATTGTAAAAAAATATGTGTGCCTGCACTATAAATGGGAATATTTCAAGTGTAAAATGTACATCTCTTTTCTTTCAGCTGTTTTCGTTGTTGATCTGTTCCGGTGGAAATTATAGTCCAGAGCAGCAAGCAGAACTCTTGCCTCATAAACTGGGGGACTGAAAGCGTAGCGCTTCCTGGCATACATCAGAATATGATTCCGGAATGACTTCAGTTCTGCAGTTGATCTGATTGAACAAAACATATATATATAATTAAAAAATAAGCACAAATAGTCATATAATGTACATCTGTGTGAAACATGTTGCCACACTTTACCTGAAGCGCAGATATTTATGTACATCCTTCTGCCAACGCTTATTGAGAACGATATCCACTAAAGCTTTGTGGCACTTGGAGTCTCTCTCGATCCACTCCTTTCCAGGTGTTTCTTCCAGGGGCCCATGTTGGCAGCTTCCCATAGTCCAGGTGTGAATGTCACAGACATGGTGAATGATGCCAACCCATAGTGCCTGCGAAAAATAAAACAGCACTATAAAAATTCCCATCATATGGAAATGAATGAACTTACTAAGAGAAAATATATATATAAATTATGTGCTTACAAGAAACTGCTTGGTTGTGTCAGCTCTCTTACAACAGCACCAAAAATGGTTTACGATGTCTTTCAGCCAGTTGAGGAGAATGGACTGTCCTTTTATCTTTGCTGCCTTGAGGAGAGAAACAAAACATACATAATAATGTAAGACATGGGTATTCAACCATATTCCATGGAGGGCTGAGAGTATGCAGATTTTCATCCAAACCAAAGACTACACCAGATGATTTCATTGATTAACACACCTTCAGCCAGAGAGGAGGAGCTAATCACTGAAATCAACTTTTGTTGTCTTTGATTGGAATGAAAACGTACGTATTCTCGGCCATCATGGTGATGGCACATGGTGAAATACCCCTGATGTAAGATATAGTCAATTTAGGATGAATATATAGGCAATAACATGAGCCACTTATTGAACTTACAGCAGCTATTTTTTTGGCCGGGTTCTTGGCACCATGCCACATGTCCAGACTGTGATGAATTCCAAGGTCCTTCTATCTGTCTTTGTCTGGGTCTGTGAAGTGGGGAATCAATTAATATTACTACAATATTCCAATAATCTTTTCAACACATGTATTTATATATTATATCAGATGAGTACTTACTCATAAGGGCTCCGATCTGGCCATGAGCATCTGTGCAGATCTCCACTAGCTTTACCTCTGATGTAAGCTTGTCCACAGTCTCAATAAAACCCTCCTTCTCCATGACGACAGAGTTCCGGGATGTCTGCCGCTTGTCTATGGTGGCAACCTGAATTATCTCCTTGGTGTCATTCTCCATGGTGGTGTAGCTGCAGTACTGTGCACAATGGTCTGGCAAGTCATTTCTGCCATCCGCTGAATAGTAATAAAAATAAAATAAAAAAATATGAGTTAGCTGCTTACATACAATCACACTGCTTCATTCCTCCTCTCTTCCCAGAAGTCCTTTACTGTTCGACACAGTAAGTGTCCTGAATGGAGAAGAAGGTGTTCTTGTTCACCATCTCCATGTTCATAAATTTGAACAAGAGGGCAACCATTGCAAGAGAGAATCTCCAGCTTGCATCCCAAAATTCATTACAGGCTGGGAAATCCACCTCCACATGCTGTGTCCATTGGGGCAGATCTAAAAGTCAAATAAAAGTAATAATTGCATTAGTCATGTACAGCACTGGCTTTTACTAGAAATTTGCGTTTTTATGCGACCATACAGTTATGATATGCCGCAACTGTCAAGACTTACCCATACGACACTCGTTGCTGTGCCCTTGGAAATGATGTTGATCTCAAAGGGGGCAACGCAGTCGTACACCACACCAGTCTTCAAAAAGATTGTACATTTATCCACAGGCAGGATCACAAGTGTAGCCAGTTGTCTCAAGCAGTGCTCATATACTATTGAAGCTCTGGCACCTATGATGTCATCTTCAAAAAGGACATGCTGTGGGCCTGGGAAAACAGGTGCCTGATCACAGGGAGAAGGCTCATCAGGAGGGTATCGTCGATATCAATAACTTCAAGTCGATCAATAGATGGTGCTTTCTGTAATGCTCCAACCAGTCTGTTGAGGCACAACAGACACCACACAAAAATAGCAAAGTAAAGACTGACCAATAACACACTGTATACTAATTTGTAGAAGATACTCTTCATCAGAGTTGTCATCATTCTCTCCATCATCTTTTTGATGAAAGGAAGGGGAACCTTCATCTGCCCAATCAATTCTGTAAAGAAGGACATTCAGAAAACAATAACTTGTATAAAGAGAACACTAAATAATAATTTTCCTCCATGTCACCCTCAACAATGCTCATGTCATATAAGCTGTAGAAATAAAAACATTAAAAATATATACATTATGAATATATACAAACACAAGTGCAAAGAAGTTATGACAGTTGAACTGTTACCTTTGTTCAAGGCCCTGAATTTCTGTCGCCTCTGCAATGACATTCAGATTCTCATGTCTGTAAAGAATAACCAGAGCATGTTCTATACATCACACATATGGAGATACAACAGTAAACATACACTAAGAAAGAAAAACCCATTAATCAGCAACGTTTTGTTTATAATCAAACATATTAGGACAGCACAATTATTTCAATGCGATGACATGCCTGGCCGTCACACTAGAAGGACCAATGCTATACACTGCTGGAGTTGTGACTTGAAAATGTTTTGCCTTCATGGGAGTCAATGTTGTGGGACCTCTCTCATAGCTGGAGAAACAACAGCAACATCAAGAAAATAACTGCTACATGACACAGTCGCATACCCCTGTAATAGGGGCGACATAGCTCAGGAGGTAAGACCGATTGTCTGGCAGTCGGAGGGTTGCCGGTTCAAACCCCGCCCTGGGCGTGTCGAAGTGTCCTTGAGCAAGACACCTAACCCCTAACTGCTCTGGTGAATGAGAGGCATCAATTGTAAAGCGCTTTGGATAAAAGCACTATATAAATGCAGTCCATTTACCATTTACCAATTACGTCCTAAGGTGCTTGGAGGTTTGGCTCACCTGGACAAACATACCAAAATAAAATACATAGATTAATTCCAGTTTTGGTGCATAAATGTAAAATTACAATCCTGGTAGCAATTAGATATTTTTCAACATTGACACGGGGAAAAGGTTACTTGTGTTGGTAACTATGCCCATGGCCACGTTCTAGCTAAAGCTATTAAACAGCAAATAGCATTTAGATTTGTAGGCTAAATTACCTGTCCAGCAGAAAACAGGCAACTTCAGCATCATTCTGAAAACATTTCTGCCGTGCAAAGGCAAAAGGCCGTAACTTCAATTTTGGTCGAAAATTAGTTATTGTCATTTTTGGAACATTAAAGATCTGCTTTATCGTGTGGACAAATATCTTGAGTCAATTTTGTTGTTTTTTGGAGAAAATAGTGGGTTGTCTTTGCCGTAACTTCCAAAGCCCTAGAGAAGCCAAGGCAGAATCCCGTAACATCAGTTACCGTTCTTTGTCTTTGTTTCGCTGCACTCCGTAATGCTCAAATTGAGTTAAGCCTTAACTTAAGGTACTCTGCCTTTGTTTTGCTGCGCATCAAAGTGAAGTTACTGTTTATCGCGCTGGAGTTACGGTGTTATGCCTATGTGTCAGCGAAGCATTTCTGAGACACACAGTAGCTTGAATAAAGTGTAAAGCAAATATAGTGTTGCAGTGGTTGTTTTTACTAACATTGCATCCAGCTTTTAAGAATGGCCCATTCCTCTCGAGGGAAAATGTTGGTAGAGATGGCTTTGAAACGCACCCACCAAAACCAAGGTAAGAAAGATTATGCTGATAGATAAATAAATAAGTCTACTCAAATTACTTGTTAGCTAGCTAAGGCTAACTATTTCACAAACAAAACCAAACTGCTCCCATATGCGATCAGAATGCAAAGAAAGCATTGGAAACAAACAATAACTAGATGGCTTGCCAGCTATAAGTAATCGTATATCATACGCAATTTAATTCATTTTTTGTGTCATGCAGGCTAGTCAGTGCCAGCCTGTGACAGCCCGACACTGACAGCCAGGGAAACAGCGCGCGTGGGTTAGGGCCCTCTGGTTAGGGCTTGCATAGACACACGACACACCTCCTAAATAGCCTAATCACACACACACGAGCTCAGCAGTAACAATTCACAGTTAAATAGATAGCCTACCTTTTTTTATAACCTGATAAAAATCCATTGCAAACAACATCCTTTGATAAGTTAAATCCACAACATGAGTTTTAAGCATTACTTACTGGCGTTCAACACATTAAATCCATAACATGAGTCTTGTATCCTTTACTATTCGTTGCGTTAGCAAACACTGCACTCAATAAATTGATTGCAAAACGTTATCCTCCCCCATGCAAAACTATTTTGTTTGATCGATGTCATCTGTGTCTACATGTAAGAAAAACAATTCATCGAATCTAAGCCTAATTGTGCCATGATCACTAGATTTTATGTAGATGTTATCATTATTATCATATACTGATTTTATATAGTGATCAGCAACCAAACGAACGATCAAATGGAAGTTAATGCCTTTTGCCTTGGCATGACCCCTTATTATTTTGCAGACAATGCAAAGGCAGAGTACATTAACTTCCAAATAAGGGTCAAAGATCAAGTTTGAGCTCAAGATTTTTATGTATATAAATAACTTCATTCAAAGAATTGCCACATTTCCAATATTCTGCCTACAGTTCATTTGGCTGGACAACAAAACAACTTTAAAGTCATTTTTCTCAGTTCTACACTCTGGCGAGTTAAGGACTTTTGCCTTTGTAGGGCAGATTTGTCCCTCATCAGCGATTTCCATTTGGGAAAGGCCACACCAGTGTTTATCCTTGTTTTCTGCCGTCGCCTGTCTCGATTTCGTTTTGATTCTTCGTGTTTTCACTTCTTTGACGGCTGGGATTCACGCTCCCTTGATTTTTCTTGTGCTAAATAATAACTATGATCTTCTATTTGTCAAAACTTCGCACAACACAAAATAGTTAGCCAGCATGCCAGCAACCACTTCCTCTTCTTTCTTCTTCTTCGTCTTCCAACTGGTGCATTCGCACCACCCACCAAAATTAAAAACAAAACGCGAAAGGCCCTCTCTGGAGCCGTTTGTCCATTCTGGGCTACTGTAGAAACATGGTGGTGCAACATGGTCGGCCTCTGTGGAAGAGGACCCGCTCCCTATGTAGATATAAAGGGCTCATTCTAAGGTAACAAAAACACAACGATTCTTTTTTTCATGGGATTATACACTAATTAAAACATATTTATGAATATTATATTCCATTTCTGCCAAGTCTGTTCCGCTAGATGCCACTAAATTCTACACACTGCACCTTTAAGCAAGAGGGCTGAATAAGATTTGCACAGATTTTCCTCTGAGACCGATTGGCCAGCGTTCAAGAAACACAGGATTTGATTCTGACCCTTTGAAGTACAGTATGCTGATGTAAAGTTATCTGAAGAATTTTTGTAATTCAATGTGGTTGACCACAATGCACTTTAAAAATTTGTGGTGAATATGGGTAAAAAAAGATGTGATGCTTGACCTCTGAACACATGTGACCTGGATAAAACTTACATTCCCATGTTTGTGTGACGTGCAAATAATAATAATGTTAATAATATAACTCCTCAACCACTTGGCCTACATTCAAAATCATTCAATTTCAAGATTCATTGGGGTTAGGCATTTTATTTTGTGTCATTCATTGCATCCTGACAAATGTAGGATGAGAATGGGCAGTTGTGCGTTATTGCCCAGGGATGTTTGGACCTCATTAAATTGCCGCTTGTGGCTATATATGAAATATATAAAAGATTATTGTTGTTAAATTTCTGGTTAGCTGAGTGGTGTGCATCAAACAATGTGGGTTTTTATAAATAATTGCAAAGTTTTAGGGGCAAGCTCTGTCTTTTGAAAAGAGATGGTGTTCACCCATCCGCTCTTCTATCCAGAAACATAGCCTCTAGTTTGATTTATCGAAATTGACTATTCAGATTCAAGGCCTGGTTTCAGACATTTTGCCCTACACAGATGTCTGCTAGCTTCCCAAAACTGCAGAGTAGATTTCACTCTATTGAGACTGTGTCTATCCCCGTATTCTAAATTACTTTAATTCTAAAATCCATAAAGTTTGCCACAAAATATTAGATCAATATCAAGACTAAACATATTGTTATTAATTCTGTAAATAACAATATTCTGAAATTTCTTTCTCACTTAGCTACAAACTATAACAAAGTGGTGATGTTAGGTGATTTTAACCTGCACTATGAAAATGCAAATGATCTTGTTACATCTGTATTTATGAATATCTTAGAATCAATCGGCTTAACCTCTTAGCGCAAAGCCCCTAGTGGTCGGCACGCCGGCGTGCCGAGATTACTGAACTCAGACATTCAGTGCTACTGCAACCAAAGTATGAGTTAAAAACAGAAACGCATTGTTTTAGTTTCATTAGTAGAAGGTACACGACAACTATGGCGAATAGGGAGTTTCGCAGCGCCACCATTGTTGCTCTGGTCGTTCATTTAACATGCACCCCCTCCCTGCAGTCTCATCTACAACTACACCCCCCACCCATGACATAATGGACAATATTGTTTATCTTGGCATTCATAAAAATATTCTTTCACCACTAAAAAATCGTATTCCGTCATAGCAACAAGATCAAACCCGACCATTGCCCTAAGATATGCCAATACAGCAGTGAAAACGCTGCTCACTCAATAAGAAAATAAACGAGAAAAAGTTTTTAAAAATGATACCATGTAATTCTACAGTCAATATCTGGGACTAAATATTGAATAAATATACAACCTTACCATTGGTTTCACGCATAGAGATGTCCCTTTTGAGACTGAGTGTATTGTCTTGGACAATCCGTTTCTGAAATATACGCGCATTTGTGATGCCTGGGTACCTTCCAAAATAGCTGTGAGTAATACCACACGTGTTGTTTAGGTTAGTGATATTATATAATGTGTATATTTCACACTGTAATATAAGCGTTAGTTAGTAGTGTAATAGTTTTTGTGAAGCATGCAACAGTGATGACGTGAGAGTTGGAGCATTGCCAAAACGTGGTGGATGGTTGAAAATTGTTTTCATGTCGTCCCATTCCCATACAAATAAACTTACCAGAGTACAGAGTATAGAAATACATACAAGAGTTAATTATTACACATTTAGGTACTGTACCACATTGTGGGGCAACATTTTTGCATTATTTTTTAACCTTATACCAATGTTCCATCTTAAAACTTCATAAGGGGCTCATTTATATGCTTTACAATGGACAAAAAGCATTTTATTCATTTTTGGAGAGATTTTGGATATGTTTCTGGACCCCTAGATATTTTAGACCACTGTACTGATGGAAAGCTTGTAATTCCCACTTGAAAATGATGCAACAGTGAGTTTCTTGAGACAAAACCGTTGATTTGCAGTGAAATATGTGAATATGTTGTGATTTACAGAAATACATAATTTAGACATTTTGGATAGATTTGGAGACGCTGGGTACACTTCTTAGTTTTTGCTTCATAAATCTATAGTGGTTCTACATATCCACCCTTAGATTTTATGAGCTTGTGGTCAAGAAGGTTTTGATCCAGCACATGTATAGTTTAACCTGCTGTATATAGGCAATCTCTCAGTATTTCATTGTAAACTAAAAATTAATGCAAATTAATTTTTTTATTTTTTGTCTAGACAATTGCATTTGTGGCACTGTATTTCTTCCAAAATAACCACTAACCTATTTTAAGACACTCAATTTCAAAAATAACGTATATAACCGAAGTATTTTGAGCAGTAATACTTACATAGCAATGACAAAATCTTATCTGTTTTCAGTAGATAGAGACAGAGACAGGAAATCAATGATATAGTTTTATCCACTCCTTAGGTCTATCAGCAAACATATGGCTTCGCTATACTCAGAAGTCCTCAATAATAATAGTATTTTCCAAGAAATTCCGAAAATAGTTGACAACATTTCGTTAGTAGCGTCTTTGTTTTACTGCTACCATAGAGTGAATGCGTAATTGAATGCGATGATAAGAAAATTTCCGGTTACGCTGACCTATAAAACGCTATTCCAAAAGCAAAATTAGACATGCTATACATCGTTAGAAAGCTTATACTCTCACCTACTAAATAAATGAATTGTTAATCAAGCCAGACTGTACTAAAAAGAGCGACAACGCCATAAACAACACGTGTGGTATTTCGCACAGCTATTTTGGAAGATACCCAGTCATCACAAATGCACGTATATTTCACAAAGGGATTGTCCAAGACAGTATATGACCACCCAGTCTCAAAAGTGACATCTCTACGCGTAAAACCAACAGTAAGGTTGTATATTTATTCGATATTTAGTCCCAGATATGACATGGTATCCTTTTTTAAAACTTTTTCTCGTTTATTTTCTTATTGAGTGAGCAGCGTTTTCACTGCTGTATTGGCATATGTCGGCAAACCCTATTGTCGGGTTTATCTTGTTTCTATGACGGAATACGATTTTTTAGTGGTGAAATAATATTTTTATGAATGCCAAGATTGTCCATTATGGCATGGGTGGGGGGTGTAGTTGTAGATGAGACTGCAGGGAGGGGGGCGTGTTAAATTAACGACCAGAACAACAATGGTGGCGCTGTGAAACTCCGTATTCGGCATAGTTGTCCTGTATCGTCTACTAATGAAACTAAAACAACACGTTTCTGTTTTTAACTCATACTTCGGTTGCAGTAGCACCGAATGTCTGAGTTCAGTAATCTCGGCAGGCCGGCCGACCACTTGGGGCTTTGCTCTAAGAGGTTAACCTTAAATTCCAGCTTCTTGTAGCAGTAATGATTTCTTGACTTTCTTTTGCAGTAAATTAATTGGAATTAGAGAAAATACAGTGCCTTCGGAAAGTATTCAGACCCCTTCACTTTTTCCACATTTTGTTACGTTACAGCCTTATTATAAAATGGATTACATTCATTTTATTCTTTTCTATCTACACACAATACCCCATACCGACAAAGCAAAAACAGGTTTAGAAATGTTTGCAAATTTATTAAAAAATATGGGGGGGGTTCCTCCCCTGACCATGCCTTGATGCAACCTGGAGCTCCAGATATATCACCCAGCCCCTCTAAACTGCACTATCCTTAACTATACACTTTGGTATCCTATTATTCCTGTTAGCTATTACCTAAACTGTAACCCACATAACTCATTTTATTTGCTGTGGTTTGCATTTCTGCTACATTCCATTCTACCACTACTTTACACTAGGCCGGCCAGTGGAGGCTGGGGTCCCCCTCTATAGCCAGGCTCCTCCTGAAATTTCTTCCCATCTAGGAGTTTTATTCACAACTGTTTGAGAGTTTTCTCCCCATTGGGAGTTTTGGTTTTTTTTTACCTCATGTGCATGGTGTTTGCTCTGTTTTATATTTTTGATGTATTTACCTTGCTACTCAGTAAAGTGTCTTTGTGACAGTTCTCTGTAAAAAGTCCTATAGAAGTAAAAGAGCAGGTCCTCATGCTCATGTCTCCAAATGTTTTTTGATCACAAAACAGTGAATGTTCCTTCTCCTTCCAAAATGTAAATTTGTACCTGGTGATTGATTCATTTTAATGGGGTGTTCAGAAACTGCTTCACGTTGAATTAATATATTATAATAATCTTGAACATGTATTGCATTGTCCTGTATTTTCTACATAAAATTCATATATGCAGTTGCATTTAGACACCCATGCATAGTCATGCAAAAATCCACCCATAACATAGTCTTTACATAACTTTTACAGTAAAACAGTGAAAATATGCCCAGGGCCGTCTGGGTAGTGTATAGGTATAATCACTCACCTACCACCGCAGAGACCTGGGTTCAATCCCCGGCAGCGGTACTTCCGGCTTGGTCAGATGTTCCTACGAACACAATGGCAGTGTTCGCGGGTGGGAAGCTGGTGAGGGTATGAGTCCTGATCGTTGCATTAGCGACTCCTACTGGTTGGTTGGTGCGCCTGTTCAGCAGGGAGGGGATCTGGGGGAGATAGCGTTCACCTCCGCACGTGTTACGCTCTCCCAGTGAAACTCCTCGCTGTCTGGTGACTCCACATGTATCGGAGGCTGGAATGAGGTAGTCTACACCCTCTCCAGACCGACAGAGGATAGCACATCGTCCAGGACTGTGATACACACAAGGAATTGGTATAACGACTAAAAGAAAATGGGAGAAAAATGGCAACAACAAAAAAAATAAACGCTGCATAGTGCAATGCAGCTCATGGGAATTTTTCGGGTCAGTCTAGTCTGCCCAAGTCTATGGCATAAACAACTTGAACAATCTTTTCATTTTATTTGACTGTAGTTAAATTATAGGTACAGTACTGACACAAATTCTGGTAGGCTGCATTTTTTAAACAGAGTTTGACGATTAATGCAATATTTTGGAACTGTGTCTTTTTGGCATAATCAATGTAATATGTAATAAACATAATATCGACATAAAACAAAAATGTAGAAATAATTAGCATTTGAGTTAAACAAGTAATAATCATGAAAAATTCCTATATGTATTGGTTCATACCAACAAAATTGACCAGTCTAATGTATCTTACTGGTGGAAACTGGTGTAAATTTTGTACTCAACATGAACGTCTACTATTTTTCTACATAAAATAATAATACAATTTAAAATAAAACAAAATGAAACAATTTTTTGGCTTGTATACTTTATCAGATTACTGATGGTCTCAGAATGTTATTTCTAATCGTGGTCAATAAGATATTTCCAGTAGGGGAGAACCCAGGTGATCCTATGCATTAGAGTTCATTTAGCTGTCTGGTTGGCTCTGTCTGGAATTATACTAGCTGACTGGACAAGTCATAAAGCTAACATTGCGTTGCTTTTAAAGCACGAGGTACTCATTTTGTGGTATGCAGCTCTAAAGTGTAGCCTAGGCAGTGCACACCCAAATGTGCAAACATTTGTTTAAAGGCTGCTATAAGTATAGGGTAAGGGTTTGACCAGTGGCTGGACGATGGTAAGTAGCGAAGGAGACAGTGTTTTCCAAAACCAGTGATTTTATATTTATTTTCCAGCAGGTGGATAGCCAGTGTCAAACTATATACTGATTAGGGTACATCACAAAACATAAAACAAAAAAACTATGTACTCTGTGGCATATATATTGTCTTTTGCCACACTAACACTAATGTGGTCATTTGCTGAAGATAACAAGTATTAAAATAGCAGAACTCTTAGTTAGAAGGCATAATGTTTAATATGCTTAGGTAAGCTTAGGTAGTGACAACAAGTCGTTTGCACTAATGTTATTTTAAAATAAGCCTACAATCATTTGTAGAGCTCCGGTAGTTACACAATCCCAGAATATATCCGCCTTGATCAACACTACGCCATATTGGCAGGAATCTGGGAGCACCACAGATTCAGTGCCACTCTTTTCTTTTTGATTGTTAGACCTACTTTTATTTTTAAATGCTAGATAGTTGCGCAATGGGATGTTAGAAAAAGAGGCAGCACGGAAAAGGGAGATCTTTTATTGCCTGAAAGATCCTGTAAGGCTAAATAAATTTATTTCTGACACCTAATAATCCCAGTAGGCTCCAGCTAAAACCAAATTAAGATGACTGTTTATCAAAGTGTTAGCTTTACATGTATAAATTGGTCCTTTAAAGCTTATTTTAAACAGGCAAATGTTTAATGTGTGAAAATAACCCTTTTAAACCAATGACCCGCGTGTATGTGAATGCAGAGCTCATGATAGCACTAACGTTAAAAGCAAGCTAGCAGCGATTGTCGGACACAGCCGTTATTCTGACACTTTTCTTTGCTAATGTCAAGTGACACTTACTCTTCCAGTAATGACAGTGCTGTGTCGTTTTTAGAAGGAACACTCCAAAGCTGAACATTCATGACAAATCCAGCCTTTGTCCACTTGTACCCTTCCAGACGTTTGTAAACCTTTAAACCTCACTGGAGTATGTAGAGGGAATGTTCATCAGAAAAAATATCTGGATATTGCTTGTCAGGACCTTTCTCACTTTCTGAAGATTCAATTTCTGTAAATTGCACCCCAGGTGCATGACAAGGGTCACTGACATTTAGTCTGGCAAGCTTTTTTAGTCCAGCCAGAAGAGAGTTGCAGTAGTCCAGGCGGGATAGAACCATTGCTTGGACCAGGAGCTGGGTTGAGTAGGTGGTGAGAAAGGGGCGGATTCTGCGGATGTTATACAGGAAAAATCTGCATGCCCGGCTTACTGCTGCGATGTTCTTGGAGAGGGACAGCCTGTTGTCCATCACCACTCCGAGATTCTTGGCACAGGGTGATGATGTCACTAAGGTGTCCCCTAGGGAAATGGAAAAGTCGAGGAGGGGAGAGGATAGAGCAGGAATAAAGATTAGCTCCGTCTTTCCCGGGTTGAGCTTCAGGTGGTGATTGTCCATCCAGCTCTGTATGTCCCTCAGGCAAGCGGAGATGCGGGCAGGGACCTGTGTGTCCGATGGGGAGAAGGAGAGAAAGAGTTGCGTGTCGTCGGCATAGGAGTGATAGGACAAGCCATGGGCAGAGATTACAGGGCCAAGGGATCTGGTGTATAAGGAGAAGAGAAGGGGACCGAGGACTGAGCCCTGGGGAACTCCGGTGGTGAGGGGACGGGGTGGCGATACTTTACCAGCCCAGGCAACCTGGAAGGAACGATCGGAGAGGTAGGACTCAATCCAGTCAAGGACTGTTGCTGCCAGGGAGGACAGGAGGATGGAGGGCTCCACAGTGTTGAATGCAGCAGAGAGGTCTAGGAGAATCAGGAGAGGGAGGCTGTTTGTGCGGTATGGAGTGACTCACTGACCGAGAGGAGTGCAGTCTCTGTCGAGTGGCCAGGCCTGAAGCCGGACTGGTAGGGGTCAAGCAGGTTATTCTGAGAGAAGAAAGCAGAGAGTTGGTTAGATGCAGCTCGTTCAAGAGTTTTGGATAGAAAAGGAAGGAGAGATACCGGGCGGTAGTTCTGGATGACTGAAGGATCTAGTGTGGGCTTCTTCAGCAGCGGGGTGATGTGGGCCCTCTTGAAGGATGAAGGGAAACATCCAGAAGATAGGGAGGAGTTCACGAGGGAGGTGACAAATGGGAAGATGTCTGGTGTGATTGCCTGGAGGAGAGATGAGGGGATAGGGTCGAGGGCGCAGGTGGTAGGGCGGTGGGAGAGCAGGAGCTGGGAAACTTCTGAGTCTGTGAGGAGAGAAAATGTGGAGAAACGGGGCAGAGGGGACGGAGGGTGCAGAGGGGGCAAAGGAGCTGCGGATGTCTGCGATCTTCTCGTCAAAGAATGCTGCAAAGTCATCTGCAGTGAAGGAAGACTGGGGTGGGGGAGGTGGCATGCTGAGGAGAGAGGAGAAAATAGAGAACAGTTGATGAGGGTTAGAAATGGAGTTATGAATTTTAGTTTGATAGAAATTTGCAGTGACAGCAGAAGAAAACTCTGTCAGGAGAGACTGATAGGCTGAAAGGTCGGATGGGTCCCTGGATTTTCCCCACTTCCTCTCAGCAGCGCAGAGGCTGGCCCTGGAGGTGCGTAGGATGTCAGACATCCATGGACTGGGAGGGCATGAGCGTGCTGGTCTAGGGACAAGAGGACAGAGGAAGTCGAGTGCTGAGGAGAGAGATGAAGTTAGGGTGGAGGATGCAGAGTTAGTGGGGAGCTTGGAGAATGATTGTGGGGGGAGGGAAGCAGTAACGGGAGTGAGAGAAGAGGGTGAGAGGGAGCGGAGGTTACGGCAGACAGTGACAGTGGGGGTGGGAGGAGGAGAGGGAGGATGGGGAGCAAGAGGGAGGGAGAAGGAGATGAAGTGATGGTCAGATGTATGCAGGGGGGTAACCGTGAGATTGGAGCTGGAGAAGTTCCTCAGGAAGATCTGGTCTAGGAGGTTGCCTGCCTTGTGGGTTGGGGGAGAGTGTTGTAGGGAGAGGTCGAAGGAGTGGAGTAGTGGTAGGAAGTAGGAGGACTGGGAGGCCTCTAGATGGATGTTAAAATCTCCCAGGAGGATCGGCGGGGTGCCGTCCTCAGGGTAGGAGCTGAGCAGGGTGTATAGCTCATCCAGGAAACTTCCCAGGGGCCCCAGGGGACAATAAACAACAACAATATAGAGGTTAGTAGGGTAGGTGATAGAGACAGTATGGAATTCAAAAGTGGATATAGACAGGTCAGGGAGGGGGGGGGGAGATCAGTAAACCAGTGCCACCACCACGGCCAGATCGCCGGGGGGTGTGGGAGAAGGAGTAGGAGGACTAGAGGGCAGCAGGAGTGGCAGGGTTGTCTGGTGTCACCGGGTGTCACCGACCATAGTGACGCTGGTTTCAGCTGCATTTTATGTATGAAAGGTGCTATATAAAGTATTATTATTATTATTATTATTATTATTAATAATAATAATAATAATAATAATAATATGTCTTTTTAATTGAAGTGTGAACTTGCAAAGTTTGAACGTGATACTGCAGCCATTCATTTTCACCCATTTTGCCTGACAGCCAACATTGAATATGCCGATAAAAAGCGATTTGATCGGGTAAATATCTTACTTGCAATAAGTTGCATGTAGCTTAGCTGCAGAATTTATTCAGTTTGGAAATATTAATTTAGCACAACGATGTTGATTAGAGTGAATGACACGGCCGATTGGCTGCTATAACACCTCACGATATCATTAGCTAAATGCACTTTTCATACAACGGGGTGACAATTTGAAATCGAAAATCAGGTTTTATAAGCATATGTTGCCTGTCTGTTGTGATATTATTATTAAATTATCACTATTATAAGTATTTGGTTATTATTAATCAGCTTGGTAGCTTGCTTCAAAATCAAAAGCAGAATAAAACATGGCAGCATTTTGCTATGCATCTTATTGGCTGAAATAGCATCACATCCTAAAAAAGATCAGATTTGGATTGTAAGGTTTCCATAGGAAATGAATGGGCTCAATTCATTTTCAATGGCAATTTTAGCATCTTTAATTGCTAATACCATATATGCATATATAGTAGGATAATACAGTATGAATTTTGTATAGGTAGTATAGAAGCTGTATGACTGGATAGTTTACAACACGGGAAGAAGGAGGAAAATAAGAAGAAAGAACAGTAGTTTGCATGTGTATAAGCCAGATAATAGGAATTCCCCAGCTTGGTCATGAATTGTGGCATTGGCAGCATTAGTTCCAGTTATCCAAGCGATTACCTTTTGTGTTCAATGATGGGATGCAGGTAAGTACCACATAAAAAAGTACTACAGAAAAATGTGGATAGTCTATTAATAAATCATACAATTGGTTGTATGTGAAGGATATACTCCAAAATGAGGTCATCCCACTGTGAACCTGCTGTGATCAGCCACTGCAACCCTGTTGTGATCAACCACTGCAACCCTGCTGTGGTCAACCACTGCAACCCTGCTGAGATCAGCCACTGTGAGTCTGCTGAGATCAGCCGCTGCGAGCCTACTGAGATCAGCCACTGCAACCCTGCTGAAGCTCAACCTCAACAAAACTGAGCTGCTCCTCTTCCCATGCAAGACCTCCTTACTACGTGAGCTCTCAATCACGGTTGATGACACCACAGTGACTGCCTCTCACTCTGCCAAGAGCTTGGGGGTGGTCCTGGATGACCAAATGGACCTCAAGGAGCACATCAAGGCAACATCACCGTCCTGCAGATTCCTTCTGTACAACATCAGAAGGATTCGACCATACCTGACGACGCACTCTACCCAGCTGCTCGTCCAGGCTACGGTGACCTCTCGCCTTGATTACTGCAACTCTCTCCTTGCAAGCCTGCCAGCTTGTGCCATACAGCCACTACAGATGATTCAGAATGCTGCTGCCCGACTCATCTACAACCTTCCCAAATTCTCCCACGTCACTCCTCTGCTGCAATCACTCCACTGGCTACCGGTTGCTGCCAGGATCCAGGAGCCCTGACCCTTGCCTACACTGCAGCCAACAGGACAGCCCCCATCTACTTGCAGGACATGATTCGATCCTATGTGCCTGCTCGACCACTCCGCTCTCCGGCAGCAGGGCGCCTTGTAACCCCTTCCATCCAACCAAAGGGATCACAGAGCTTCTCCACCCTAGCTCCCCAGTGGCGGAACGAACTCCCCATCCCTCTCCGAACCTCCCCCTCGCTACCCATCTTCCGCCATGGCCTGAAGACTCATCTCTTCAGACTATACCTGGACTAACTACCACCACGCTGTATATTTATCTCTAAATCCACCCCCCCCCCCACTTTTTATGACACTTGTTACATGTTGTTCCATCCCTGCACTTTTTGGTAATTTGTATTTGTCCTAATACTGTAGCTAATTCTTCTGCCTAGTTGGCTTTGCAGAGGTTAGGTCAGAATAGTGTTCACTGTGTGAACTAAACTGTGTTCTTGGCTAGAAATAGCTGTACAAAATAAGTATTGTATCTTACTGAACCTGTATTTAGTAGTTGTCTATGACCATGAAATACACTTTTTGTACGTCGCTTTGGATGAAAGCGTCTGCCAAATAAATGTAATGTAATGTAATGCTGAGATCAGCCACTGCAACCCTGCTGAGATCAGCCACTGTGAGCCTGCTGAGATCAGCCACTGTGGACCAGCTGAGATCATCCACCGTGAGCCTGCTACGTTCATCCACCGTGATTCTGCTGTTATCAGCCATTTTGAGCTTGCTGAGATCATCCATTGTTATCAGCTTTTTGATCATGGTTTAACAGCATGCCCATTTTCAATTGACCAGGAGGCTCTGGATTACAGGTTGATTACAGTACAAGGAAAGATGTACCATTCTCTTGAACTGAAAAATAGAAATTTTGAGCAGGTGATCTCTGCCTTCAAACTACAAAATGAACGGTCATGTTCTATAAGAATTTAACATTTATTTTTAATTATATCCTCCCCTCTAGTGGACATTGGTAGTAATTCATTCTTTTATATGATGTTACGTCCCATACGCTAACCCAAGTTCCAATAAGCGGGCGCAACAACGGACAATAACACAACAAATGCCACAAACAAAACATGGAGTCAAAATCTACGTACAATAACAAAAATTTAAGATTTATTACAACCAATAGGACACATTATGTAAATAATTGTAAACAGGAATAAAAGGTGCAGATAAATGTTTTTTCTTTATTTGAATCACAGCACAAACAAGAAATCGCAATAACCTCAATTGTTTAAAAAATAAACTTAGAAAGTGCTGATGTTTAAAGTGCTTGACAAACTCAAATAAATAAATCAAACTCAAATAACTAAAACAAAAGTGTGCGCTGCTCCTGGAGGAGTACAGGGCGCAGTTTCACACATATATGCCTTATTTTTTTACCCCACCTGCATTCAGCGAAGAATATCAGGGTCAGAGCCAACCAGAGGCAGAGGGGCGGGTCTTCGCAGAATGCAGGTGGGAAAAAAATTATAATGCTACACACATACACACACTGTACTACGACAAAGTATTAGGGCCACATTGAGGGGAAAAAATTCTGAGATTTCAAGAATAAGGTTGTAATATTACGAGAATAAAGTCATAATACTTTAAGAAAAAAAGTCAAGAATTACGAGAATAAAGTCGTAATGTTACAAGAAAAAAATCATAATATTACGAGAATAAAATCGTTAAATTTCGAGAAAAAAAACATATTATCAGCAACCAACAAAACGGGCGAGAGGGCAGTCTAATGGCAGCGTGAGCCTGCAATTTCCTCCAAGTCCGTGTAGTACTTTCTTCGGAATAGACACAGTTTCTTGCACAATCTTTTTAATGTCTTGATACTTATGATAATGTGGTGCTGACGTGCCAAAAGATGAAGTATTTGATTATTTGTGAAACCTATACTAAAGTATAACTTCACAAGATGCTCCACCTTCCTCATTTTAACGCTGGCGGCAGGCTGCTCTTCTGATATTCCCCCTCTAAAATAACACATAGCCTAAAATTACGACTTTATTCTCGTAATATTATGATTTTTTTCTCGTAAAATTACTACTTTATTCTCATAATATCAAAACTTTATTCTTGTAATATTACGACCTTATTCTCAAAATCTCAGAATTTTTTTTCCTTCAATGTGGCCCTAATACTCCGTCGTAACACACAGAGACAGACCTGCTAAATGTCAGGCTCACCGGTGCGACCAATGAAAATGTTTAGTCGCACTTGACAGATCTTTGGTCCGGAGCCTTGCCACGACTGAGGTGTCTTCAGGCTTTATCCAATTGACAGCACGACAGCAGCTGGCAAACCAGATTATGGAGGTTGAACAGAAATACCCCGACTCCCCTGTAATAATTGTAGAAGACTTCAACCATCCCCTCATATAGGCAAAAGCTTATAGCTGCCAAGCCTGTGGAAAAATCAGTGAGAACATGGTCCACACAGACCATAGAGAATCTGAGGGGCTGCTTGGATTCCACAGATTGGGACATATTCAAAACCAACAACAATAACCGATTATGCTTATGGATGATTATGCTGATGCAATCACCTCCTACATCAGCTTTTGCGAGGAGACCTGCATCCCAACAAGGGCTGTCTACAAGTTCAACAATGGCAAACCCTGGTTCTCTGCTGAGCTGGGGAAACTATGCACCAACAAGGAGGAGGCCTACAGGAGCGGAGACCGGGATGCATATAAATGGGCCAAATATGCACTCAGCAAGACTGCCAAAGGCAGATATAAAGAAAAACATGAACAGTGTTTCTCAACAAATGACTATTCCTCCATCTGGAGGGGACTCCAGACCATTACAAACTACAAACCAAAATCTGTAAATGCTACTGCCGACCCCCTACTTCCAATCCAGCTTAACACTTTTTATTCAAGATTTGAAAAACAAAAGACTTCTACACCACCCGCCTCCCCCCAGCCCAGCTATAGCCACTCCATGACACTCTGCCTGCCCCCCTCCCCCGCCCCACACCTCCCAGTCCTTACCTGCACTGCTCCTATGACACCCTCCCCCCCGACACCTCCTATCACCATCACCGAACACCAAGTCAGCTGCATTCTCAGGAAACAGAAGACCAGGAAAGCAGCTGGCCCTGACCATGTCTCATCAGCAACACTCCGGCACTGTGCTGAACAGCTCTCTCCCATCCTCGCTGATCTCTTCAACCAGTCCCTGGTCCAGTGTGCTGTGCCTGCTTGTTTTAAAACCTCCATCATCATTCCGGTCTCCAAAAAACAAAAAACCTCCTGCCTGAATAATTACAGACCGGTTGCCCTAACCTCTGTTATCATGAAGTGCTTTGAGAGACTTATCCTACATCACCTCAAAGCCATGACTGATGCCCTCCAGGACCCCCAGCAGTTTGCATACAGAGCCAACAGGTCTGTAGATGATGCTATTAACTTGGCTCTGCAAGTTAATGGAAACAACCTGGAGCTAAACATACAAAAGACTGTGGAGATGGTCATTGATTTGCGGTTCCTGGGTAGGACACTGCCGTTGTACCCTTGAGCAAGGTGCTTAACCTGCATTGCTTCAGTATATATCCAGCTGTATAAATGGATACAATGTAAAAGCTGTGTAAGTCGCTCTGGATAAGAGCATCTGCTAAATGCCTGTAATGTAATGTAATGTACATGGTGTACACCATGGTGAGCAGAGCAGAGTCGTGCAAATTCCTAGGTACCATCATCCAACAGGACCTCAAATGGGACAGGAATATCACTACAATAACCAAGAAGGCCCAGCGGCGCATGTACTTCCTGCGACAGCTTAAGAAATTCAAGCTGTCGCAAGCACTGCTGGTCCAATTCTACACAGCCATAATTGAATCAGTCATCACATCCTCCATCTCCGTGTGGTTCGGCTCTGCATCATCCCACTCTAAGCGGAAACTACAGCGCATAGTACGTTATGCAGAGAAAATCATTGGCTGCCAGCTCCCCCCCCTCACAGATCTGTACACCTCCAGGATGAGGAAGAGAGCAGGGAAAATCATGGCTGACCCCTCACACCCCGGCCACTCTCTTTTCCAGCGCTTCCCCTCTCAGCGGAGACCGAGAGTGAGAGCCCTAAAGACTAGGACTAACCGCCACCTGAACAACTTCTTTCCCCAAGCCATGATCCTCTTGAACAAAGACACTTCCTCTGTCCCCCCCCTGCCCGCTTGCACACTCTCACTTTAACTCTGCCCTTAATTGTGACTTTTACTCTGGCCATTTGCACACTCTTGCACCTTAACTGTGTACATAACCCAGTTATACTGGCACTGTATTGTATTGTATTATATTATATTGTATTGTATTATATTTTTATTACACTGTATTTTATTATTATTTTTTATTTTATTTTATTTTTTAAGCTTTTTGTATTGGATTGTATGTGGACACCTTGCACTAAGGCAAATTCCTTGTACATCGTACTTGGTGAATAAATAATCCTGATTCTGATACACTGATCAGCTACAACATTAAAACCACCTGCCTAATATTGTGTAGGTCCCCCTCGTGCTGCCAAAACAGCTCTTACCGGTCTGTGGCTACGCAGCCCCATACGCAGCAAGCTACGATGCACTGTGTGTTCTGACACCTGTCTATCATAGCCAGCATTACGTTTTTCAGCAATTGTACTACAGTAGCTGTTCTGTGAGATCAGACCAGACGGGCTAGCCTTCGCTCCCCACGCGCATCAATGAGCCTTGGGCGCCCATGACCCTGTCGCCGGTTCACCGGTTGTCCTTCCTTGGACACCCCACAAGACCTGCCGTTTTGGAGATGCTCTTACCCAGTCATCTAGCCATCACAATTTGGCCCTTGTCAAAGACGCTCAGATCCTTACACTTGCCCATTTTTCCTGCTTCCAACATATCAACTTCAAGAACTGACTGTTCACTTGCTGCCTAATATATCACACCCCATGACAGGTGCCGCTGTAACGAGATAATAAATGTTATTCACTTCACCTGTCAGTGGTTTTAATGTTGTGGCTGATTGGTGTATATGCTCATTCTACAGAAAACATTGTTTAAACTCTTCGATCAAATAATTTGTGGCAATTTCTTTGGTACTACAGTTATTTTCCGATGTACAAAGATTGCCGGTAAATATGCCTGTGTATGTTATTGTCCAATGTCAAGTGTCTATTTGTCACAACTCTAGTCAGCTCTATCGGCTCTAGTTTTGCCAGTTAAATTCTAAGGTCAGCTAGCTAGCTAAGGAAGAGAGCAAAGACAAGTCATAGCTATTACTAAGCATATCAAAATTCTGTATAAACACAAAAAGTGGATCTCAGAAGAGAAAACAGAAAACTGACCAGGAGAGAAGGCTAGACAAGTTGCCAGCTCGGGAGAGATTGCTGATACATTTTTAAATGAAGGCTCATCGGATATCTGTCAAACGAGTGAGTACATAAAGGTTTTTTCAAGGGGATTTGTGTTGGGTCTCTCACCATCAAACTGTTATAGTTTGAATTGGTCCACCGTGCCATTTGTCTCAGCAATTTTTTAAATTATTATTTATTTATATAGCAAAGCGCCATTGCTAAATGGTAAACCTTGATCATACTGTAAAAATTCACTGTACTCCACATGCATTTCCTAAGTGGTTAGTTCACATTTTTTGATGCAGGTCCGCTGGGCTACTTATCACAAATTATCCTATGAATCCTACTTTAACACGAACTCTGAGTCTGATGGTAACCGCATAATATGGAATGGAAACGACTGAGTCAATGTTCTTTAGTTTAAAAAATCACACAGCAATGCATGCCTGTAAATTGTGTATGTTTTGAAAATTGTGTTCACAAATAAGATATTTTATTCCTATACACTGCAGAAGACATTATACTATTGTACTTATTTGGTGAAACTGTATACGTCTGGATTGGTTTGTAAGTGTTATGAGATACCAATCAGGTGGACCCAAATGCAGGACTCAGAGACAGGAAATTATGGGAATGCAAACTGAGCGGTTTATTGGAGACACAATAATAATAGCTTTATTTGTATAGCACTGTTCAATGCAGGAAACAAGGTGCTTCACAATAGTTGATACAAAACACAGAAACAAATAGAAATAAAATAACATTAAAAAATAAATAAAATAAAATCACCCAATAAGTGCTTTATTATAAAAATATGTTTTAAGAAGTGAAATAAAATTGGGAACTGACTCTGCAAGCCTGATATTTTCTGGCAGAATGTTCTGGCAGACTGTGTCGAAGGCTGCGCTGAGGTCCAACAGAACTAAGATGGCGCATTCACCAGCGTCTTCAGCCAACAGCAGGTCATTACAGACTTTGAGCAGCACAGTCGCAGTACTGTGGAGGGATCGAAAGCCAGATTGGAATATTTCGAATAGGTTGTTGTCACTCAAATGTGCTACTAATTGTTTAAACACAGCTTTTTCTAGGATCTTAGATAAAAATGGAAGTTTTGAGACAGGTCTGTAATTATTCAGAATAGAGTGATCTAAATTTGAGAGGAGAGGTTCGACTGAAGCAGTTTTAAAATAGGCGGGAGGTCAGAGAGCTATTTACAATAGATAAAATGAAAGGACCAACAGCAGGCATAATCTCCTTCAGTAGTCTAGTAGGGACCACATCCAAGGGGCAAGTAGGGGGTGGAGAGGAATATAATTTAAACACAATGCTAAGATGATCAGATACAAAGATATTAATAAGTTCCATACTATCAATCTTCAGACCATGAGACAGAACAAGATCGAGAATATGGCCCTTTTCATGTGTTGGCCCTGTGGGGTGTAAAATAAAATTAAGACTCTAAAAGGTTGAGAAATTCTCCCGCAAGTGCATCACTAGGACAGCATATTAAAATCACCAATAATACAGATCCGGTCATAGTTAGTTAGAAGCAGAGAGATCAGGTCTGAGATAAAAATGAAACAATCAGGCAGGGGGAATGCAGATGGCAATGCAGATCCCAAGGCGAAGGCAACGGATCGGGGCTGGACGGGCTGGATAGACGGACGGCTGGAAGACGTGGACTGGCTGGCAGATAGGCAGCCAGGCGGGCTGGACTGGCAGGAGGACTGGACGGACTGGCGACTAGGCTGGACCAGGCAGAGAGATAGGAGGAGCAGAAGGCCAGCAGAGGACTGGGACTGGCAGGAGGAGCTGACTGGGAGGCGGCAGAAGGGCAAGGCTGGAGAATGCAGAGGAGAAAATAAAGACGGAAGAGGCAGGACCAAGTAGGACTGACGACGAGATCTGGCAGACTGGGGAGACAAAGTGAAAACATGGTTGCAGAGGGAGGAAAAACACTGGAAGGCAACGAGGGTCAGGCGGCAAGCTAGGCTAAACAAGCGTGGAGAAATTACCAGAAGACAAAAAGAACGGAATAGGTTTACTTTAACATTACAGGCATGTACACGGATCTGATCCAAGCGATCGGCAAATCTGCTGGCAAACAGATCATATAAGCTGGAAAAACTGAAGCAATGCAGGTAGAATCACTGGTTGCTCAAGTGTACAACGGCATGTCCTACTGTGCGGGAGAACAAAGACTTTTGGGAAAACAAAATCACAAGGCGCAACAACATGTGGACGCAGAGGAATATGACAGTAAGATTCAATATTTATTTAATGGGCCTAAATATTTAAAAAGATTTATATGTATGTTTATTTACATTACATTACATTACATTTATTTGGCAGACGTTTTTATCCAAAGCAACGTACAAAAAGTGCATTTTATGGTCATAGACAACTGCTAAACACAGGTTCAGTAAGGTACAATTCTTATTTTGTAGAGCTATTTCTAGCCAAGAACACAGTTTAGTTCACACAGTGAACACTATTCAGACCTAACCTCTGCAAAGCCAACTAGGCAGAAGAATAAGCTACAGTATTAGGACAAATACAAATTACCAAAAGTGCTGGGATGGGGCAACATGTAACAAGTGTCATGAAAAGGGGGGGGGGATTTAGAGTGAAATATACAGCGTGTTGGTGGTTAGTCTAGGTATAGTCTGAAGAGATGAGTCTTCAGGCCACGGCGGAAGATGGTTAGTGAGGGGGGGAGGTTCGGCGAGGGACGGGGAGTTCGTTCCACCACTGGGGAGCTAGGGTGGAGAAGCTCTGTGATCCCTTTAGGCGGGTGGGAGGGGTTACAAGGCGCCCTGCTGCCGCAGAGCGGAGTGGTCGAGCAGACACATAGAATCGAGTCATGTCCTGCAAGTAGATGGGGGCTCTCCTGTTGGCTGCAGTGTAGGCAAGGGTCAGGGCTTTGAACCGGATCCTGGCAGCGACCGGTAGCCAGTGGAGTGATCGCAGCAGAGGAGTGACGTGGGAGAATTTGGGAAGGTTGTAGATGAGTCGGGCAGCGGAATTCTGAATCATATTTTTATAGTTCACCTTTATTTAACCAGGAAAAACCCCATTGAGATCAAAATTTCTCTTGCAAGGGGGACCTGACATAGCACAAAGTTACAATGTTACACAAGGCAGCAGAAAAACAAGTTACAGACATCAAATGGATAGACACAGCAGTGTAACAGTAGTTAAAAGCAGAGCAGAGGTTAACAAGCACGAAACCATGCAGACCCACAGCGCACCTGTACAAAGTGTCCTGAGTAAAACTTGGCTAACTATATAGCTAGCTAGCTATGGCATGTCCTCACCTCTGTAACGTTATTTGTTGTCCTCCGTGTGTCCATACATCTGTATCGGTGGTACGCGCTAAGTAGGTTACCTAAAGTAGGTGAAACGCTAACATGTTAGGGTTAGCTAAAGTAATGTTAGGCGATAAATCTGTGCTTAAAAATTTTGTGCCGTTCAAAGTGGTGATTTTGGGAGATGCACCTGTGCATGCGTCCTACTAAACGAAGCACCACCTGCGCATGCGTCCCACCAAACGTCCCTCTTATGTCGTCCATGATTGAGTGAGTGAGTGAGTGAGGGAAAAACAGGGCCATATTTCAGTCTCAGAGTCATGAATTACATGTTTGAAGTCAGGAATTGAAAGTCATTGTCAAGATTTTTTGAAGACTGTTCTAACTGTACGGTGCAAAATATATGAAACCCAGCTTTCCAAATTCAGTAGAAGGACGAGGGACTTTAAGGAGTATCACATCACTGGAGAGGTGATAATTATGTGTATTTCTAGTTAGTAGACAGCTGAGGTAGGAAGGAAATATACTAATTATGGTTTTATAAATGAATATATACCAAATCAATCTACAAAGATGTCATGAAGTCAAACCAGACCATTTATTTAGCAAACAATGATGGGTTAATGATTTTGCACCTGAAATTAAGCGTAAGGCACTATGGTAAACTGTGTCCAAGGCATGTAAAGTAGAGGAGGAAACATGCATGTAAAGTATGTCTCCATAGTCTAAAACCGTTTTTTTTTTTTAAGTTGCTAAAATGAGTTTCCTCTTGATGTTATAACTAAAACAAGATTTATTTCTGAAATAGGATCCTAACTTTTTCCTCAGTTTTTAATTCATCTATATGCAATTTAAAACTAAGCTTATCATCAAGCCAGATGCCAAGGTGTTTATAACAAGATACTCTTTCAATGCATTTAACTGGAGTGGCGATTTTCAATGAATCTATGGACTGAGAGAGTCATTGAAAACACTAGACAGTTCGTTTTGCCAGCATTAAGGACCAGCTGTAGATCAAAAAGAGCAGACTGAATATAATTAAAAGCATTCTGAAGTATTTGAGAGGCTTGGCAAAGGTGGTGGCATGGCAATACAGCATATAAGTGGTTATTACAATTTGAGTTGATTAAAGCATCTGGAAGATTATTGATATAAATTGTAAGCAACACAGGACCTAGGATGGAGCCTTGGGGGACTCCTTTAGTTACTTCAAGAAAAGTGGATTTATGGCCATCAACAGATATACATTGGATTCTATTATAAAGGTAATTTGCAAACCAATTTATTGCTGCAGACCTAAAAACCAGCGTCCCTTAGTCTATCAATTACGATGGAATTGTCAACTGTATGTATGTATTCCCCTCTTCTGCAGTGTGAATAACTGAATGTTTCTTGGTATAAATGTGTGTTTGCAAATGTGAATATTATATGCTGCTATTATATGTTTTCATGTGGATAATGAAGTATTCTATGTATGTATGTATGTATGTATGTGTGTATGCATGCATGCATGCATGCACCGATCAGCCACAACATTAAATCCACCTGCCAGGTGAAGTGAATAACATTGATTATCTCGTTACAACGGTACCTGTCAAGGGGTGGGATATATTAGGCAGCAAATGAACAGTCAGTTCTTGAAGTAGTCTCATTGATGCGTGTGGGGAGCAAAGGCTAGCCCGTCTGGTCCGATCCCACAGAACAGCTACTGTAGCACAAACTGCTGACTATGATAGACAGGTGTCAGAACACACAGTGCATCACAGTGTATGGGGCTGCATAGCCGCAGACTGGTCAGAGCTGTTTTGGTGGCATGAGGGGGACCTACACAATATTAGACAGGTGGTTTTAATGTTGTGGCTGATTGGTGTATGTTAAATTTCACATGAGCATAGACTATCGTACAAAGGAAGCATGCTAACTATGACCGAGATTTTGTCTATTGAATTAATTGCATTTTGAAAACTCTTGTACAAATGTGCTTTTTCACATAGACTACTGCTAGTTATAAACAGTGGTGTAAAGTAACAAAGTGAAAGTACTTTGTTACAGTACTTAAGTAGTTTTTGGGAGTATCTATACTTTACTTGAGTTTTTATATTTATTTCGATTTTCACTTTTACTTCACTACATTATAGAGGAAAAAATAATACTTTTACTCCACAGCATTAACATTGGACACCGTCGTTACTTGCTACAAAATAAAATCTGATTATAATTGTCTCATCATGATATTGGATTATCCGGACTCTGTGTATTCGCGCGCGAACAACTGGCGCTCATGTCAAAACAAGTTGAGGCATATCTCCCACCAGACCACACGCAGCCATTTGCAATTGCGAATTCTACAGTCTCTGGAAACACCATGATGAATGCAGCCGCCTTGTCCATTGGCAATAGTGGTGATGATACTGCCGCACCGGCACCTGCTAGTAGTAATTTGGAGGCAGACGAACACCCGTGGCCATACCTACAAAAAATGTTTGCCTTTGTAGGGATCAAAGAATGAAGTGCCTCTTGTGTCTGCCTAAGAACACAGAAATTATTGCATTTAAAAATTCTCAGTTGAACCTAAAAAAACACATTGCGGTAAGTGAATTAAGTAATTCAGTAATCAGTAAAGACATGATATTGTCGATAATATAGTTTGGCAACATTTTACTCAATACCTCAACTCAGCAGTTAGCTAAGAGTAGCCTTGTTAGCTTGCCTTTATAAGACCACCACATTGTTTGGGGCTTCCGATTGCATCACATATCCTTTACTTTTTTCACCTGTGGAGAAAATGAATAGTTTTATGTCCTCATTTGTAAATCGTTTTTTCCTTTCAATATGTTAAGCGGTGACATTAGAAATCTTACTGGGTGAAATCGTTTTATGTTTTGTCAACGTAATCGCACTGTATGGCAATCAAAAAATGATCAAAATAAAAACATTTGTGACAGGACACAGGAAAAGAGTCTCAAGTTGTGAGACATTACGTTGACAAAACAAAACAATTTCACCCAGTAAGATTTCTAATGTTCGGAAATCCCGAATACTGTGGTGGTGGTGTGTCCGTCTCAATGTAGGCTATTTAATAAAGTTGTGGAATTAGTTTAAAAAATAAATGAAATATGTATTAACATTAATGTTAGAAAACAATCTGTAGTCTACCTGTCATTGTAATAACTGTTGTATAAAGTCTTGAGTATCATTTAAATCACAGTCAAAAGTTCAATCAAATCAATCAATCAAATTTTATTTGTATAGTGTATTTTACAGCAGTTGTCACAATACGCTTTACAGACAACCCTGGCCTAAACCCCCACAGGAGCAAGCCTAAGGCAAGTGGCAAGGAAAAACTCCCTGTGGCAGATGGGAAGAAACCTTGGAAGGAACCAGGCTCAAGGGAGAAACCCATCCTCCTCTGGTCGGCTCAGGGTGCCGACTGGTGACCAACATGTCAGTCAGTTTTATAAGGTTTATGATGTGGCTCAGATGATGGGTGGGGCCGGGTGGCGGTGATGGGGAACAGCAGGTTGCGACAGATGTGGGCAGGGTGGAGGCAATGACGAAAGAGGTGCTGGACCGCAGAGGTGGGGAAGACCAGACGACTCTCGAAGCACTCTCGAGGGTTGGGGCAAGAGCCCCGTCGGCAGCGTGGGGAAGAGGGTAGAAACAGCAATTAGGGAATTTGCAATATAGCAGACAGTGGGTAAAGTGGCAGTAGTATGTATTGGGGGGACCCCGCCAGGAGTAATATATGGCTGCATAGCTACTAGGATAGGGATGGAGAGCCCATGCAGTCATGAGGGGTGGACAACCATACCCGCCTATCAAGAGCCAGCCCATGTAAAGTCAGGTCACAGCTGACTGACAGGTGACAGTAAGGAAAGGATTTCCACCTACAAAGCTCTATGACTACAGGCTTCTCGCACCCTGTCTCCAGACTATAACTGATTATAAGCCTGAGCATAGAGGTGCGTTTTTAATCTAGATTTAATATTGAGATTGAGTCTGACTCCTTTATAAATTTTGGAAGCTGGTTCCACAGTAGTGGGGCCCTGTAGGAGAAAGCCCTACCACCTTTTAGGTTTTTGGAAATTCTTGGGACTACCAAGTAGCCTGCGTCTTGGGATCGGAGTGACCTTGTGGGCTTATAAGGTAGGAGCAGGTTAGTTATGTACACTGGTCAGGAGCAAAACCTTGAAATCTATCCTATGCTTAATGGGTAGCCAGTGAAGCGACGCTAGTACTGGTGTAATGTGCTCATACTTCTTAGTTCTGGTCAAGATACGAGCAGCTGCATTCTGCACAAGCTGGAGAATCTTTAACAAATTATTAGGGCAGCCAGATAGCAGGGCATTACAGTAATCTAACCTAGACATAACAAACGAATGGATCCATTTTTTAGCATCCCCAACTGACAGGAAATGTCTCATTTTAGCTATGTTGCGTAGCTGAAAGTTCTTATGCTAAACTCATCTTTTTCTCTTTTTCTTATCTTTTTTAAAATTTATTTTATATATTTATTATTGATAAAGCATGTTAATCATCAAACAATGTAAAGAGCTGACGTCACTAAAAAGAAAACGGGCTCCCGAAAGTGAGACTTCCACACAAACAGACTACATTGGTGAATGCCCTTGCTAGATCCATGTCTCAAAGTTCAATCAACAAGCCATTGTTAAGTATGTTGTCGGAGGGCTCCAGCCATTTTCTGTTGTTGAAAAACAAGCCATTAGACAATTTGTCAACGATTTTCAGCCTAATGTAAAAATCCCAAGGATCACCCTGTGTTTAAGAATTGAAGATGTTACCAAGAAAATGAAAAAAGAGGTAACTGAGGGCATGAGGGATGTGGACCACATTGCCACCACCACAGACTGCTGGTCAGTCAGAAGAAGGAGCTTTATTGGTGTGACTGCCCATTGGATTGACCCTGACAGCCTAACTAGACGCTCAGCAGCCCTAGCCTGTTGGCAATTGAGAGGTTCCCACACTTTTGCTGTTTTGGCGGGCTCACTCAATGACATCCATTCAGAATATGAAATCAGGAACAAAATTGTGAGAACAACCACCGACAACGGTTCCAAATTCCTAAAGGCTTTGGTGAGAACAAAAACAACAATGAAGTCTGTGGTGATGCAGAACCAGGAGAAGAAGATTTGGAAGAGGATGTGGAGGAAGAGGAGGAAGAAGTGGAGTTTGTCGACGTGTCACTGGTCCTAAATGAGGATGATGGCTTGGAATTTGAGCTCCCATCATCTGTGCTTGTCATCTGCTCAACTTGGTCTCTACAGTCGATGCTGCAAAAGCAACTGCCAACGATGCATACAAAAAAGTGTATCGCTCAACATTCAGCAAGTGTCACGCACTGTGGAATAAATGCGGGAGATCCACTCTAGCAGCCAAAGCCATGGAGGACTCCTGCTCCCTCCAGCTGCTATGCCCAAATGCCACCCGGTGGAACTCATTGTTCATGGCTGTGGAAAGGCTGCTCAAGATAATGAAAGACAAGGGAGAGGCGGCAATGACAGCTGTCTGTACAGACTTGAAGGTTCCAATGTAAGTTTGAATTATGTGTTATGTGTTTTAAAAAAAAATTAATTTCAATGTATCGTAATGCTTATGTCATGGCTTCAGTGTATGGAATGTCCCTGGCTCGTATCATATTACAGTAACACAATATTTACTATTACTTAATATATACAATATTTATTATTTATATTTAAGAACCGCTTGACCCCTTTACCCAATCATTGCAAATCCCGTTCACCTTTCACCAAACTACTGCCCTCTAGTGGTAAAAATATTTGATGGCCCAAATAAACTAAACCACTATATGAAGTGGTAGACAACCCCAGAATTGGCTCCTACATGTAAAACAATGCCTTGTATGTTTTCTAAGCTATTGATGAATTGGATAAAATGTTTATGCAGAATGGTAAAACACAATGATGTTTTGTTTTTTTCCCTAACAGGTTCAATCCCGCTGAACTCACATTCCTCACAGAGTATGCTACCACCATGAGCCCAGTTGCCCAGGCAATCAACGTCTTGCAAGCAGAAACAAATGTCCAGATGGGATGGCTGCTTCCGACTATTAGCCTGTTGACTACCAAATTGGACAAAGCCAAGTTGCCACTGAAGTACTGCAAGCCGTTGATTGAAGCATTACAAGTGGGCATAAAGAACCGCTTTGGCCACATGTCAATGGCTGCCGCGGCAATTCTCCTCCCAAAATTCAGAACTACATGGACAAAAGATGATGCTACAGTCAGAATGGATATGACAACATGGAGATAATACATTTTGACACTTGGTAATATTTAAACTTGTGTTATTAAACTCTGAACAATTATGGATGCATTCAATTTTGCATGATACAAAATCTTTACACTTAAAATGAAAATAAAGGAAATGTACATTAACCTCCCATCAGGGTGATGATATTTTCACTGTACTAATGCTACTTTCACCATCTCTGTATTTCAGGGATGGACTACATCAAGAAGCACATGGAGGATCCTTCCTTGCTGACAGGAGATGCCACCAGGTCCAGTTCATCTGATGAGGAAGATTTTTTCTCTGTCCTGAAGTCATCTCACGCACAAGGCAGCTCCAAGCAACTGGATGGATACCTGGCCTGTTCAGCAGATCAGATGGACCTACTAAAATCATTCCCTGCTGTCTGAAAGTTGTCTGTGAAGCTGAACACACCTCTACCTGCCTCTGCAGCCTGTGAATGACTATTTAGCATTGCAGGGCTTGTCTTCAGCCCACAAAGAGCACGGCTGGATTCTCGCAATTTTGAAAACCAACTTCTGCTGAAGATGAACCGCAAATTTGTCGACTTTAATTAAGGAAGGGAGGGAGCAAGAGGAGAAAAAGAGGGAGGGAACAAGAGGAGAGAGAGAGAGGGAGGGAGCAAGGGGAGGAAGGAAGGGAGCAAGAGGAAAGAGAGAGAGGGAGGGATCAAGAGGATAGGGAGGGAGTGAGCAAGAGGAGAGAGAGGGAGGGAGTGAGCAAGAGGAGAGGGGAGGGAGGGAGCAAGAGGGAGAGAGAGAGAAAGGAGAGAAAGGGATAGATGGAACAAGAGGATAGAGAGGGAGGGAGCAAGAGGAGAGGAGAGAAGGATGGAGGGAGCAAGAGGAGAGGGAGGGAGCATGAGGAGAGAGGGAGGGAGGGAGGGAGCAAGAGGAGAGGGAGGGAGGGAGCATGAGGAGAAGAGAGTTGAGGGAGGGAGGGAGCAAGAAGAGAGAGAGGGAGGGGGAGCAAGAGGAGAGAGAGGGAGGGAGGGAGCAAGAGGAGAAGGGAGTTGAGGGAGGAAGCAAGAGAGTTAGCACAAGCCTGAATATAGATGGAATGTTGATGTCTAAAGAGCAAATCTAGTTTGAAATAAAGGACTAGGTTAGCTCAATTCAACCCTAATTCAGCTCTAGCTTTACTTCCAGATGGACTGATTATATCCTAGCCAACTAGAAAACTTTCACATTGCAAGCAAATCTAGCTGTTAACCGAATGTGTAGATGGTATGCAGAGGTGGGTAGTAACGCGTTATATTTACTCCGTTACATTTACTTAAGTAACTTTTTGAATAAATTGTACTTGTAAGAGTAGTTTTAATGCAACATACTTTTCACTTTTACTCGAGTATATTTGCGAAGAAAAAATGTTACTTTTATCCATTATATTCGGCTACATTCCGCTCGTTACTTTTATTTTTTACCCATTTTTTATTCAACGCACGTTCTGTTTGTTTCTTTCTCTCAGAGAGACTTCAGCCAAAGAGGCTGACTGGTCTTTGCTTTGGCGCTGTCATAGCCCCACATGACTCCGTTTCACCAATCAAACGTAGCCAGTCACAGCACACAGAAGGATGAGTGGGCGACAACAATGGCTGAAACAACGGCGGGTGATTCGTAGGAGGCAGAACACCCCTGGCCTCACGTTCAAACTATGTTTTACTTACAGACTACCAAAAACAGTAGTTACATTATGCGCTGCCTTCTTTGTCTGCCTAGAAATGTGGACATTTCAGCCTACAAGAACTCAACTTCGAACTTGAGAAAATTGGTGGTGGTAAGTTGTAGGTTAGTTTTGGCTGTGGATAGCTAACTATTTGACTGAGTGGTCATTTATTGTCTTGGACAATCCGTTTGTGAAATATAAGCGCATTTGTGACGCCTGGGTATCTTCCAAAATAGCTGCGCGTAATACCACACCTGTTGTTTACGTCGTTGTCGCCTTTTTTAGTACAGTCTGGCTTGATTGACAATTCATTTATTCAGTAGGTGAGAGTATAAGCTTTCTAACGATGTATAACATGTCTAATTTTGCTTTTGGAATAGCGTTTTTTAGGTCAGCGTAACCGAAATTTTTCTTATCATCGCATTCACTTATGCATTCACTCACGAAACGTGGTCAACTATTATTCGTAATTTCTTGGGAAATACTATTATTATTGAGGACTTCTGGGCATAGCTAAGCCGCATGTTTGCTGATAGACCTAGCTGACATCGTTTTCTGGAGCAAAACAGAAGCGGATTGAACTGTATTGTTGATTTACTGTCTCTGTCTCCATCTACTGAACACAGATAAGATTTCATCATTGCTATGTAAGTAGGCTATTATTGTTCAAAATACTTCGGTTATATACGTTATTGTTGAAATTGAGTGTGTTTAAATAGGTTACTGGTATTAATGTGGATATTTCACACTGTAATGTAAGCGTTAGTTAGTAGTGTAATAGTTTTTGTGAAGCATGCAACAGTCATGACGTGAGCGCTGGAACATTGCATAGCATTCATAAAGTTTGTTTACGCTAAACCGGAAGTTCTGCACATATTCCGCGCAAGGTATCATGGGGCTTTGGAATATTGTGGATAAGTGCATCATAAGGTACAATAATGGTGCGACAAAGCATTATGTTTTCCACATATAAAGTTTCTGTTTGAATTTGAGCAGGCTCCTCTTTGTTGTGATGATGAGTCTATTTTAATGGATAAATCCCCTGTAGCCTCACTGATATTTTTTCTGTCAACGGAGGGTTCACCTCAACAAACTGATGAGGTATACAGTCTTAATAGAGTACAACAGAAAGCGAAAATCCTCCTCTTCTGACGAACCTCCTGTGTATTGTTTTATTTAAAGGGATATGATTTAGGCCATATTTGAATTTGCACATGGCTATTTTATATTTTGTTTATTTCTATTGGACAAGCATTTACAATTTTATATTTTGGACATTTGGATTTTTACGTTCATCTTGCTCTGCTTATTTCAGCATTAAATCAGATTATATGAAGTAACTCAGTACTTGAGTAGTCTTTTCACAAGATACGTTCTTACTCTTACTCAAGTAATTATTTGGATGACTACTTTTACTTCTACTTGAGTCATTATTATTTTAACCCTCTGGGGTCGAGAGCTCCGCCGGCGGAGCTTGACAAGATGAAATTAACTTTTGTTTCTATTTGGATGATTAACTTCACGTGCTGTTATCATACAGACGCAAAAAAACATTGACAGAAACCTTAGAATCGTGACTTTCCAATGCGCCCATTGGCAAATAATATAAATTGTTTTAAATGTTCCAAATTTGATTAATTAGATCATGTATGCTTCGCTAAACTTTACTCATTACTATGTGAATTTCGCTCAGCAGGAAGTCCGCCCAAATCGCATTCACATGTTAACAACATTTACTCTCCATAGAAGGAGACTAAAGGAGGGGCGATGCGAGATCCATGTGAGAAATGCCAAGTCTGCGAAAGCGGGATAGAATGTCACAGAGTGTCGCCTAATTCACTTCTTTTGAGGTGAACATTTCGTTTAATTTTGGAAAATGGTCCGTCCGGAAGCCGACACTGATGAAGAGTGGTGTCATTTCGAACAGCGAACTGATCCAGCTGAGGATCAACTTCATGCGTAAGTATATTTCTTATGATCATATTGGTAAATATGTGTACTGTGTTGCAACGTATCTGTGTGTTTTTAGGAATATCCAGCAATGTGCGCGTTTGTAAATTCCCACACTACGAACAATTCGAACTATTGCATCTCAAAATTATAGGCTAGGCTCTCTGCGTCTGGTTGTGTTAGAAGTATCAGGTAGACTGTGTGTTTTTCGATCATATTCGTAATAAATAGCTCATGTCTGGCGTGTAGTGGCGTGGCTAGGATTCTAAAACTGATGTCCTTGCACAATCGATATTAGCATTCTCTAAGTTCGGGAAATAGCAATAAAATAACCACTTAGATAAACAGACCTAGCCTAGTTCAGATTGAGGCATTGTTATTGATGAGTTGCGTGTAGTTTAGTTGGAATATTAGTGTTTATTTAGTTAAGCTAATGTTTTTTCGTTGATAACTTGCATTATTTGTAAATGTGCTGTATTACATTATCTGTGTGTTTGTAGAAATATTCATTAATATGCGCGTTTGTAAGTTCCCACACTACGAATGATTCTAACCATTGCTTCTCAAAATTATAGGCTACCTCTCTGCGTCTGGTTGTGTTTGTTTGGTTCTTTGTTTGTATATGATGTCACATTTCATAAATTTTGTTTTCATTAGTTAGTGGTTTGTACCTTTTTTGTAAAGCACATTTAATTTTCACCTGTTGAAGGAAATGTGCTATATAAATAAAGTTTGATTTGATTTCACATTTCCTAACTATTTTGTTTTTATTATATTTGCAGAGATGTTGATCAGGAAACACGGCCTCGTTCACCACTAGCTAAGAGGCCAGGCAGACGTTGCAAGAGTACACCAGTCTCATCTCATCTTCCATGCAGTTTACTTCAATAAATGTTCTAAAATCAAAAGTTGTCTTTGTTTCTGTCTTCTAAATGGCTCACTGAGTCTTTGTCTTAGTGGTGGGGAGGCATGCGGGCAGGTGTGAATAGTCTACTTGGCTGGCAGGTATTCCTACCCAATGCATATTCATTACAGAAAGGCCATTTGCCCTCCCATTCTCACCTGGTGTTGAAAAATAGTAGTCACAACACTAACTTATAGCAATATATTTTATATTTCTCTTTGGATTTGCTAAAATATTTTGTCATCTTTTGATACCCAAGACCTTGAAGAACACATTTCAGTGACCAAAAGTCTTATTCACAATTGTTTAGTGTGTTTTATTACAACATCCGTGTGCATGTTCAAAACTACTGTTTACAGTTTGTGTGTTTTTAGAGCAGTTTACAATCCACACATTATTATGACCTACTTACTGCTGCCATATTGTTGTAGCTGAGTTTGTGCTGAAAACAAAGATATGAAACACTTTGGAATCACTGTATATAAAGTTGATGAAATTTACACAAATGTCAGAGCATCGCACAATCACCAGTGTGCCTCATTTTACCCTTAGACCCCAGAGTGTTAAAGTAACAATACTTTTACTTGAGTACAGTTTTTGGCTACTCTACCCACCTCTGATGGTATGTCATAATACAGTCCATTAGTAAAAAAGAGTGAAAGATTTCCATCCCTTCAGACTTTTATTATTATTATTATTATTATTATACATTGTATTTATATAGTGCCTTTCCAAGGTTTCTTAACAAAGGTTAAAGGTTAAAAAACAGCAAGTACATACAGAAGGCAAAAGGTATACATAGGACAGTAATACAGAACAGAAGGCAGTACAAGATAACATTCAAACAACAAACATACAAAGTGAGGCAATAGAGAAGCTAAGGGTAACTTATGCTGAAGAGGTGGGTCTTGAATAGGGATTTTAAAATATCAGCACTCTCCGCTTCCCTGGCACTCATTGGAAGAACATTCCTCAGAGAGAGAGCAGCCACAGAAAAAGCCCTGTCACCAAACTTACGTAGATGGGTCTTAGGGATGGTGAGTAGCAGAGGGTGCGAGGGGGAGTGTACACAGTTAGCAGATGAGTGAGGTAGGGAGGGGCCAGGTCATTGAGAGCGTTGTAGGTGAGCAAAATAATTTTGTAATTCATCAGTGCCTTGATGGGGCAACATAGCTCAGGAGGTAAGAACGGTTGTCTGGCAGTCAGAGACGTTGCCGGTTCGGTCCCCTGCCCTGGGGCATGTCGAAGTGTCCCTGAGCAAGACACCTAACCCTTAAGTGCTCCCAACGAGCTGATTGGTACCTTGCATGGCAGCCTTTCACCGTTGGTGTGTGAGTCTGAATGGGTGAATGAGAGGCATCAATTTTAAAGCGCTTTGGATAAAAGCGCTATATACATGCAGTCTATTTACCATTTACCATTACCATTTGCCAGAGTAGGTTTTTTACAGTGGGTGCGATGTGTTGCCTGGTTCTAGTGCGAGTTAGCATTCTCGCAGCAGAGTTTTGGACGAGTTACAGTTTAGTCAGTAGGGTATTAGGGAGGCCATAAAGTAGGGAATTACAGAAGTCAAGACAGGAGGTAATAAATGCATGAATTAAGCATTCAGAAGTGGAGGTGGACAGTAAAGGATGAAGGTGAGCAATATTTCTAAGGTGAAAAAATTATGTTTTGACCAGATTATTGACATGAGGTTGAAAAGACAGCTGAGGATTGAGTATAACACCAAGGTTACGAACTGCCTCTGAGGCTTGAACAGGGAAAGCGTCAATGTTTAAAGTGAATTGGTTGAGTTTGGATAGTTTGGAATTATTTGCATTGAGTAAAATTTCTGATTGGTTGTTATTTAACTGAAGGAAGTTGGCAGTCATCCAGTGCGTTAAGTCACCAAGGCAAGTGAGCAGTGATGAGGAGGGAGATGGGAAGGAGAGGTGCTAACATAAATTTGGGTATCACCTACAAAACAGTGAAAACCAAGACCATGCCTTCAAATGATCTCACCAAGAGGTAGCATGTAGATCAGGAAAAAGCAGTGGTCCTATTACTGATCCCTGGGGCACTCCCTGTGTGACAGGGGCAAGGGGCAATTTTGAGGTACCTAGATTAACAAAGTCGTTTTTATGAGTCAAGTAAGACTTGAACCAATCCAGGACAGTGCTGTTAGGTTCAGCAATTATTTAATTGACTCTGTGCAGAAATTGGCCCATAAGTTTGGCACTAGAATTAAAGAGATATCTCTTCCTAACGCCTATCCATTTTTTAGCATTACAGAAGTTTCTGAACAGAAAGTTCACAACATAATGCGTACTTCAAATACCTCTGATGCCAAAGACATATATGGCTGGGATATGCATCTATGCATCCATGCATCCATCCATTATCTATACCCGCTTATCCTGAGCAGAGTCACAGGGGGTGCTGGAGTCCATCCGAGCGTGCATTGGGCGAGATTCAGGATTACACCCTGGACAGGCCGCCAATCTATCACAAGGCACACACACCATTTACTCACACACTCATACCTATGGGCAGTTTAGAGTCTCCAATTAGCCTACCTACATGTCTTTGGACTGTGGGAGGAAGCCAGAGAAAACTCACATGGACACAGGGAGAACATGCAGACTCAACACAGAAAGGCCCAGGCTGAGATTCGAGCCTAGGACAGGAGAAATTATCCTACTTTTAAGCATTTTCGAAGGTCAATAAAGAGCATAAGAGACACAACCTTACGTGACCACTTTACGTTTAATTGGACTATGTAACACTGCATGTGAACAGGATATATTAAAATAACATTCATGTAGCCATGTAAATTAAGCTTATTCGGAATATTGTCTTATTCAGAATAATGGCAATACCTGGAATATTGTGTACATGTAAAAGTAGTCAGTGTTGTGTTTTGGATTGTGTATGGGGGGTAGCACAAACATGGCCTGGATATGTTAACCTTAATGAAAAAATCGTGAAATTTGTTTTCTCACTCAACATGACAATTTCACATGTGAATTTAACAATTTCATATGCTGATTGCATTTTCTCAGGTGAATGACATGTGAAAAGAATTGCACAAAGAGTCATTTGCATCTTCACATTTTCGAATGTCAGTGACTTTTTTTATGAAAACAAAACACGTGGCTTGAAATGGCATAGGTTACCTTTACTCATCTTATCAGTGGGGTTATTTTTATAGTTCACATGTGTACTCTTCGCATGTTCAGTCTTCACTGTGGTTTTGAAACGGGATTTTGAAAGGGCAGTCATGAGCAGACAAAGGAAAAACATTTTATTTGAAACAGTTGAACCTGTTATTCAAGTAAAGTTAAAAATTATTAAAAATTAAATGAAAAAAATGAAAATTTATATAAATAAAAATATTGCTATTTATACATAATAATCATTTTTAAATAATTATACATTATACAAAATGCTCTTTTCATAAATTTACAGTGAGTTGGAATTTTTCATTGAAAATCTAGATCTGAAGGAGTGTTTTCCCTATTTTACCAGCATTTAAACAGGAAAAGTACTTAGAATATGTAGTGGACACGTCTGGTCATGAACTGACCTGTGTTTGAGGATTGCTCGTACAGGTATGACTTTGTCAGGCAGTAAACTGATGATTATCGTCATTGATATTCTTTCATTCATCCAAACATTCTTACTCTTACTTGTCATCATCTTGTGGCTGTTTTGTTATGCTATCATTAATGCGTATTTTCCCAGGTATTGCAAACAATGCATGAATGTGTTTTTTCAGAATAACATCCACATTTACATGCATGCAAATCATTCTGCCATACGTGCTGCAATACAAACATGTACAAGACTGAGAGGGTTTAAAAAAATGTTTTATCAATGAGTCATTAGGAAAAGAATGAAATTATTTTTACCATTTCTTGTTGGATGTAGTTCTTGGGAAATTTTCCAGGCAAAAGAATTGTTGCATAATTAATGCCTTTCAGTACATATATTAATTTCACTTTTAACACAATTCAATAAACTTGTGTGAGGTGCTGAACATGCACATTTTAAGACCCTGTCAAAGGATCTTGTTTGAGCAGTCAGGGTGGTTATTAAATAATAGTCTTATGTTGTCTGCACACCACAATGTTTCACTGCTACACCATCAGTGCTCTTTGTGCAGATCAGGGCTAATCAACGGTAATCAATTCTGGCCTCTAGAGAAATCGGCAAATGATTGCACATTCATCAGATCATGTGGTGAAGTATGCAGGGAGAGTGCTGTAATTAATTCTGGGGCATGTGAAAGGCTGCCATCGCCCCGCTTAGGCTTGTTAATTAATCTTTCTATGAATTTTGAGAGCTATTCTTTGGACAGTGCAGCATCAGTCAGAATTCTGCAGTTAACTGCTTGAACTCCATGACAAATTGGACCATCAAATTTGAGGAGGCCTCAAGACAAACCGACTTCCAGTACACGCACAATGTATAGTCTATGCTGAAGCTAAAGCATGGGTAAAACTGATGGGACATTATCAATGGGCCACATCAATTAGAAGAAATTGACTGTTTACTAGCTCACAAGGGGACAAGATCTAAGCAGCTGTTTTACTAAAAGGCACCTTTCATTTGACTAAGTTCTTCCACAGCTAATCAAGGTATGCATTTATTCTAATTTCATGTACAGCAAAGAGGTTTTACCAATAAATATTACATTACATGCATTTAGCAGAAGCTCTTATCCAGCTCTACATACACAACTCTTTTTTTTAAAAAAATACACAGAGCCCTACTTTAACAGTCAAGCGCAGTTGACAAATTCAAGCACTAACAGAATGTGCTGGCGAAATAGGGCATGCCCAGCTCAGTTTCGGTAATTTTGTGACACCACGCTTAAGAGAAACTACAGCGCAATTGTAAAAGAGGCTGGTGCAATAGGAATAAATTAACTGTGGGTGTGATGGGTGTGTTTGGTTTCATTGCTGCCCCATTTCTTCTCCTTTAAAACCAGCTGGCCTCATTCATCAAACGTGAGCTGAACGGATTTGATTGTAAATTGTATATGTATTATAATTGTTTAAATTATTATATAAAAATCACAATTGGATTCAACACGAGAACAAGTGATGCTTCATTTGCATAATCCTGATTATTTAATGCCTAATTGAAATTGAATATAAATTCCATAAAACACGTCAACAAAGTTTACTATTAATAGGTGCAGAAGTCATAATGTAGGCCTGACGTGGCTGACCTCAATTTATTAGAATTTGGATTTTCTTCTTTCTCTGCAGCATGTCAAACCATTTTCATTTTACAAGTTGCATAGTAGGCAGAACTTGAGACATAAAGTTTACAACAACAGCTATATCTTGCCAGACTTTAATCTTTCCCAGCCCGGACACTGCACCACTTACACTATTGAATAAAATGGCATGTGCTTACATTAAAAGCACTTCAATCTCCACTTCTTAAAAGTTTATTTATTTATTTATTTATTTTGTTGTCTTTTTTCGGCTATCTCTTCAAATTGCCCGTAATGGAATTCCAAGCTCCTTGTGTGGAATTTTATAGGTGTAAATGTATGCTAATCATAAGTTCTGTGAACGATTGGTTGGTATTTGTCGACATACACATGTGGATACGGAAAAAAAAAAAAACCTGTCTACACGTGTTTGATAAATCTGACAGAATTCTTTAGGTTGTTTTTGATTGCGCATGCATTTACGAAAATATTGAAAAATGAGGCCCATTGTGTTAGTGCCACAGCCAACTGCAAATTTTGTTATGGCCAAAGGGCAAGTATGTTATTAGAGGCTCCGTTATGAGCCTCTATATGAGCCATTACTCGTCATATCAAAACAAAGGTGAGATTGAGTGATTTTCATTTGCACATCTTTTTCCCTCAAACAAAACATATTTTCCATTTACATGCTAGTGCTTGTTTGTAAAATCAGCACTTAACTAAGGGCCAGATGCATTAATTCCATTTTATCACAGTGAAGTTTTCAGTCTGTTTGAAAGTATCAAAACTCACTGTTCCATCTCTATAAACTGTTTGATGGGGCTAATGTTCTAGTGACAAAGGTTCCTAATTTTGTCATGCGGGGAGGCAAAACATGCTTGGATGCTTCTCTATAGAGGACTAAACATGCCAAAATGAAATAAATAATTAAATCAATATGGAAATATATAAATAACAATAAAATAAATAATTAAATTGTAAGTAAGTAAATAAATACTTTATTTTATTTATTTTTTTAATTAAATAATTGACACCTCCTGTCAATCAACACAAGCATGGAGTGATCACTCACAGTCATTGGTTGCTCAGGCAAAAGCAGCAGCACTGCAAATATTGATTTGTATGTTAAAATTATAGATAGACAGCCCTAGTGCTATAGCTGCTAATGTACAAGTAACTCCACCGACATTCATTCCCAACATAGGGTGCAAATCACCAAATAATGCATCCACAAATTTTCTGAATGAGTACAAATCCTTTATTGGATTGAAAGAAAGTCGGGAAAAACACAAAACGCACAGGTTAAGCTTCATAAAGGATACCGCTACGTTATTCTAACCAATTCTAACACTCCTGTGATTACGACCATTGCTTGCTTGCTAGGTAGCTAGCAAGGCTAATATGGTTAGCCATCCCACTTGTTCTTGCTTATCAGGGTTGAAGTGTCTTCATGTCTGTCTCCCAGAACACAAACAGAAGCTAGTTTTAACTAGCAAATGGAAGTGCCTTTATTTATATCCAACACTCAAGCATTTGCGTGATTGATTTTCCATAACTATTATCATTAGCATGCTAACTAGATAACACTAGCTAGGAACATTGTTGATTAAGAACCTACTGTTTGGAAGCTAGCCAGTTAGCAGGGCTAACACTGCTAGCCACCCTACTCACAGTTCCCGGCCAACAGGGCTAAACTATCTCCCTTATTACTGTCTCTTTGAATGGTGACAGAAGCTAGAAAGCTAGTTTTAACTAGCTACATGCCAGTGCAGTTATTTTCATCCAGTGTTCAAACGTTTCCTTAACTATTTATTTATTATTCAGCTACATAGTTTCAACTAGCTAATTAGCACATGACAGTGCCGTTGTTTTGATCCAGCATTCAAACATTTCCTTAACTTTTTAATCATTATTAAGCTTACGTTAGCGAGTTAAGACCACCACCGATTGAGAACACATTACTTGCTAGCAAGCTAGCGGAGCACATGCCACTAGCCATCCCACTCACAATTTCTGGTTAGCACTTGGTCTTCATGACTATCTCTTGGCGTACTGACAAAGCTGAAAAGATAGTTTTGCCTAGCGACTAGAATTGAAATCTTGGTTATTTTGGTCCAACACAAACTTTTGCTGAACTTTTTTTTATTATTTATTGTTTTCATCCATGTAGTGGAAAATAGAACATCCTGCCGCCAAAAAACCCTGAAAATTGTTTTCTTGTCATGTACAGAAAACATCTGCATCATACAGTCAGTAGATGCATTACATTGCCCCTCCTATCTGAATATTATATTATAGCATTAAAACGAGCACAGTTAGCAAACTAACTACAAGCCCTGATCTTTCCCATTCACCCAGGCGCTGCTCAGAACAAGTAATCAGTCGCAAAAGATTACACGATCAGTGGGCATGTAAAGCCTCCTTGGGTTTGATTGACAGGAAGTCTTACCAAAAGTGTCATTATGAAATGAAAAAGGGCATTCGGAAATACAGCATGTTATTATGAAATAAAATATAATCATGTTATTGTGAAAAGGACAATCATGAGGTGTAAATTATTTAATTATTTCAAAATAAAATGAAGTATTTATTTAGTTATTGACCAATTTAATTATATATTTTTATATTTATTTATTTAATTTTTGCACATTTAGTCCTCCAACTCCATTTATGTGTTTTGGAAATCCACAGAGGACACAAATTACAACACAAGTCAGTATCCTTACCACGGTAAGGGTCTAGCTCACAAAATCCATAGTAGTTTTAGTCTCAAAAATATGCTAACTTGGAGAAAAATTGATAGAATGTCCATTGTTTACTTAGCAATTATTATTGTTCATTTCACCATCGCATACAGGCCAGAAGTATGTATTGTGTACTGTATACATTGACATGTTATTATCTCTGGTTTGTATAGACTCTCTGGAACACGGTGAGCATGCCAACAAGATTGTATAACCAGTATTGGCCAAGCAGTCCTTCAGTATAGCCAATGGGATCCGCCATGCGCTAGCACGACTTGACGTGAACAGTATAACTTCTGCTCAGTCGGGGAGAGCAGAGAAATACTGTTTTTGTATTTGTCTTAATTCTGAAATTTTTACTATAGAAAAATTCATATTTTTTTATATAAACAACTTACATCCCATGGCTATGATTACACACCACAATGAAGTTTCTGGGACATTCACTAGCAATTTGACCGAAAGTGCCGCAAGTGAAATGTTACATTTAACCCCGTGGGTGGGGTAAAAACTAATGCAGTGTGGGGTACACCTAACAGTCTTAATTGCCTTAAAATGCAGTATGATACAAACAGTCTTTAATCTATTTTTTGATGACATTTTTCATGGCCTACCTATATCATTGAAAATCTATCACAAGACATTATCTATCTATCACATGTACATTATTCTCTGGTTCTCGTCTGATGTCTTTCTGATCCAAACAGCAATCAGTCAGTCAATGTCACATCGCCGGGTGACATAGATTTACAGTTGAGTTAAATACAGGGCCGGCCCGTGGCATAAACGCTCTATGGGGTTGTTTAGGGCCACAACCGCTAGGGGGGGCCACACGACCACGAGGGGGGGGGGCCACACGTTTGAAAGTAACGTTATTTTCGTAATTACGTTATTCATCCCCTATCGAGGAACTAGCGGTATAAATTGAAAATGGAACGGCAACAGAACATTTCATAACAAGAAGGATTTTACCAAGGATTCAACCCCCCCGCCCCCACTCGACAGAATCCAATAGCAATTCATATGTCGTCCCATTATGTACTCCATTTGACTACAGTGATAGGAAAACAATTAACAAATCAAGAATCAGTGCACCTAAATGCATCAAACCAATGTGTAGCTTTCACAATTTGTTGTTCCAGTTTTCCACATTCCTTCTGTCTCTCATTCGAGTAGCTTACATTGATTAACTCCTTACAGGTGCATGATTAAATAGCAGACAATGGACTGCATAACTGAACAAAAATTGGATGTCTAATAGTCAAATTTAAATGAACTAAATATTTATTGCATATTACAGTATCTGTTCATGCATTCATACGTTCAGTGCATTCAGAATACCGCCAAAATAGCACAATGTGGCAGCATTTGAATTTAAACCTGGTCTGGTTTCATTTAAAAGGCAAACACTGTATTGACCACCAAACTTGCAGTGCATGCTTCCATGACCAAGCTCAGCTGTCTAGTACTCCCTGAAATAGGACAAGATTGGACTTTCCTATGATTTTAAGGGTGTACAGTTTGACCATCAAAAATGGTGATATAAAACAAACAACCAGAAAGCAGCGACTCACTGTGAGCACATTCAAACTTTTTCCTCATGGAAAATGGCATTTAGTGCATTAGTTAAAGATGAATGAATGGTAACTCAAAGACAAAAAAAAATCATGTGTATTCAGATTGCTATGTAAAAGGTATAGAGCGGGTTGTGGAACTATTTCAAGTTTTTTATGTACCACTACTAATACTACTACTATTACTACTACTAATAATAATAATAATAATAATAATAATAAAAATATTTTTTGTTGTTGTTGTTATTATATATACATTAAATTATTTAGATGTAATAATAAATTCAAGAGCAAACTCAGAATTAAAAAACTCATTGAACACTTAAAGGAGTCTTCAGTGAACATGATGAAGGTTTGTTAAGCATCCTTTCCTCTTTGTGTGGTTTAAAATAATCTTTAAGAAAACAAAGGAAGAATTTGAATGAAAGCTTAAGATCAGTCCTTATTAGAACACATTTATAAAGAGCATGGTGCTAGAGTGATAACTTGATGATTTGTTTAGCATGCTATTTTCTCTTATTTCAACAGCTTTCTTTTTTGCTGCAAACAGCATCTTAACTAAAGATAAACACTACCATCAGAGCAATTTATGTGGTTATATTGAGTTCCACATTTTCACAGAGCTGTGTACCTCCTGACCATTGACAGAATTGCCTTTCTCCATAAGACTCACCCCACACTATCTTGTTGACAGGCAAGACACACCTCACATTGTCTTACTGACATGTCCACTACCTTAAAACCCATCCCACACTGTCCTACTGACATATTCACCTCCATAAGACCCACCCCACATTTGCAAGCTATTAAAGTGTATCCTTTCACACTAAAATGGTGTGGTTCATCCCCTCCGTAATAGTGACTGTAGACTAGAGGATAAAATATTCGAGCCTTCCAATCTAATCCACAGTGCAAATGTCACTGAAAAATGCAAAGGAAGTACTCCTCCCTATCTTAATGGCATTACATAAATAAACAGCCAATGGTATTCATCTGAAACAAGATCTGTTTCAGTGGGGATGGGAAAGGGAGCCGTATGTCAGAGATTGTTTGGAATTCAGAACATTCCTGGGCTCTAAAAAGTGTCTGATGTGTCCATGTGTGAAACTCATGCATCCAGCACCGTTATCAGCGAGGGGAACCAGGTATCTGAATCTTGTATCTAACCAAACCAAACTGCAGTGGACATGCTTAGTGAGGCTGTGCAGAAGTAATACGGGGCCAGGTCCAGAGATCCCAAACATACCACGGGTTGCTAGTGTAGGCAACAGCAGGTTGGCAGCAAACAGTGTGTACAGTGTGTCTGATTTCCATAAGATGTGTCAAAAATAATACCTGATCAGAGCATATCTCTGTTTTGCACATTGTTATAAAGCTGAGCAGCCATACCACACTTCCCCCAACCCCCACCCGCCACACCCGCTCAGTTAACCTGCTGAACCTAAGCAGCCTGGGCATTGTTACATTAGTACCTGAATAGGAGACTTCCTTGGAAAGGTAAATTACTGGGCCAGTAGGGGACACTCTTCTCTTTCGACTAAATAGAGATGCAGTGCCACCATGGGTAGTTCCTGAAGGTGTTCCTTCAGAAGAAATGACAAACCATTGTCTAGGCTCTCTGTTGTCTTGTGCCATAATAATTAAAGTATTAATTTGTTCTGGTAAAATTCCTACAAGTCTGGCTTCAGTACCATCAGCTTGTTCAGTTTATGAAATCTGTAGTGAATGCATAGACTATAACAAACCACGCAGAAAAAAATTCAAAGTAAATTAAGTATTAACAATATTTGCATTTCCAAATTAAAATATGTACATACTCATGCATTTCAGTCAGGGAAGATGCATGTCCTTGTGTACTTAAATATGTGTGTGTTTTTGTGTGGGATGTATGGATGTGAATCTATGCATGCAGGTTATAAATTGTGTATATCCATGCATGTACATGTATGTGTATGTGTATATAGATCCATATGTACAGACATGGCTGTAATATGTAATATTGGTACCCTTCCACCGTTAAAAAAAAAAAACTCAGTTTTTTCTGTATTAAGTTGAAACTGACAGAAGTATATGGTATCCATCATTCTTTATTTCACATTGAATATAACAGAAACTTTGCTTTTTATTTAGAACTTAACATATTATTCAAAATAATAAAACAAATGAAAATGGCATGGCCAAAAATATTGGTACCCTTAACTTAATATTTTGTAGCACAGCCTTTGGAGGCAATAACTGCAATCAAGCGTTTTCTGTAACTCTGAATAAGGTCTCTACACTTCTCCACTGGTAGTTTGGCCCACTCTTCAGCAAACTTCTACAGTTCTCTCAGGTTTGATGGATGCCGTCTCCCAACTGCAAGTTTCAGCTCTTTCCACAGATGTTCAATGGGATTCAGATCAGAACATCACTGAGCCTCAATGTTTCATGGTAGGCATGGTGTTCTTTTCTTTGAAGGCTTCATTTTTCTTCTGTGAACATAGGGTTGGTGTGATTTACCAAAAAGCTCTAATTTTGTTTCATCTGTCCAAAGTACATTCTCCCAGAAGGATTGTGGCTTGTCAACATGCATTTTGGCAAAGTCCAGTCTGGCTTTTTTGTGTCTCCCTCTTAGAAGTGGGGTCTTCCTGGGTCTTCTACCATGGAGCCCATTTTTATTCAGACAGCGACGGATGGTGCGACTTGAAACTATTGTACCTTGAACTTGAAGATCAGCTTGGATCTGTATTTAAGTTTTCTTTGGTTCTTTCTCGACCATTCGAGCAATCTTTCTGTTCAATCTCGGGCCAATTTTCCTCTTGCGACCACGTCCAGAGATGTTGGCTACAGTTCCATGGGCCTTAAACTTCTTAATAATATTGGCAACAGTGGTCACAGGAACATCAAGCTCTTTGGAGATGGTCTTGTAACCTTTATGTTGACCATGCTTGGCTATTACCTTTTTTTCTAATCTCTTCAGACCACACTCTACTTTTCCTTCTGTTTTCCATGTTCAATGTGATGCACACAGTGGCACAAAACAGTAGAGTGAGTAATTTTCTCCTTTTAAACTGGCTGCATGAGTGATTTTAAGATTGAAAACACCTGTGATACTAATTAAAACACAATAGTCTGCTTAAAGTATCACTACAGATCAATTATTTCTTGCAACTTCTAAAGGGTACCAATAATTTTGTCCAAGCTATTACAATGTCTTTGTAGAATAATCATGAACTCAGTTATTTTCACAACTGCTTTGTTCCACTGCAAACCAAACATAGACATGCATTGATAATAAAAGATCTTTTCATTTCAACACTGTTCAGGGCAAATGGTGCATTATTTTAATAAAATGCAAGGGTACCAACAATTTCGGCCACGTCTGTATGTTTTTTCATGAAATCTCTACATCTGATTAGCTACACAATCCATCGGTTGAGCTCAATTTAATTTCAAATTAGCCATTGCAAGAGATTAAATGAGATTCAATTCATGAATTGAAAAATGCCAGTGGTCTGTATGGATTCTTCAACTAAAGAAATGAATTTCAGTTGAATAAACTGAAATCCAGTTGACCCATCACTGCTTAATGCATTGTTGTTTGTAAGGTTGGTACCATAAGTAAGTATAGTGACCACTGTGATGTCATAACAGTAGAGGTTTTGGAGGCTAGAGTTGCATAAAAGTGTTTCTGGCAGTGATTAAACACATTTGCTGTGTCCACAAGATTAAAGACACCTTAAGAAACTGGCAACCATTAAATGCTTCACATGAACAATAGACATTTTGCCACACACCATGCCCAGCCCCAGTGGGTCTGCTGGGCCAATCTGGCCATGTTCCTGACCCTGGGAATCACTGACTAGATTGTGGTCTGAGAGACTTAGGCACAGTCGCTCTGAATAGAGGGTCATATTGGAGTTTCCAGCACTCCATCATTATCCACAAGCACTGGCCCCCTGGGGATCCATGCCTAGGCTGAGCAAGGTACATAGGGAATTATTACTAAACAGGGGGCAGGGTCCAGCTGCTCAGGTAGAGGTTTGCAGCCTTTTTCCACCTTCATATGAATCCCAGGGAATCCAGGACTCCCTGCTAGTGGAAAATGCCAGCACGAGTCTGAAAATAAGCACTGAATGAAAAGTAAGATAGAAATTGAACAGAATACATTAAGAGTAACTACTGCCCCCTTTTAAAAGGGTTTCTATTGTTGCATATGGCCTGGTTCAGATTCTTGTACTGTTTCTTTGTGCACCTTTATTATGTACCGTAACTGACTACAGTTTGATTGATCGCCTCGCATCAGAATTTCAATGTGTAACATTTCCAGCCTCTCCTGATTGCTGACTACTGTGGAAAAACACATCTGACTGTTACCATCACACATCAATTTAATTCCCTCTCTGATTTCCAGAAACACAAATGTAAATTCAGTCAAAGGAGACTGTCAATAATAATTAGTCACCACATATTTTAATCACCCATTCATATTTTCTTTAGATGAGAACATTAATCATTTAGAGCTGAGGAATCATTGCATGCATTGTTGTACATGAGGGATAACTGGCATATGCAGTGACCAATGGAATGAAATCATTTAGTTTCATCTTAAAATATGCTACAACAATAAATGCTATGGCAAATAAAGATTATAATAAAACATAATTACCCCAAGCCTAATATTTTGTGGCTTTTGTCACATTTTTATATCTTTTTTTTTTCATATCTGATGTTATTTATTCATTTAATTTGAATTTATATTTTTGAGATGGCAACCATTGAACTAAAGGGAGCACTTTCATACCATTATTTTAGACAGAGAAACAGTACATTTTGTGGGACATGATATGACTTTTAAAATTCAGTCCTGGCCAGTTGGTCCCATGAAACTCTTTAATCGCTTCTCTCTGGGTTATTACATGAGAAGCACTGCCAAGTGTAGATCCATTAGGGATTCTGAGTTGGAAGTGTTTGTTTCAAAATGGGAATTTCTGTGAAGGTGCCGCAAGAGCAAACAAAGGGGGGAGGCACCACCTGTTTGCCCGTCTTTCTTGTGTTCCTAATCCTGGATATTTCACCTGCCAGGACAGACAGACACACAGATTGTGGCCTATGCCTGTTGCCCCAACTCCTACTCATTGTGCATTGGTGAAGGGCCCTAATTTGCAGGTTATAGTTGCCTTGAGTTTCCCATGGTGCCCTGCTCCTCCACTGCTACTCTGCCTCCATCTGTCAGCCATGTGACCCGCCCACATTTCTCACAGCTGGGCTACGGGGCCACAGTTGGAACAACATACTTGCTTACCTTCCAAGGCAAAGGGGAGGAGGAATCCCAGGAAACTGCCACTGTAGTTCTTTTGTTGCAAATAATGGCCAGCACTTTGAGCGTGAGGCCTGCGTCACAAAGTGGTGCACACCGTGAAGCATGGTGAGTCACTACCATCTATAACAGACAGCGTGTGATCGTACCATCAAAAGATATCAATGTACTTAGCATACCCCTAACTTTACATACCAATTCCTAAGTGCTTACTGAAATATACACCAAACCCCATATTTAACAGCAACCTGTTGCTAATGTGCTGTACACAGTGATGCATGCTCTCCTTTCCTGCACACTGGGGTTTATACAATGTGAAATGACACAGTGTCCACACACTGCTGGGTTCTTTCAGTGCAGAGTTTATCTCAGTCTGTCATCAGTTTGCAGGAGGGAAAAACATGGCTCTCACAGTTTATAGTGATTGTGCTGTGGTGCGCATGTTTATTTTTACACAAGGCTGCAATGTGAAGTGTAGCTTTTGTGTCGGTGAGAAAAAAAACAAGCAAGATGGTGTCAGCTACATGTTTCCTGACAATGTCATCACCATTCATCCTTTCAATGTATCATGACAGTCTGAACTCAACATATAGATTGGTTTTAAGTTCTGAAGTGGTTAACATATTTGCTGCAAAATGTTTACCATCATCCGATTACTGCACAAAGCCACCAGAACAGAAATCCAGAACTCCAGTGGCAGGTTTTAATATTCTGATGCAGTTTCACGTAAAGTCATTTTAATTGTACAGCATTTAAACACCACATATGACACTGCTATATAGTGAGTATCAGTTCATTCAATTCAGAATGTATATTTACATTTGTAGTATCAAAATTCTCCATAATGGTGATTTTATTTTTATTCAGCATTGAAGTTATTTTCTATTTAAATGTTTGGAGGGAGCATGACTATGTGGAACAGTTGTATGACATTGTGAAATCATGCAGAATGGGGCATCTTCAAAGGCAGAATCACTATTCTGGACACCACCACTTCCCACGCAGTTCCCCTCAAGCACTGCCTTTCAAGCACAATGCATCTACACCTTGATGTAATGATTTAAATACACAGGCTTGAAAATATAATTAAAAATACATTTCTATCAAAAAATATCTGAAGTGTATTGTTTATTTTCATAGCCTCGGTTTAGTGACATATACTATATTTTATAGTATGCATGCATTTTCAAAGTAGAAACCTACTAAATGTAAATAATGTCATGAACATTAATATAAAGAGACCGCTTTCCAGAAATGCATTAAAACAAAAAAAGCTAGTGTATGTGCCAATTAAATTGAAATAGATTAGATAGAGACACAGTAATACATACAATTTAAAATAATAATAAAAACTTTTAACTCTACAAAAATAGCTTATACATATTAATTGTAAAGGAGACTAAATATATTTCAACACCTCTTCTGTTGGCAGGTTAGAAAATGACCAGTGATTAAGTACTGTAACCGGTTTTTAAAACTGTATCAAGATAGCAACTAAATTGAGGATTTCCCAAAATTATTATTATTATTTTTTTCTATAGCACTGTATGGACAGATCTCAGAGTTAGTTTAGGCCTGAGTAAGGCTGTCACATTTGTGAGCTCTGTGTAAACTTTTTTACTTGCAAAGTTAAATAGAAAATAATGTTACATTCTCATTTAAAACCAAGCTGGATATACTGTATCTGCTGATAGACTTCGAATCATCTGAGAGGCAGCTGTCTGGATAGTACACATTTAGTGAGGTAGCACTGATAGGAGGCTTTCGCAGATCTGTACAGTAAGCTAGCAAGTCACATCAAAGAGAGTTATGCAAAGAAAATCAGTTCCAAAGCTTGTATCTTTCAGAGCTTCCTTCACTGGGAAGTGACCTAGTAATAGTTACTTTAGGTGTGACTTGATATAATTATGAAGGAAGATATGTGCTTTCACTGCGGTGTTCTTTTACACAGTGAGTGTTAACTTTGTGTTCTGTTCAAGGAGCTCTGAAGAGTTAAAGCCTGACAAGGGTGCATGTATTTACTGTGACAAACTGGCATGAAGTGCATAACAAGTGCTCTAATTCCTTGATTGACAGATGGCTGTCACATAAGATTAGAATTATAAGTGCCGAGTTAGCTTAAAGAACAACTTCCTCTTGACAGTGCCCCAACCTTTGACCTCTAACCTGACTCTTGTTCCATTTTGGCTCCGCAGGCCAGTCACCACAGGTGCGAAACAAAGAGTATACAGAAAGCACACCAAGGGGCTCCAGATTTACTGCTATCCCTGCCCAAAGACTGAATGAAGAGGAGTCATGACAAGGAACTCCTGTGACCCACTCTCCACATGGGGTTTGGCATGGGGAAGTAAGGAGTGGTGGTGGTGTAACTACAGAATTGAACAGAATTGAAAGAGATGTTTGGCCAAAGCAACCACACATTTTTTCCCCAATGACTCCCCAATTACTTTAGCAATGGCTGAAGCTGACATGTTATTGACACCTAAGCCCACATAAATGTGCACTGCACCTCTGTTTAATATGAAGCAGAAAATTTGATGCACATTTACACACTGTAAATGTATTAAGATGTCCTTCATTACTGATTTCAAGACTATGTTACATTTTATTTTTAAGTATTTTTTTAAGAATCAAATAAGATAATATAAAAGTTTGTATGTAAAAACACCAGTGGAAATGAAATTACACTGTAAATTTAAAAGCATGTAAAAATCATTATTACTGTATATTATATTTTTATTATTATTATTATTATTATTATTATTATACAATTACAGAGAAAATTATCACAATTTTAAGTGCATGCTGAAAATTTAAAATGTATTTGTGTTTTGCCCTACAGATAATAATAACAAACCCAAACCAGTCACAGGACAATGCATAGAAAAGTACAGCTCCCTCAAATTCCATATTATTATGGACTCACCCCATGCTGCATAATACCACGGGACATTATCTACTCAGAAACAGGTAATTACTGAGGAATAAAAGGAATATTGTTTTCAGTTTCATTTCAGACAGTACCCTTCCTGACATCATTATTTTTTCAATACTGTGCAAAATTAAGCTGGAACTAACTTAAGTGGTTAGCCCAGACTTGAAATGATGGAAAAGGTTAACTGAAGAAGGTAAAACGAAATCTCGTGCATAAACACATGCGTACTCACACGCACAAACACACGCACACACACACACACACACACACACAAACACACAAACAGAAACACACACACACACACACACACACACAGTATAACTTCAAAGGCGTATTAAGAACCTTGAGAGAGTGCCTTGCTCAGATAATAGCTTTTAATTAAATTTGTTCCTTGCAAAAGCCATAGAAAAGGATGGGAAACCATGTACTAGCAGTGTATCGGAAAATAATAACAACAATCCTGTCATTCTTTAAAACCCTGGGGATAATTCATCTTTTTACAGAAAATGTAGTGAATAATAGCCGCTTACCACTGGAAAGGGGTGTGTGTATGTGGTGGGGGGGGGGGGTCTCTAGCTTGCAGGAGGAGAAGAAGAATGAATTAATAAGGATCACGCTGCTCTGCTCAGTGCATGGTAGAGTAACAGCATGATTACAGTATGCCATCAAGAAAATTAGTTGTTTCATTTGAGCATATCCCCAGCATGCTGGAGCAACATAACGACTTGCCTTTGTTTACAGAATGCTTCATTATGTAAAGACAAGCTCAAGATTCCAAACACCTGCTACCACCAAATCACATATTCAATTATTCTGCTTGTTTAGGATCATCCAAATATTTTGTCCACTTACCATGAACAAAAACAGTACTAAAGTGATTACAGCGGTGGAGTCGAGTTTCTGTTTGGTAGACGTGGAGTATGGGAGAAGACAGCGGCCTAAATGGTGAAATTGACTCAAAGTTTTTTTAGGGGTCATCACAGGAGGTCAAGGGTCACAACCTGCGGTCATTATTCACCCACAAAGTACTTTGATGAGTAATATGACACTTTGTAGACAGGGGCTGTCGGATAATTGTTCCAACAAAATACTGTGATTATGTTACTTCTTGCAGAGATGACATTTTGATGGAGACACTTTCAGCGGGAACTGGGCTCTCCCAAAGTCCATCTGCTTCAATTTATTGTTCCCAATGCAGTGTTAGAAATAAATCTTGCAATGACCTCCCCCATCGCCCCCCACCCCGCCCTACAAAACATGCTGCCATTTTCAGTGAAGCTTTGCTTACAATAACATTCCACCTCTTCCTCGTTTACAGATACATGGGGATCGGTCCCAGGTATGAAGGGGTGGGGGGATGTGGAGGGCGGGGTCTTGTGGTCTGTATTCTTTCTTGCTTATAGTCAAAAGCAGAAAGAGAAAAAAAAATCTTGGATAATTAACAGCCGCTTATTTATCTGCAAGATGTATTCATTAGCAACCTGTGGTTGTCAGAAGCAAATTTGTGCAAAAAGAAAAATTGCTCTTTGTTGAGGATAGTCCCCTCTGAGTCGGGTAGAAATCCCAGTGGTTTGTCCATTGTCCTGGTGACAGGCATTTGACATATCTCAAAGATGGGGGCTGGGAGTGGAGCGGAGTACGCTGGCGGGGGGGAGGGGGGTGATGTTGGGTTGGGGGGGTTGAGGAAGGCCATCAAAAATACTCTGCATGGTGGAGGAGGTGGTGTACAAGCAGGTCTAACTCCAGCTCTGAGCAGCACTAGGGTGGCAAGGCCAAAGGTTCAGCAGATGAGGGGGGGGGGGGGGTCACTGTCACCTCTTGCGAGTCTGAAAAACACGGCAGGTTCTGCGTTCTCATTTTCTGGGTAGTTACTTAAATCATGCCTATGCTTCCTTGTTCAATTTGAATGACAGCTCAGTTGCAGAAGTGACTATGGGTGGGGAATCGGATGTGTGTGTGTGTGTGTGTTGGGGGGCGGGGTGAGGGTGTGATGGGAACTCCACTTTAGATCTGAATTGCCTTCTCCACTCCAATCAGCTTGGTGGAAGTTTAATGAAGTGCCTTTCTCCTTCCTCCCCTTCACACTTCCCATCTGTAGAAAAGGCCTCATGTGGGAATCTGACAGCCACACAATCAGTTTGCCATTCATGGCTAGCCCTGTTTTAACCTCTCACAGAAAGGCCTTCGCGTCCGTGCCGGCCCCGGCAATTAGACAGAGGACCAATATTTGAGACAGACAAAGGGTCTGGGATTCAGCCATACAGGTATTTTTTTTCTTAAGTTCTTGACAGATAGGAGGGAAAAATTGAGGCCAGCATTATCCCTCTGCCTCTGTCTCTTTTCCCTGCAGATCACACAGGGGTACAACAGCCACTGGGCCTTCTTAATTAAAGGAGCTGAAGAGTTTGTGCACCCTCTTTCTGCAGAGAGAACACACTTCACATGGACAATGCATGTCATTCCTGATAAATACCCTGCCCTGTTTGCCTCCAGCAAAACCAAATGTGCTTATCAGTCATGAATGTGCATGGAGGATGGCATCAAAGGCAATGGCACAGGCTGTATAAACTGAACTGAGATTCAGACAAGGGTCAGAAACAGGTACTCCATGGAGGGCTTCAACCTCTGGTCAGCAAGTCTCTCGATTTGGCATCTTATTCCTTTAGTGTGTGGAGGATGCATGGATTTACAAACACACACACATGCGAGCACACATGCACACACAAAATAAATTGACATTCACAATAGACAAGTTGCGCAGGGAGCATGAACATGTGGTGCTGGGTGAAGTATTTGTATAAAAGAATTGAGGTATGAAAAAACAGATGCAGCAATTAGAGGCCTATTGCCGCTCAGTGGAGACATGACAGGAGTGGATGACAGTGGCTTTCACCCTCACACCCCCTTGTCTCCAACATGAGTCCTTTAACAATCCCTGTCAGGAACACTCTTTGAGAAGTGCTTGCACTAGACAATGGCTCTTCACCCTTATTTCGCGCTCTAAGTAGTGCAGCAGAATGCTGGAAGAAGCTGAAAACAGCCCGTAATGTGAGAAAGACGGGCAACCATTGTGGGAAGTGTGAAAACCAGAAGGACCCTTTTCAGAGGAGCGCCCGAAAGTGCAATGAAGACCTTTAGTCCTCTGCTCTCCCTGAATCCCCAATTAGACAAACATTAACATCAATTAAGCCTTTATTCGACACAGGTTCCATATAATTACCTTAATGGGTTGACGCTTTCTTTAGCGGCAATTTCTTAAACAAACTTGGGCCTTTGTGCGATGGGCTAAGAAAATTTTCAGCGGGGAGTATTTGCTTTTGTCAGGCTTTCTAAAGAGACAGCTGAATTGTTCTATTTAACAACAAACACCTTCAGAGAGGACCCCGCGAGCAAGAGCAGTTCCCACCACATCTGACTGCCGCGTTCCAAGCTGATTATCCACCGTGGACAAAAAAATCTGACCGGGCCGGGGAGGGAGGGTGCATGTGGAGAGGGCAGGACACAAAAGGCCCAGTGAGCCCCGGTGGGGTGAGCGCACGGACTGGCCTGAAGAAAGCCCCCTCCGATTGAATTAGCTCTCTATTTAACGTCCCAAAGAGCCAGATCCGTTCCCCCATCCAAAGAAACAAAGGACAAGAATTATAAAAACAGGATCTTGGTCATAAACAAGGCAAATCCATGCTGCCGGATTGAAAGGGAGCTGGTGCTAATTAAACACAGACTGATCACACTCTTCCTGTTTCCGTCCTGCCACCTTTCTCCACCCCCACCCCCCCCACCCCTCCCTACACATACACACCCAGAGCCAGGGTTCTTCTTTTGACATGCCGGGTACGGCCACAGCTCCCGGCCTACCACTGCCCCCATCTATAATCTTTAAAGCTGTTTACACCATTTTCCTTCTGTCTCCAGCTCACAAGCCAGCTACTTCTTTTTTGCTCCAGTGTGACTCAGTTTATTTATTTTTGACATCCAACAGCCATTTGAAATGTCTGAATTGCCTTGAAACTGAATTAAGGATGAGTTTGATGTTCTTGAACCATTCATGCTTCAATTTGTATATTTTAAAAAAAAAAGTAATTAATCCTTTAAAAGGCTAAGCAATGAAAGCCTGTCTCTTCTGAATGACCCGATGATTCTGCCAGTTGGGGTGATTTCCCTAACTCAACCTCAAGGTCATTTCCTCCGTAGGTCAGCAGTTTAAAGCCTGTGTATGACCAACTGAAAAGAAACCAGCCTTTCCCCACAATTTGACAACTGTGTTTGTCATCATGAAAACATTTCCAAAATAACAATGTGAAGCATGCACTTAGAACAATTAATTAGCACACATTTGTACAAATAGTTCTTTCTCTGAAATATGAAAATGGAAATTTTGATATATGTAAATATTTTCCTTTAATTTCCCCTTTAAACTCAGTTGTCATATTTCTTAAATAAAATACCCATTGGACCATAGATCCACGCAGATATTGGGAACATCAGCAATTATAATATTTTTGTTCTTGTGCTTTGTCAATGCTTCTTTTATAATCTGTGATGCTGTGCTCCTTCTAAGAGTTTCTAAGGAAGACCTCATTCTAATATCATAAATAAATACCAACATATATTATGTCATGTACTGAGTGTTAAATCTCGCCATTCATAAAGAGGGCCTGCCCATTGAAGAGTGGTCTCTAGGGGGCGATAGTTCTTCAGTATTGCCGACTCTCTTTAGTTGACTCATCCAGCTTTTGGTCAGCAGAGAGCAATGCAATGAGAATCCTAGCAATTCCCAGTGCTGGCACGGCACAGTGAAGAATAGCACATCCTAGTACAGCAAACTGCACAGCTCAGCTCACCACTGCACAACAAAAAAACACCACAGCTCACCACAGAAAAACAAACAACTGAACAGCACAGCTCAGTTCAGGGCAGCCCAGCACAGCTAATTGGAGCTTGTCATAGCCTAGCTTAGCACATCAGGACAGTTCAATGGTGCTCACCACAGCACAGCACAGCACATGGTACGTACAACAATGCTTCTTGGTTCATTGAGCTATCCTAGGCTTTGATTAAATTATCTGAATTCAGGCCAGATGCTTTTGGATTTTGAAAAGCCATGGGGTGACTCTTGGACTGCTCTGTCAGAATGTGAAGTGAACATTTTAAAGGATGCATGCACATACACAAACTTGTCATTTTCAGTGTTTGCCTGTTTACTATGTGAGGATCTGAACTACTTTTAATTTAACTGCACTGCTTCTTTCACCTGCTTCCACCTTCCCTGCCAGACTAATTGTTACATCACTCTCTGACCTCTTCCATTTTCATCAGAGGGGAGCAAAGACTGGCCTGCTTGGGTTCGGAACAACAGTCGCTTTTCCTGCATTTCAATTTAAGATACCTGGCTGTTTATCCAATTTTCTTCCAATTTTCTTTTGTTTTCCATGTTCTAAAACACTGTCCCATTAGTAGGCCTGGCCTATCTATGCAATACCATCCTTCAGTTTAAGATTCACTCCAAGGATTTTTGCTTTAGCTGGATGAAACACAAATCAACTTCAAGCCTCAGTGGCATTTAATAATTTCATTATAAAGGCACCATTTACATTTGTGAATGAATTTATTTATTTGTAAAAGAAACATTTTGGATACATTTCCAAAAAATGTCCCTCAACAAGTAAAAAGAGCAGTAGTATCATGCTTAAAGGAGATCTGAAAGATTAGATTATACACATCAACATGTTACTGGAATGTAAATTGTGTGCTTGTCTTCAGAAAGAAAACTGTTTTTACTATGTTCTCAAAATGAATTCCTATCACAAAGCAGAAGTGACATGTGAGTGTATTTATCAGGGGGTTAGGGACAGTTTCTTGGGGACTTTATATAAATGTAGAGCTGAAAAAAAAAAACAAAGCCAGGAAATTAAAGCGTTACAGACTGACAGAAACTGTGCAAGTGACTGACAGATAAGTACATGTTGTAACTTGAGTGCATATATCCCTCTGATTGTTGTGAGCAGTGGCCAAGGGGCCCAGCAATGGCCAACAAGCCATCAAAGATCCTAATCTGTTCACATATTTCTGTAGCCAGACAAACAAACAAAGGTCAATGGACATGGGTCAAAGGAAGAAACACGTCTTTCAAGTATCTTAAGGTTTAAGTATGAATCTGTCTTTGCCCTAAGTATTGGAATTACCATATATTATTTTGCATTTTAAAGCATAGACAATTTCAAATTACATTTCAGTTTGTGAAAAATACTGCAGGAATCTGAAAATAAAAAACCTTATATTCTGCTTCCTGATGGACAGAGAATGTAAAATTAATTGACAAACCATAACAAGATTATAAACTGAAATGAAAATAAAATGAAAAGCAGGTCTGCTTTTAAAATCATAGCTCTGATTTGAATAAACATTTTGGATTTAAACATATCTCTAGACAACAATAATAACAAAAAGAGATCAACCATAACCAAAACCTAAAAAGCACATTTCATTATATTTCCGAAGGGTGTTTCTTACTTATTGAAAACATAATATAAATTATTTAGATCAATCCCTTTATATATCAGCTAGAATGAAAAAATGAGTGTTAAATTATTGATTTAAATAAGTGCTAATGTGACAACTTCGATTGAATCCTGGGGGTAGTGTCAGAATTAAGCTAAATTAAAAACGTAATATGAATGCACAGCACGAGCCATTTAATGACGCTACAAAATATTTCAACCCTTTGTTGGAGCAAATCACTTATTTTCCTATAATTGATCGGCAACAATCCCATAAACAAAGCTGTACAATAAACAACATTTTCAGAATTGTATAATAAGATATTCATAATTTGATGGAGCCCAAAATTACTCCATTAATCAAAAATGAATCCTGACTGGATGAGATGTGCCCTTTTGCTCCAATTAGTAAGACGTGAATTAAACTGGCTGCAGTTGTTAGTTCTTTCTCATGCAATCAACACTTATTGCCTTGATAATTCTATCTTGAGAATAATTAGGCAGTTAACTAGATTTATCTAATGGATTTTTCTGGCTGAGGTTGTCAAGTTGGTACTGTGACTGTAGCTGTCCCAACCCCCCCAACAGGGAAGAGTCCTGCATTTGCTTCATCGTCGTACCAGCGCAGATACACATGCTGAATTGCAGTTTGTCCAGACCAAAATGTACGTATTCCCTACCATGTATGCAGACTTTGTGTTGCCATGGTGATGTTGTCACAGCCGTGAAATTGATGGTTCCAGAGGTTTTATTTATCAGTTTAACCCTTTTATGGCTGAAATTGGTAAGCTGCAGATTTATTTCAGACGAGACACAAATTTGCAGCTTACGAAGCAAATAGAGCAAAAGTCCATCATTCAAATGTGTTGACTTCCCACTCGAAGGTGCAGGGCCAAAACAGGCACTGAAAAATAAATAAGTTTAAAAAAATAAACAAACATTTGAAAATGCATAACTGACATGCACACATTTACATCTAATTGAGATCTACAAAGTGGAGCCTATTCATCAACAGATGCCTTGGCAAGGCTAAACCCAAACCCTCATCCATGTCTCTGTTTTGTGGAAAGGTAATATTTTCTGATGCGTCCTCAAAATATTTCACACACAGTGTGTTCCACATGTCCTCCCTCCCTCTTTTTCCCCCCTTTCCTGTAACCCCACAATGTGTTCCATCAGCCCACCTGTTCTTTCCCTCCTGCACACAGGCAGAGAGGAGCAGTTACAGCAGCCTCAGCTTCAAACGATTAAGAGTCACCCCCTTGCTCTTAATCATTCTGAAGCCTAAGCTAACAACATGTTCTACAAATGTTTTACAGTGATTTTATCTTACGAAATAAAGCCACTTTTGTTCAGGGCTAAAGTGGTCAGTGAAGTTGGAGTTACATGGGCGAAACAATCCTTCCATGGCTATCGTTTCCTGCACCCAGCCATTTAAAACACATTGCAGGCTTAGAGATGTCACTCTCTTCATAGGGTAAAGAATTAGGTAGTTGTGGAAGAAACACAAAATGTGTAAAATTCTTGAAACACATTAAATGTAATTATATGTAACTTCAAATTCCAGTTTATGGTCCACAATGATAGCAATCCAATTTTCTTATATTCCTTATATAATCAGATTGCAATAAATATAAGTATTTTAAAATATGATAGAAAAAGAATAAATTAAGTATACTCTCCACAGGAGTCATGGGAAATGTTTATTTGTCACATCATCTATTAATGGTGACTGGGCCATTGTATGAAAGACTTTGTATGTGTAGCCTTTGTAATTCATTTAATGTGAGGCATCAGTTTCAAATTCAATGCCAATCTATAATTCTAGAAAATATTATTCATTTAAACGCCAAAATGCCATGAAATCTGCCTAAGAAAATGAAACAGACTATTGTCCTCTTCAGTTTCTCATATGCAATGGTTGTAACCAATAATGGGAAAAGACCGGTTTAATAAGCTATTAGCAGTGATCCATTTAATGCAAGATGAGTTTTAATAGCCCATGTCATTTATGCTAGTCCAGCACCTTGATCAAGATCAACATTTTGATTACTGTTCTTTTGTTGCTCTCTATATCTATTGAAATATACAGTGAGCTCCCTAACGTTTGGGACAAAGACATATTTTTACTTGATTTGGCTCTGTACTTTTGGATTTGTAATCAAACAATTCTCATGTGATTAAAGCGCAAATTGTCAACTTTTATTAAAGGGTAATTTTTCTACATTTTGGTTTCATCATGTAGAAATTACAGCACTTTTTATATAAAATTAAAATAAAATAAAATAAAACACCTTAATATCTGGGACAAATTGCTTCACAGGTGTTTATCATTAGTCAGGTGTGTTCAGTTGCTTCCTTAGTGCACGTATAAGAAAGCTTCCAGTATCTAGACTTGATTCTAGGCTCTTGATTGCCTTTAGAGTCTGTTATTGGCATTTTCTCAACATGAAGACGAGAGTTGTGCCAATGAAAGTCAAGAAAGAAAACACAGTCAGAAACAAAGGCCAAACCTTAGGCTTACCTAAATCAACTGGTTGGAACATCCCAAAGGGCCTAGTAGGCCAAAAAAAGACCTCTACAATTGATAACCAAAGAATTCCCACCATAATCAAGAAAAACCCCCAAACACCTGACTGACATATCAAAAACACACTTCTGGAGGCAGGTGTAAATATGTCAGTGAATACTGTCCTCAGAAGACACAGACAGAACTACAGAGGCTACACTCTAGGTGAAAGCCACTAGTTAGCCACAAAACCAGGAAGGCCACATTATGTGCTAAGGAGTACCTAAAAGAGCCTACAGAGTTTTGGAAAAAGGCCCTGTGGGCAGATGAGACCAAGATTCACTTGTATCAGAGTGATGGCAATAGCAAGGTGTGGAGGCCAAAAGGAACTGCCCAAGACCCAAAGCACCCCCTTCATCTGTGAAACATGGTGATTGAGGTATTATGGTTCTGGAATTTATGGCTGACACTTGTCTTCAGTTATGATGTAACTGGTGATAGCAGCAGCAAAATGAATTCTGAAGAGTACAGAATCATCCAGTTTGCTCAAGTTCAAGCAAATGTCTCCTAACTCATTAGTCAGTGCTTACAGCAAGACAATGATCCCAAATGTACTGTTAAAGTAAAAAATGAGTTTCTCAAAGCCAAAAACTGGAATAAGTCATTGACTGGATAAGTCAATCACCTGAATATGCTACAAAGTACTAAACGGGACTACTTTATTTACATAACATTAATATGTCCTAAACATTATCATGCCCGAAATGGAGGGACTATGTATAAAAGAGTGCTGTATTTTCTACATGGTGAAACCAAAATGTATAAAGAAAAAACCCAGAGAATCTGCAATTTAATTGCATGAGAATTATTTGATTACAAAGCTAAAATTGTGGTGTACAGAGCCAAATCAAGAACAAATATGTAATTGTCCCAAACATTATGGCACTCCCTGTATATAGTTAACATGTGATCTCAATACGATTGATATTATATGATTCCATCTATGAAAGTGTTAGGCTTTATAGACACAAATAGTGACTCAAAAATCTCCTGTTCTTCATGCATAGTAAAGTAAATAAATACATGAGCACAATCTGTCAAGTCCTTAAATAATCACCTAAAGTAATCTGCCAACTGAAGCTGGGAGACCAATGTTTGCTGGTGCATCATGTTTCCTTTTTGGGAAGTGTTCAAACATGGCATATCTCCATAATTCTCTCACACTCCTCCACATCACCTGAAATTTCTAAGGCATGTCAATCTGGACTGACAGTAGGAGTGTTGGGAGGATGGGCGGGGGGTGCAGGGTTGGGGTGCAATGAAGTGCCAGAGAGGCAGCCACACAGTTCTGTTTGGAGTTGTCATTTCCATCATCACTTGAAGCTGTGCAAAGCCTCTTGAAAGAGCAGATTGACTCCCCTGGCCCACATCTTGAATGAAACCTCAACCCTGAGCAGATGTCAGAGGAGCCAGAGAAGAGGGCCAAGCTTGGGACACTGAGGGGAGAGGGAGGTGTGAGCCTTTGTCACAGGGCCACCTCGAAAGGCCGCAGTGCCGCAGGGATTTTATCACTTTCTTTGGATGCTTTTAGTCCTCTGAAAAATGGATCTGTGTGTGCATGAAAGTGTGTGCATGTGTTTTGTTGGAGGGGGTAAGGTGGGGGGTGGGGAGGTCCTTCCTTGTGGAAATCCAACCGCCTCCATTTGCCCCCACATTTTTATATGAATTCTGAGCTGCTGAAACCCAACTCAATTTCATATCAAAACCCAGAGCAGTTTCTCAAAGCGTTTCAAAATGCTGTGACTGAGCAAATGGTGGAGTTAAAAGGAGGTAAAGAAAATTAAGCGGTTTCCAAACACGGCTGTTTGGAGGAGGGGGATTCATGAAAATGGCCTGTGCCGTATGGTCGGAGGCACGTGAAGAAAACATAGCCCGAGAGTATATCCCTGTGGAACAGCTGGATTTTGCTTCTTCAAACATTCTGGGCTGTCCAAGACTTAAAACATCTCAGATATCCTTAACCAAATAAATTCTTGAAGTATTTATTAAAGTACCCACTAGGTTAATCATGGCTGAAGGAGTGGCCTTTTTCAATCATGTGTAAACATCACTGGCCTCACACTGAAGGACCTATCCCTTAGCCCACTGTCTGGAATGACAGAAAAAAAAAAACACACTTCACAATTATATTACTACAATTAGCACCTTCCTTACAGTATGTTTTCAGGGAGCACAAAAATTTTGAAATATAATAGTTGCATATAAAATAAAATAAAAATGCACATAAAGGACTTTGCTGCTGCACTAAAAAAGCACTTTTTATTTTAATTTATTTATTTTTATTTATTTATTTATATTTATTTTTATTTTATTTATTTATTTATTTTTTAAGCAAATTAGTATAAGCACTTTTTATGTCATTTATGTCTATGTGTGATATGTTGTTTTTATCTGCTGCTGTAACACCCAAATTTCCCCATCTGGGGATTAATAAAGTCTATCTTATCTTATAAAAAAACATTGCCTTTGAACAGTAGAGCAGCATGCCTTACTTTTTTATTTTTGCAAGTTTACTGCTGATTCAAAAATATAATTAATTGATAAAATAATTCATTTTAGTCATGGGGTGTTTCTCACTTGATCTCTAATTTTTGTGCGAAAAGGGGAAACCAGAGCTGAAGACGTTTCCAGCTCTCTTGTCTCACAGAGTTCACCAATTTACACTTTCCCTTCTCTCAGCAAGCACTAATGGGGCCTTGTGTGTGTTTGGACCTTTAAGCAGTGTAACTTACCACCTGAGGTGATCTGTCTTAGACAATACCTCTCCGTATCACTTCCTTGGCATGTACCGAAGCACAGATGGTTTGGTATTTACTTTTCTGCAGAGCAGATGGACCTGTGATGTACTTCAATGATCACAGTGATGTGTGAGCCCAAATATCCATTCAAGAAAGGACTGAAAAAGTTGAAAACACTATTATTGTTATTGGCTGCCCGCCAGCCATGGTGAATCCGTTTGAGTCAAAGTGCTTGCATATTATTTCTAATTAATGTAAAGACATAGATTTCATAAATAATAATCACCATGGGATTTAACTCCATTTTCAGAAGTCAGCAAAGAATGTTCCAGCAGAACAGACCCTGAATATGTGTTTCATGTAACATTGATTAAAAGCTGGAATCTGACATTGATTCAGTGTTAATTTAGTCATGGAATTGATGTCTTAAAAATAACGTGAGAATATAAAATCAATATTGAATTAACAGGGACAGATTAAATGAACATTTACTTCAATATTTTGTTTCTTGAATTGATGTCACGTCAATGCTCATAAAAGAGCAGAATCATGTTTTAATGATTCTTAATAATTTATATAGTTGATTCATTATTTCACTGATTCATTATATAACTTCTATATGAGTTGAAGTTTGCTCACAATCCTCTCACACAGTGGGAGACCACCTCAGAAATGCATCATAGTTGCACCATGCTGCATTTGAATTTTATGATTTACAATTATGAAGTATAATTCCCTCCTCTCCATAATAATGTTTTTCTATGTACCTGAATACACATACCACTGTGTATAGTTCATTCAGACAAACACAGAGGCTATAAATTGGCACCCTCAATAAAGATAAGCAAAAGGTCTACATAAAATAATGTGCATACGCTGGAAAATTATTTTATACTAATAGAACTGTTCAGAGAAAAAGCAAGTAATGATTGTATGTGCAATAAATCATTATGTGCAATAAATCAACCTTTTATCTTTGTGAAGGGAGGGTTTACTTTGTGCACCCTCCCTTCACAAAGATAAAACTATTACATAGCCATGTTCTATAGTGTTTTATCAGCTTGGTGAACATATTGACAATACCCCCGTACAGAATCTTTCTGGAACACCCTGCCTTTAAATATTAGACTTGCTGGCTCAGTGGACAGTTTTAAATGACAACTCAAAACGTACCTTTTTAATATAGCCTATAACTAGCAGTTGTCTCTTTTAATCTTTTATGATTTTCTTATCTGATTTTCTATTTTAATATTTTATGATTATTTAATGCACTGTTTTCTCTTTCTTTCCAAAGAAACTGTGTAAATGCTATTTGATAAATAGTAACACTCATTGTTCTTATTTTCTCCCTTCCTCCTTGTGTATGTGTATGGTTTTAAACTTGTGCTTTTGGTGTTTTTGTTTTTGCTGCTGAATTGTAAAGCACTTCAAGCTGCATTCTGTGCATGAAAGGTGCTATATAAATAAAGTTCATTCATTCATTCATTTCAAATCCTTCAGATACCTCATATTTCATAATCATATTCCCACCATCTTATTTCACCCTCCTTTTCAAAATGTCTGAATTGTAATGTATTGGAACTATGGAGTATAATGGAGACATATGAAATTGTTTGCTGTGTACAGTTCCCAAGAATTTACAATGGCATTGCACTTAATGCAATGGAGGTAAACAATTATTGCAATTTTTTTTAGAACATTTGAATAAGCCTTGCTGCAAACGGAAATGAAAGCATTATTGGGGCCTCTGAAGCAGTTAAAATCAATTGGTTCGCAGATAATTTAGAAAGTTAGTTTAAAGTGTTGAAACAAAGAACTGCCTGTAACACAAGCAAGCTTCAGCCTAGGAAATTTTTTAGGAGGAAACCTTATCTAATCAGGTTTCATCCTTCAAAACTGCCCAGGGACTAATCTCAAGGGACAAATCTAATAGAACTGGAAAGGGGGGAATATTCTGCTTAAGTGTGAATAGATGAGTTGTTAGCATGCTGTGTGAGGTATGAATAACATATAATACAGGCCTCTCCGTTGGTGAAAAGCTGGTCTTGTGTTCCAGAGGAAAGGCTCTGCTTCAGCCGGTTAACCTGCTTTGAACCTGCTGACATATCCCAAGGCATCTATGTTTCTGTTATGTTGGGGTCGTCAACGTCTTTAAAAACTAAACACTTAGCAAACTCATGTCAACAAATTTTGTTTTAATGGGCAATGGGCAGGCTCCCTCTAATTGGATTCTGCTGATGGACACACTCCAAATGGACAAACTCAAGAACAATGAAAACCAGTTTTCTTTCCATTTTCCTTGAGACAAAATAATGTTTCTCTAATTTCTGTGGCAAATGTCTTTGTCAGACTGGTATCAGAAGGATACCTAGTTTATATTAATGGAAACTGTGTTGAATAGAAAATTTCCTGCAGTCATTCGGAAAAGTAACATGTGACTTGCGTGCCACATCAAAATTTCAGTTTTAAAAAAGAGCCAATGAATATAATAGATTTTGTTTCTCCAGCTACTCAAAAAGGACAATAGTTGCCAAACAATTGTCTCAAAAGTACTGTACTGCAACACCATATTCACATGCATGCACACAAACACACACACACACACGCACACTCACACAGTCCCATACTGCTATCCTTATGAGGACATCCCATTGACTACATTCATTCCGTAACCTCTAACCCTAACCCCAACTACTACATGCCTAACATTAACCATAACCTTAACCTAATTGTAACCCTAACCCTAACCCTAAGTCCTAACCCTAAAACAGCCTCTAGAACTTGTGGGGACCAGCAAAAGGTCCCCATAAAGATACATTTTCCTCATCTTTCTATCCTTGTGAGGACATTTGGTTCCCACAAAAATAGTATTACAAGTTCACACACACACACACACAAACACACACACTTAAAAAACACAGACATTCTTGTATGTATGACATGAGCACAAATATGCACTATTCATGACAGGTATGTCAAAGCTTTTCAAAAACACTTGTAAATCAACTCATCAAGCATACAACTAATTGATTCCAAAATCCTTACCAAAATAAGTTAAGAAGTTGTTTTCATATTTTATATTTAAATTAAACCAATTTAAATTTTTTCAAAGGAAAGGGGATTCCCCTGGAAAGTTAAACGTGATGTCCGACAAAGCTGTGGTATTCAGCTCATTTTTGGTGACATTGTCTTCAGATTTTATATTGGGATTGCAGGTATGCCATCCCACCAAGTTACGTCTTGACGGGGTGGCATGCCCCATACCTATACAGCACTTTACGGCACTTTTCAGGGTTCAGGGAACAGACAGAATTCATAAACAACTTCATATGTCCACACAATAAAACCCCAAACTAAGAGGATTTTGCGTTTTCTCCTTCTTCTTCTTCTTCTTCTTCTTCCTGCCTCCTATCCTACAAACAAAATGTGTCCCTATTGGACATTTTACCGACATCAGCCAATCCTTCACCTACACGCGCCACTCAAAATCTTGCATACACACGCAAAATACCCATATCTTTTTACTGTAAAACATTTCCAGTCCCAATAGCTAGGCTGTTTGTGGCTGAGTGGTTCGACATCATAGCCTATAGGTCATAGGCTTCCAGGTTCAAGCCCAGCCTGGAACTAGTTTATTTAACCTGCTTTTTTTCTCACTAATAATTGCCTATTACTTCTCAATTATTGCTTTTGCACCACATCTACCCGGCATTCACTGAACGTAAAAACTGCATTATGACGTATCATCTACACGTTCAGTTAACCGGCTACAATATTGCAAAGCCATATGGATTTAACATGAGCTCTTCTATTATCACCCAAGAAATTTCTTCGTTTCAACAGCTGGTCTGTTCATGGCTCAGTGACAAATGTCACAGTCTACGGATCATGAAGTCACAGGTTTAAGCCCTGCCTCAAGCAAGTTTCTTAAACGTGCTTTTTTGCTCACTAATAATTGTCTATTACTTCTCAACAATTGCCTTTGCACCACATCTACCCGGCGTTCACCGAATGTACACATTGCATTATGACATACCATCTGCACGTTCACTTAACCGGCTACAATATTGCCAGGCCATATGGATTCAACTGGAGCTCAGCTGTGCTTACTGACCTGTGTTCTTCTTTAAAACCATGACCAGGTTTGACCATGAAATTTCACACATTGAGTAGTTATGTCATGGTGGCGCACTGCCGAGGTTATGGACTGGGAAGCCAGAGAACGAAGGATCGAATCCTGCCTTGCCCTCAGGCAGATATTTTCATATTTTACACTAACATTTTCTTACACTTATATTTGCTTAACCAAAAGTCACTCACGACAAGCCATATGCATTTCATGACGGTAAATGTATTTATTTTCTTAAAAAGTTACACCAGCTGACCACTGTGCCATTTCAACTAACTATATTTCTTCACTTAGCTACTGTATACAACATTCTTATCAGCAAATGCCACGTTTCTAAATTCATGTTCTCACCCTGTTCTCTGTCTACCCATATAAAAACAATTACTACGTATATACTGTCTGCAATTCCCCATTAAAACATTACATTTAAAATCATGAATCAATCATAATTTGATCATCATAATTATAACTACTAGTACTGAACATGAGAAAAGTACGTCAGTGCAATAGATTACTTACACATTAGCACGTTACTTCACCCACCACTTTAACAAGTGATTCCTTATACCGTCTGTTATATATACCATTCGTTAAGGAAACTCATCTCGCTCATGGTCACTTCATTTACTTTGCACTATAGGCTGTGATCATGTCAAACTTCACCTACATGCCCATTCTGCTAAAAAACATATTGTTTAAACTACTCAATTTCACCATTTCTTCTCATTGCTCTTGTACTATTGTTATTTTATCATATGCAAAGATTGCCGGGACATATGAGTCCGCTCCTATTCTCCACTATCAAGTGTTCCAGTTCTACTACTTACAATTCTCATGTAAGGTCACTGATCTACCTAACCAAAACAGCGAAGAGGAGTCCTACCAGCAGATAAGCATATCAAAATGCCAATCAATAAATATATCAATAAACCTTACAAACACGAAAAGTGCATCTCAACGGAATAACAGAAAACGGAGCAGGATAGAAGAGTACACAAGTTGCAACCTAGGGAGCTCTAAGTCTACGAGCTTGCTGATAATTTTGTCAATCAAGGCTCATTGGATGGCCATCAAATCCGTGAGTACATACACTGGGCATATTTCAGCTGCATTTCTCATGTGTTTATACTTGCGCCACCACACCCTTTGTCACAGCCACTGTTTTACATATATAGCAAAGCGAAAGTGCTAAATGGTACACGCTCATCAGACTGTACAAATTCACACTAGGATAGCCATAATCCACAACCGTTTCTTAAAGGGTCACTTCATATTTCTCACTTTCTCATAACAAACACTTTGCAAAAATAAATGATATCGCATAAAAAACATGTTTTCAACGTACAAAAATGGCAGTTACTCACACATACAAAGCACTGTCTATATCTCATTCATTCAACCTGGCAAAATCTAAGCCTGCCATTAAAAGTACTGATATCAAAACGACGCCAGGTTACTGTAATACAAACAATATAGGCTATCTTGCCTCCCCAAAATTAAATAAGCTGTATTCCAAAGCAATGCTACCCAATGTTTCCTCAATTGTTTCAAGTCACTTGGCCCTGTATGTATAAGCATACAGTACATGGACAGGCCAAACATATGTGTGGGTGAGTTTGTAAGAGTCAAGATTGATTGAATTGGTATCAATATGTCCAATTTATATTGGTATGTATGTATTTAGCTGCCCAGCCTTTCTATGTCGTGAATTATTGTGTGTTTCTTGGTATAGATGTTTGTTCGTAAATGTGAATGTAACATGCTGCGAGGGAAATGTCCCCATGGGGATAAAGAAGTATTCTATGTATGTATGTACAATATATATTTTACATGCAGTATTTCTTGTAAGTAGCAAATATACAAGAACTTGTACATTTAGTAAAATGAAGTTGACAAGCAAGTATAAACATATGTTTTCTGGAGGAATATGCTTCCTGTAGGTATTCACCAGCAGTTTTGTACATTAATTTAAATGTGTTGCATGAGGCAATTACAGGTATTTGACACTTTGATGTGACACAAAGTTTGAATGACATTGTAAAATGGTAGGATTAAAAAACACAGGGCCATGTGACTTGAAACAATTGAGGAAACATTGGGTAGCATTGCTTTGGAATACAGCTTATTTAATTTTGGGGAGGCAAGATAGTCTATATTGTTTGTATTACAGTAACTTGGCATCATTTTGATATCAATACTTTTAATGGCAGGCGTAGATTTAGCCAGCATTTTTTGTATGTTGAAAGCGTGTTTTTTATAGATAAACACTCACAGTAATGAATAACAAAATATATACAGGTGACAAAAACGAAAAACCAAGATGAAGTGTCTTAGTATGGTATTGGGCCACCACAAGCCACCAGAACAGCTTCAATGCACCTTACATAGATTCCGCAAGTCTCTGGAACTCTACCGGAGGGATGGAACACCATTGTCGAGGAAATCTAAATATAGCCTTACATGCAGGGCCTAGGCCCACCCACTTCTCACATCTTGTCTTTCAGCGATAACAGCAAGATCCAAGAAAAAACTTTCAGGTAAGGAATTCTGGTAACAGTTTCGGTAGCCTATATAGCCTATCAAATAGCAACATGTACTTTTATATTTCGACTCAAATTTTCATTCATTTTCAGCAGCTGATTTATGAGATTTTCTCAAGTCAATATGTTTTGAGGACATCGATTAGGTTACATTACCTGTAATCTTAGTTGTTTAACACGATCTTTAATTCTAATAGTAATGACAAATCAGTATTACTGCAAATAAACCTGGCGAAAGAACATCCACATAAGTAGGCAAAACTAAATAGATAAACAACAGCAGTGTAACACAGCAGGCCAACGCATAGCAGAACACTTTCGTCCTTGTAATGTACTGTAAATGCTACTGAGCTATTTATGGAATGAATTATGTGGCCCACCCACTTTTATTCAGGCCCACCTGCAATTTAATTTCTGGCCACGCCACTGCTTACATGGGGTACCACTTATGTCGGAATTATATTTCTATATTCTCACATTGGGAACCACTTATGTAGGCTGTATAACCGCACAATTGAAAATCAGTCTCATAAAATTAAAAGTATCTAGACTATTCGACCATAAATTTGGAACTTCAATTAATCATCAAAACTACAAATATTAAAGATCAAATAATTAATCAAAGATTTATGATAACCTGAATCATATAGTTCTGGATAGGCTATTGTGACTCAGATTCCGACGTTCTAGCAACATCAAAACAGACACTGGTTTAATACAAGTATTTATTAAACAAATGTACAAACAGAACATACAACTAATCTAAATGGGGAAACTGCTAAATACAGGAAGGTAGGTGTGTGTGTGAACACGTGTCCCTTTGTCTGTGGCCGAAATGGGGAAGGGTAAATGGCGGGTTGGTCACGTATGTGTGGGGTACAGTGTAACAGGCCTGGCTGAATAACTTTGCTCAGCTACAAAGGAGCATTGCTCCCGGTGCCGGAGAGTGAAGCGTAACTTCAGCTCTTGAGTGATACCTGCAACCAAGCTAGCTATTCTTCCACTACCGACTGTACTATGAGTGTGGTGTTGTTAAGGTTGAAAAGTTAGTCAGGGAGAAAGAGAGAGACCACGTGTGTGGTTGTGTTCTATCGTTCTATCGCCCGTGCAAATTATATTAAAAGACAAAAAGGAAACACACAATATTAAATCCATTACAGACTAATCTAAACTGCCTGGAAAGTTTGCCAGTCTTACTGTCCATCCATTCAAGCAGGTAGCGGCCTCCGGTGGTTGCTGTGGGGTCCTGGAGAGAACAGTCTTGGCGTTGTGAAATTGTGGAGGTTTCCAGATGTGAGGCGCGCAAGCTGAGTCCTTGTTTCGTAGCAATGGCGATGTTGTTCTTCCAGTAGCTCATCGTGGTTAGTCGTCACAGCGCTGGGCGTGCGCTGGTTTCCATGCAGGATGGATTAGGCTTAGTCGCCGCAGGCGAGCTAAGTCGGCAGAGCCTGGTTACAGCGTACAGTGACGTTATCTGTGCGTTTAGATAAGCAGCAGCGGTCTTAAGCATTCTGCAAGCCTTAGAATAAAAGTTCTACAGAGTTGTGAGAACTTGAGTTAGGCCCATAGGAGTTCCACAGAATGTGGGCGCTCAAGGGACAATGCACTTTTGGTGACCGTGATGGAAGAGAGCGTGCAGGAGGACAGAGAGTGATTGCTGTCCCTCACTTTTATACCTGGTGGGGGGTCTTCACACCAGTGGAGTGTGACAAGGATCTAGAATGTGGCACGCACTGATGATGTCAACAGATGCGCTGCATGTTCTTAAAGAAAGTTATTTCCATTTGGACGGCACAGACTGACCAAGGGTACCTACACCATTCTTCCAAAAGATATTCCTCTTTTGGTGTTTTGATGATGGTGGTAGAGAGCACTGTCTAACACATCACTCCAAAATCTCCCATACGTGCTCTATTGGGTAGAGATCTGGTGACTGCAAATACCACAGCATATAATTCACATCATTTTCATACTCATCAAACTATTCAGTGACCCCTCATGCCCTGAAAGAGACCACTCTCACCATGATAGAAATGTTTCATCATAGGGTAAAGGTGATCACTCAGAACAACTATGTATTGATTTTCAGTGCCCCTTCCCTCAAAGGGGACAAGTGGACTCATACCAGAAAAATGCCCACAACAGCATAACAGAGCCATCGATTTCCCCTCATGGGAGGAGTCATGCATTCAGGCCTGTACCGTTCTCCCATACATGCAGTCGTCCATTTGTTGAGAATATGGAGAATATGGATGATTCATCTGACCATATAACTTTTTTCCACATCTCTGTATAGCAGTGCCTATGGTTTTTGCACCACTGAACTCTCAAATGTTCCTTTGTTTTTGTAATGAGGGTGTCACTCGCCATGTCTACCCTGGTAGGGACAGAAGAGCTAGACAAAGGGAGATGTGGAAATTTCAGATAATTCCGGCATTTTATTGGGAGTAGTGAGAGAGAGAGCAATCAATTACGAACGCAAACAGAAAAACTTTCGCCCGTCACCTTCACAGGATCTGGGAAAAAAACAATAAACTAAAACAACAAAGACAAAATAAATGGAAATATACTGTCGCTTTTCAGCCTTTCCCGTGGTATGCCCTCTCTCTCTCGCCGTTGTGGGGGGATCCCCGGTCTCAGATGCCTACTGTGCAAAGAAGCACACTTTTAAATCCTGGACTGATTTGTAACATCATCCAGGTGTGTGCCTACTTAACCAGTAGGTGTGGTCCTCGAACTGTTCTGAATTCCTCCTGCAAACCGAGCCCTGCTACAGAGGGGTTTATTAACTGCAAACCTACTATAATATCCCTCTCTATGTAGTTGTCGATCGATTGCTTATACAGTCTGATCACATCATACATTGACATTCTCAGTCACCTGAGGAAGAGTTGCTGTTTGGTTTTTCCTTACATATCGCTCTAATACACTAGCATCATGGTCATCGAATGTGCTCTTCGATCACAATTTCTGACCATATTTACTGATGTCTTTCCCATAGATATTTACTGATGTCTTTTCCCACTTGCAGATATCTCTTTAGTCACTGTTCCTATTGAAACACTAGCCAGTTGAGCTCCTGCCATCCATGCCCCAATAATGAACTGTCTTTCAAAGTCACTTAGATCTTTTTATCTTGCCATCTTGATCCAAAATCGAGGTCAACTGGGTCTACTCAGCATTTTTATATATGCCATAGAGCATGATAGGATGTTAATTGTTTAATTGTATCATACAATATACCTGTATGGAAGCATCTGCATTTGTTATGTTTCTCCTGGGCCAGTCTTCATCTTGCACGAAAACAAAAGTTATTATTAAAATGACCACCATTATTGATGCAACAAATCAAGTTCAATATAATATCTCTAGACCCCTATTTATTACTAGTTTGCTAGTGATACAGAATTTCTCATTTATGGGGGAGCATATCTCATTTATGGGGGTAGGCTATATGGCATTCTAAAACTAGGCTACTGGTATTGAAACTACCAGTGCAGGATTAAATTCCATGGTGTAGTGGCAACGTAGGATTTTGTAGTTTGACTCGTGTGTTCAATAAAAGTATTCAAAGACTCTGGTGGGGCAGTCCAAAAGTAAGAATGTATTGTAAAAAAAAAAGATTCGATATTCACTTTTTATCAAATGAAAAACTGAACATGATTTCTATGCATTTTCTGGCTCTACAAAATAAGTTAATAAGCCCTGGTGGTTGAAAACTGTTCACCTTGCCATCCCAGACACTTTGAAAACCACTCTCACTTGAATCTGAAAGGTATAGTGCCTGGACACACCTCCACTTGAATGTTGCATCTAATTATAATTATAACAAAATAAATAACACATTAATAGTTCAATCCAAATAATTCATCTAAATGAAAAATTATATGAATAAATGAAATATTTTTTACATATTTACATAATAATAATGAAACATGATATTCAGATCTAACAGTCATTATATAGATTGTCACAGCCAATACATTAATACTGGATGATCAATATAATAACGCTAGGGGAACAGAAAATGTGACATTTATTAAAGTAGTTACACTGCTAGCCTATGGTAGCATAGGCCATTCATCTACATGTAGGCCTACCGGTAGTGGTATTGTGAAGCAGCACTACTGGTAGGCCTACTTGTTACTATTAATTTTTAGGACTCTGGAATATTCATAAAATGTGTCTCTTTCATTTATACTCTCACTTATGGTCTATTCCAAGTGCCTTGCTGCTACTTCAGTGTCATTTTCCAAATAATATGTTACTTGAAACCAACTCGTTTAAATTTAATAGCAAAGTACCACACCCAGTAATGCATGTAAGCTAGCCAGCTATTGTACCATATGTTAACTGCACTGCTGTGAAAAATTTGCAAACCACTTGACCAGATGTTTTCACTACCTAGCAGTTATTTGAGATCAGAGTTCATTTTGATTATGGTCATGTTTGTGTTCCTAGCTATTAAAAGAGACCATCTCTTTTCAGAAACGTGGCATTTAAGGAGGATTTATTGTGCGCAGCTCAATGAGCTCTGCAGCCAGATTAAAAGCTAGTTCATGCTTGAGGTTCTGCAGAACTTCAGAGATTAGTTTATTTATGGTGTTCTGCTCCTCTGAGTGAGTCGATGGGTCAGTGGGCTTTTTGCACTAACTCAGCAGTGCTAGGAATCTGGCAATGTGTAATTAGATGGCTGTAATTACCAGTATGCCATTTCAAATGTCCAGCATCCCTGCAATACCATCAAAGTGTAATGGACACAGTAAGCTGCTCCAAGGTCGCTTTGCAATTACTGAGAAAGAAAGAGCTGGGTAAATTGAACAGTTCTTAATGATGCCAAGACAGAGGGGACTTAACTTTTGTTTTACTGCAGAGAGCTGCAAAGGGTATATTTAGTGGTTTTGTCCACCAATGTGGGTGTAACTGGGGAGTTTCAGAGAAATGGTAGAATTCCTAAATTGTAAACATTTGAGGAAAGGCATTGTTGTCTATGTTACTCAGACCTCTTAGATGGCTTGCTGAACATACATTTACAGATACCTGCAAGTCATGCATACCATATTATTTCTTAAATTGTTCCTAGTGGCACCTTGTTTCTAATTGAACTTTCACACAATATAGAAGAATTGAGCTTTTCAATGGTATATTGTGATAAGGGTTTTTTCTGTACCTTCAAAAAAATAATGAGGAGTTTACGATAGATGACAGTCTCATCAACTTTTTTTAGCCTTTATTTTACTTTGAGTTCTGATTTGAAGATATTTGCCATAATACGGCATTTATTTTAACATTTTGCGCAATTTTTCCTCAATAAGTGTTGGGACAACAGGACTCGCTGTCTTTTTTGAATATGTCTGCTTGTCATAAAAGTACAAGTATTAATTTTAGCACTAGAAAAAGTCGAGATAAGCTGCCCAAGGCAACTATGTTAAGTGTTTGAATTAACCACAAGCTGCTTTCCTATGTGAACAATCTGACTTCAGAGAAAAGAATGGATTTTAAGTGGCTTTCCACCTGAATCCATGAATAAAATTAGTTACTTCTTAATTGTTTGTACAGGTACCAAATGCAAAAGGGTACCATTGGAATCCACTAATATATACGTTCAGATGAATACTTGTTAAAACCACCTCATATATATCACTTACTACTTGTATTTTCAAGTAGTAAAAACCAGGATTACCAATATTCAAATAAGTAATAAAACAGTGTGCCATGTTTAACTGCATTATGGCAAATGGCACCCTTTTCATTGAAAGCTATTCATCCAACCTGTCAAGAATGCACATTTCCGGCTGTGAAAAAGAATGTTCAGCAGCTTCATACCACGAAAATCAGAACAAGCTTCAGCATTAACAAATGTTCTTCTCTTTATTAACCAATAAATTGATCAATACAATTTACATCTAATAACGTCACCGTGCTTTTTAAGTTCTATTTGGAAACTCAACCCAAACCAATTAGACTGAGCTCAGAGAGGAGAATGCTATGCCTGGGCATGGGATTGATGTGTTCTCAGTCAGAGCGCAAGGTTATCTGCTGAGATAAATAAACTGTTCACTTGGATTTGGCAAGGAATACATGTGCCATTTGGGCAGTTTGGGTAGTGTAGAGGTATAAGCACTTGCATACCAGCGCAGACATTTCAATCCCCAGCAGCGGTTGGTCAGATGTTCCTACGAACACAATTGGCAGTATTCGCGGGTGGGAAGCCGGTGAGGGTATGAGTCCTGATCGTTGCATTAGCGACTCCTACTGGTTGGTCGGGGCGCCTGTTCAGCGGGGAGGGGATCTGGGGGAGATAGCGTGAACCTCTACACGCGTTACGCTCTCCCAGTGAAACTACTCGCTGTCAGGTGAAAATAAGCAGCTGGCGACTCCACATGTATCAGAGGAGGCATGTGGTAGTCTACACCCTCCCCAGACCAACAGAGGATAGCGCATCGACCAGGACTGTGACACACATGGGGAATTGGTATAACGACTAAATTGGGGAGAAAATGGGAGAAAAAAAAAGAACTGTACAGCCATTTTAACCTCTTAGCGCACATGACAAATCTGGCCAATCCTTGCCCATTTAGGGGGTATCCTATTTAAAGCTTTATAACTCCAGATGTGAATACCACAGAGACTTTAAAAAATGGCTTAAATGAAGCAAGAAGACATTTGTACCATTTACAATACCAGCTTAGGTTACTTAATATTCATAATTTTGGAAGAAATAAAGTGCCACAAATGCAATTTAAAGTAATAATCTCGAAGATTTTCAATAAAATAAATGTCTTTTAAGTCACTATCTATTGCTGCATTGGGTAACACAATGGTGATTGAGCCTATTTTTATATTAATTTATACTATTATTATTATCATAATTCATGATTAAAAAACTTGGTCTGTGGCGACATTCCCGGGAAAAAATCACAAGTGGCGCACAGTTAGTGACGCGTTTTTCATCACCCATCAGTGGTTGGTCTGCCAGAGAGGGTAGGCGGAACTAACGCAACAGGTTCGCTCTTCAACTCACTTGTGTGTGAGCGGCGTACTGTTTTTTCCGATGTCTGCATGCGTTACAATAACAGAGAAAGGAGGGGTTGGGGGAGTTATGGAACCCTAAAAAGTTTTTGCGTAACATGAGAGATCATATTATTTGTTGATGTAGATTTCGTATTACATTTAATGACAATGTAACTTTACTAAATTACATAGCTATTTGCACAGCTAACGCTAGCTACCGGACCATGTCAAGAAAGACAACATTAGTTTAGACAACGTTGCGCACAGTATCCATCTCTCATATCAGGTAATGTTGCGTTAGCTAGCTAGCTAATATAATTAACACAATCTAATGTCAGCTAACAATTAGAAAAAAACGCTAGCTAACGCTACCGACCGGTACCGACCTCGCAAACCGTCTCTCGAATGCAATGCTACCTTGTTGCAACGTTGCAGTGTAGCTAACTTAAGGCCAGTTCAGATCAATGATTCGCAACGAGACTGGGTGCAACTTGCAAAATTCCAAGACGTCTGATTGTAAACGTTCTAAAACTGCACTTGGCGATTTGACAAGGACGGTCTTTTAAAACCTCAGGGCAGGCAACGGCTCTGCTACTAGCCAGTTCACACCGCTGCAATTTTCTCTGCAACATTCTAAAACCGTTTTGCCTCGTTGCAAATCATTGATCTGAACTGGCCTTAACGTTACCGTTATTTACATTGCAATCAAGTTCATCAATATATTATAATGATCGGAATAAAGCCGGGGTATCTGGAGCAGAGCTGGGTCTGATTGCTGAAGACGTCATGCAGGAGAAAACTAAATAAAAGAATACAACAGTATGGATTAGCATTGTTATTATTTTATTACGCTTCCTCATATGCTCCTTCAGCCTTTATGCCCTTTTTGATGAAATCTCCTTTGTTTTTGTTTTATTCTTCTTGTTCTGATTGCTGATTTAACACCCAGCTCAGCTTTATTTTTGAACAGTTTAGCAAGCAAAACCAGAAACACCAGGGGTAACATTTTGCAAGGCAGTTGTTTCAAAAATACCACACAACAATCATTCACGAAAAAGACTGCTTATTGTGCAGGAGATACATAATTGCACAAGCCACAGCCACTTTACACTTCTCTGCAGTGTAAAGATGTTCATACCGTGCAAAAGGTGGATAAAGAATGTTTGCAGAAATTGATCATCACTAATTCTACCCCAGGTTTGCTACGGCATTTTAACCCGGCTCGGCAGTGTAAAGACATCTTGAGTTAGATTACATTGAATTTGTTTATCAATTCTTACTGTATTGTTTACATTTATAGAACTGAAGCAGTACCCCATGCTGGAGGAAGAAGAAATGTTTTCACACCTGAACAGGAAAATGAAATAGTCAACATGGTGAGGGCAAATAATGCCATTAGACTCTGTAATAGAAGATAATGGCGTATTTGGAAACATCAACACAGTGAGCCTTTCCACAATAGACCGGGTGTTGAGGAGAAACCAATTATCACTTAAACAACTGTATACTGTTCCTTTTGAAAGGAATAGTGATCGGGTGAAGGAGCTCAGGCACCAGTATGTACAGGTAAGGCCTCATCAATGTACACTACTGTAATGTCTTACCATTGCATAGTAACGTTACATAAATACATTCTTTTTGGATGTAATGTAGGTGTGCATGTACTTTACTGTTCTCTAGTAGCATGGTTTTCTAAACTATATGTTTTTGTATCTTTTGCAGAGAGTAATGGAGTTGGAGGCGAACAAAACTCCACACATATTTGTATATGTTGACGAGGCAGGCTTCAATTCTTCAATTCTTCAAAATCTTATAGGTCACCGGGCCACAAATGAGGTCAACGCGGGGGCAATGTGATTTGATGTGTGCCGGCATATCAGAAAATGGTGTCATTGCCCACATCCCTCTCATTGGGCCCTACAACACCCAGCGTCTCCTGGCTTTCTTGGAGGTCCTTTATGGCAATCTCATTTAAAAAATTGGCTGGGTGAAGTTAGATTAATGCACTTGAAGGAATTGAGAAATCGACTTTGCAGGAACATGGTGGTAATTTTCTCGAGCATCACGCCCTAAAGCCAACCCAAATATACAAACCGAGATAAATCTAAATTCGGCGAAATATTGTGCCTTTGTATAATTGTGAGTGGCGGACAAACATCATGTTGCACAGTTGATAAATGCATGTTTGTATATCAAATTAGATCATTATCAATGTTTTTATGAATATGAATACAATTTGAACGTGTTTGTTATATTTCGTGTAGCAGATACGAAATTGTGGACCCCTAATTGAGTTTTGAACAATTAGATTTGAGGCGAAATGTTCTTTTTTTTTTTTTTTAAAGTTCGTGATGCCGGCAATTTTAAAAATGTTTTACTCACCCTGGCCACAAGACATCAACTTATGTTGGCATATTATCTTGAAATGCCAAGCATTTTTAAGCCAGAAGTTGAGAATGGGAAGGTGTCTGCCGTGTGCCTGGACATTTTAGACAGTGGTATCAGACAGGCCATTCTGAGTAGGTTCACTGTTGGACTTACCTCAAATGCCTACCTAAATGGGACAAAGTATTCAAAGGGAATGATTCTTTCTGTTGGGAGCACAAGCGGACTGCCAGACTTTGGGAAAATACTGGAAATATGCATTGTGGGTGGCCACATATTATTCATTGGGGCTCACGCTCCACTTCAGGTTGCCTTCTCCCGCTTGTGTTTTCCCCAAGCTGCCACCACTGTTCCTCTCCTCACTTGGCCGCCAACACGGTTCCAGGTCCACAGTCCACGAACGCGCCACTCACACCTAAAAGAAATCCCCCCCCCCCACAATCCCCGCTCTCTTATCCCCTTCCTTGTATCTGAGGAACCAAGCGGCAGCTGTGTGAGCTTGTTACCTGGCAAAGTGGAAGAAACCAATTAGCCCTAGTCCACATACCCACACGTGCTCCCAATTATCAATTATGTGCTCTTACCAAGCTGGCGGCTTGACATTTCCAACAATTCAGTTTGTCAAATTTTTACTCTGCTAGACCTGCCCTAGTCAACTGTGAGGGCTGTTATTATGAAGTAGAAACGTATAGAAGCAACAACAGCTCAGCCGCAAAGCGGTAGGCCACACAAGTTCACAGAACCGGACCACCTGAAGCGTGTAATGGATAAACATCATCTGTCTTCAGTTGCATCACTACAGAGTTCCAAACTACCTCTGGAAACAATGTCAGCACAAGAACTTTTCGTCAAAAGCATGATGAAATGGGTTTCCATGGCTGAGCAGCCGTACACAAGCCTAAGATATCTATGGGCAATGCCAAGCATCAGCTGGAGTGGTGTAAAACACACCGCCATTGGGCTCTGGAGCAGTAGAAACGCATTCTCTGGATTAATGAATCATGTTTCATTCTGTCTTATGGAACAATCTGGGTTTGGTGGAATGCATAGTGCCAACTGTACTGGCCTGAATAGTGCCAACTGTAAAGTCTGGTGGAGGAGGAAACGCCGACTACGAGTGAGGCCTTTATAACCCAACATCAGTACCCGACCTCACTAATGGTCTTGTGACTGAACAGAAGCAAATCCTAGCAGCCATGTTCCAAAATCTAGTGGAAAGCTATCGCAGAAAAGTGGTGGCTATTTATACCCACAAAGGGGGGAACAACTTCATATTAATGCCCGTGGTTTTAGAATTAGAAGTTCAACAAACATATAGGTGTGATGTTCGGGCATCCACATTCTCTTTTGGCCTTGTAGTGTAGTTTACAGAGCTCAATGGCTAAAATGGGAGAAACTGTCCATAAATCATCAATCCTCTTCAACACTTCACAGATTTGGCCTCTTTGGGAGAGTGGCTAGATGGAAGCCACTTCTGGGAAAATCCTAAATTGAGTCATGTGACAAACCCGGAGATCTACTTTTGTGGTCTGATGCGGCTAAAGTTAAGCTCTATAAAGAAGGCAGAGCACTATATTTGGCACAAACCAAACACAGCCTAACACCCAGATATTGCCACCCCTGTTATCAAGTATGGTTGTGGCAGCATCATGATATGGGATTGCATCTGATCATTTTTTTTTATTTTACAGTGTACCATACTGAAGGATTGTGGATCACATTCTTTACTGGCTGATTATATTTACTGATTGATTATATTTCAACCTTATAAAAGATATCCACCATTTTAATTGACATTACTTTTATGGCTTCATGATATTGTAATAAATTTGCTAACAAATGTATTTTTACTTGCATTCTGGAGGTGTCGCACCAAAGAATTCTAATTTTACACACACTAATGTTAGTGCCAGTATCGAACCATATTTATTTGAACTATACTGGCCCTATCAGGATGGACTTCAATTTCACCAGAAGGCCTATTTCTTCAGTCAATGTTTTTTTTTATTATAAATTATTAAATTGGAATGCTCCTGGCTAGAAATTGGCATGACATAGTTCACGGTAATCAAAGATAAAGAATCAGATACAGCTAAGCATTGATCTGAAGGCATTACACTGTAAATCCATTCTGAAACAACACTCCAGTTGAAACCAGACGTTGCTAGTAAGCTTCTTTCTGTGAATCTCATAAAATCACAACATGAATTGCTTTAGATACATTTACAGTAAATAAATGAGGGTAGTGTTGAGTCAGTGTAGCACCAACCAAAGAGCAGATCTCACTAGCAGAATTCCTGAACTGTGCAACAATTTAAAACATAAAAGTCATAGACATGAACTCACAATATACTGTCTTGAATAAATTATGTAAATTGTGATGTACAATTAAAAGGCAGCAGGCAAAATCCTTTATAAACAGAATTGGACACTTACTTATTATTTATTTATTTATCAGAATCATTTTTCAACTCGCTGCTGAATGACTGCCTTAGGGCACACAGCCATTCTGAGAAACCTTTTAGATGAAAGCTTGTCAATTGTTTTACCTAATTACAAGTCATGGTCCACTCTGTTCTAGTAGCATACATTTCTTTGCCCCATTTCTTTGGCTCCTTGACAGTTACAACAATGGGCTCTATTTTCCTGAATCAACAGTACACGACGCATGGGTGCAGTCAATTGGCACAGTTCATTGGCGTACTGGGCGTGGCTACTGAATATAGGTATTTTTGTGACCAGAGGTGAGGAGCGCACAGATCCCAGTGCACAGCATAGGCATAAAATCAGCTGGATTAGGCTGCATACACTATCAGTGGGTGTTGCAGCTGGGCTCAATCATGACTGGATTCAAATGACCTCTTTTCATTCCCTTTAAGAGCTGTGGGCGTGCCCTGGCATTCTGCCAATTTGTGTGGTCTACCACTACAATGGAAAACAAGGATATACTTATAAGAAGAAGCTTCTCCCAAGAGAAGTGTGTGAGTGTATAGAGTAGGTCTGTCACTTTTTCCAAAAGTGTTTGAACAAACCTCACAAATAACATAAATTTGTTTGAATTTTAAATGAAATTTTAAATTAAATGTATAATTATTATGGCCTAGTTTTAATTTCCCATTAAACTTGTAGTTAAATAGCTTAAAGGTGCAATGCAATAACAAAGAAATAATGAAAAAAGCATCTTGAACTTTTATTAAATAAAATGATACCAGGGAAGATGATGTTTACTCCAGGAGAATGAAAGGCTAGCAAACCCAAAACTCAAATTTGTGTTCTGGCATTCGACAGACTGAATGTCCAGCAGCCCCCTGCATCTCAGATCAGCCAAAGGTCATCATGAGTCTCTCACACCACTGGAACTGGAAGACTGACTATGGTGAAGATGGTGGACGTAGCAATGAGCACACTCTACATTCACCTGAATCCCTTCACTGGTACAGGCAACTGCTCTACCCATACCCCCCACCCCCTCAAGCCCTGCGGCATTCAATTTGGACGTGAGCGGAGGCTACGATCAAATCTCAGGTCAAGTCTCAACTCGTGTACGCGTGGACTTGCGGTGCAGCATAGTAAATATGGCTGGGTCGGAGAATTGTTATTAGACCATATTCTGACTGCCATCTAAGCATATGCAGCCACATATTCATCACTTAAAAGTATGTAGCCTATGGCAAAATAGAATATTTTGTAAAGGCCTATATCGACTGTGTCATATCCCTAAAATAAATAGGTATTTTCAAATTGTTTGCAATTAACGGGGTTAACAGTTTTTTTGGTGTAGGCTATGAGGTTAATTTCTCTTTCATTTTGAGATAGCCTACTTGTTAGGCTACACTACTGGTGACATAATTACAAGCAATTAGGTTCGATGCTTATTCAGTCACCTATTTAAACAAGAGCTTTGACAGTCATACAATCTCGGCAATGGCAGATCTGGCTCTGTTAGAAGACCTCTACGCGCCCGTAAGACGAAAACGAAATGAAAGCATGTTTATAACATCATTAAAACATCATTAAAATGAAGAAATAAATTAACCCTGCAACCATGTAATTATTTAAATACTAGTATCCTAGGCTATTAAATTTTTACCATTATCCGGCTCGGACACAGGTGGTGCATCTGCGTCTCGTCCGCCACCTGTTATGCCCGAAATGGAAGCAGACCCGATAAGCACGGCCACTCGCTTCTCAATCTGCGTCAATGCAAGGCTGGAATTCAGCTGGCCTCCTCCAGTCTGCTGGGTGCTGCGCCTACGGGCTGCAACACGCTTTTTGGTGGCAAGTTTGAGGTCTGACCATTGTTTCTTCACCTAAATGTAAAGAAGTACGATATAAGCTATTATATTACTATTATATATATGTATATATATATATATATATATATATATATGTATATATATATATATATATATATATATATATATATATAGGCTGTACATATCATGGATGTATAAATTAAATATTCCAACCTCAGCTGGAGTTCGATTGTCCACGGCAACGCTGTTGACCGCAGCAGTGATTTCCTTCCACACTGCATTTTTCTGACTTCCTTCTATGCTTTTCAGGCTGCCAAATAGAACTAATTGGATCAGATTCTATTTCTAGGTCGAAGAAATTTCTCTTCTTGGCCATATTACGCTTCTCCATGTTGTAAACTCTAGGGGCCAGGCCTCTAAACCGAGAATATATAGGGGCGTGATATTTAAATGACGATTGTTTTAAGCCGCCACATTTATCAACACCCGATCATTCTTATGCTGTGATTGGCGAGATACGAACGTTTCATGAATCACACGTGAACCCTGTTGTAAGTTGATTTCTGCGCTCGGATCTGCGCTGGTTTCTTCGTTAGATTGATAAATGAGGTCCAGTGTCTCTTCAGCAGTATCCTTCGTGTTTGAGCAGCCCAAAACTGCTCACCTCTGCCAGAGAAGAACCTAGAAAAGGTGGTCCAAACAACGCCTGTTGCTCCTTCTCCAGGCTGCTTACCTCGGCTGTGGAAGCATCCTCTTCTGCGGTCGACATAATCATAAAAAGAAGATACTGCCTCTACTTAAGCATCCTGGAATGTTTTCAGACTTCTTGACACAGAGAGTTCAGACCAGCCACACAGAAGAACTGCCCCCGTAGCCCACAAACTGCATAGGTACAACACTGACATCGCAGCTCTCAGTGAAACTCGCCTCCATAAATCCGGTACCGTAACTGAAGTTGAAGAGGGTTACACCTTTTTCTGGCAAGGTGTACCTGATTACCCAGGCAAGGTGTACTTCATTACCGCAAAATAATTCGAGCTAAACTCTGGATTACAATTCTTCCAAAACATAACGAAAAAGCTCCCACCAAGAAATTCCATTGCAGAGCCCTCAAAAACCCAGACACCATAAACACCCTCAGGCCCACACTCGCCACAAACCTCCAGGCTGCCCCTCTGGACTCTGACCCTAGCACCACCTGGTCCGACCTCAGCACAGTGATGTGACCTGCAAATCAGTTGGTTTTTCCCAAAAACATCATCAAGAGTGGTTAGATGACAGCATCCCTTGTATCCACTCATGTCTACAGGCAAAACGTGCAACTCACAAAGCTGTCCTAGCCAACCCACTCTGTCCCATCGTTAGAAAACAGCACGAAGATCACATGCATGAACTGTGACTCAATGAGCCCTCCACACTATGGAAGACAACCGGTGGGTTAACAAGGCCTAGGAGATACAGAACCTTGCTGACTCCAATATAACACAACGGTTTTATGGTGCTATCAAATCACCCTCCGAAACCAACCATTGGTCCAGTGCTTTCAGTAAATTCTAACACCTTTCTGAAGGACAAAAAAAAAATTGACGGTTGGGCGCAACATTTGTACACCGTTTTCAACCACATTAACCCCAGAAACCCCTTAGCCCTCAACACACTACCAAACCTTTACCCTGCCCTTGCTCTGGACTCCCCCCCCCCCCCATTGTAAAAATTGACAGTTGGGCACAACATTTGTACACCGTTTTCAACCACATTAACCCCAGAAACCCCTTAGCCCTCAACACACTACCAAACCTTTACCCTGCCCTTGCTCTGGACTCCCCCCCCCCCCATTTTTGGAGGTTCTCCAAGCTGTGAGAGGGCTGAAGGACAAGAACAGCACAGGCATACCAGCCGAGATCCTCAAGCAGGGTGGATGCCTCCTTCTTCACCGCATCTTCCAGCTTCTCAGCACCATCTGGATGACTGAAGTCATGCCCCAGGAATGTAAGAATGCAAACATCGTGGTGATATACAAGAAGAAAGATGACAGGGCGGCCTGTGGCAACAGTAGAGGCATCTCCCTCCTCTCTGTTGCTGGAAATGTTCTTGCACAAATCATGCTCTACAGGTTGTCTGATCACATCTCAGAAAACATAGAATCACAGTGCAGCAGTCCGTTTCGTTGATGCAAACCTGACACTTAAAGCTAAGCTCTCTACCCAGCCCTGACATCTGTGTTTAATTTCATAGACTCTGTGATTGTACTTTACCGTTTAGCAGGATTAGGACTACAGGAATGGTTAACTATAGGACTGGCTAAAGAGGTAAGTTTTAAGCCTACACTCAAAAACTGAGAGTGTATCTGAAGCCCTACATATGCAAGGAGATTGTTCCATGAGACAGGATCTCTGTGAGAGAAGCCTCTATTGCCCATTGTAATTTTAGATACACATGGAATTTTCACTGACATACCCCCAACAGCACCTCTCCACCAACTTCAGCACACCATAGGTTACCAAATTACCAAACTGACTCAGGCTAATGAGAATGACGAAATGAGAAAATACCACTATGCCACACCCAATGCAATGGCTAGAAAATAGAGCCTGTCAAGTTATGTTTTAAGAATATGTGCAGCTTCCCCACTTGAAAGAGTCTGATGCATCTCCCCGAAGGTTTTTAACTGGATTACACTCAATGACCAAACAGCTTTTCCTTTTTTCTCTTTTTATTTTGGCAGGTTCAGCAGTTTAGTTTGATAGTTCAGTTAGATAGTTCCATTAGTCATTAGTTATTAGATGAAATACTTTTGAATAGAAAAAAAAAACAGAAAAAGAAAAATATATATACATATATGCTGTTGCAAATACATGTAAATAGGCTACAGAAAAATATACGCATTTGTAAATATAAAATAAATAAAAAAACAGTAAGCATCAGTACCTTATTTCACTTAATTTATACATTCCTCACATGAAATGCAAATAAAGCTAATGCCCACTGCTGTCATAACTCTTGGCATAACCATGGTAATGTATGTATTTTACTGCATTTTAACATAAAACATTTTATAATCATATTTATTCAAAGTAATATTAAATTATGCAGTCGTTTTAATAAACCTTTTTTTTTCTAAGCCATCATAAGCCCATAACATGCTGTAGCTAATAGCCTATGTAACTAACTACTATTCATAGTTTTATCATTCATTATTTCACCACGTTTCTACTTAACAAGCATCAGATTCGCAAATAGATTTACAATCAATAAACAATAAATTATATAAATAGACGAACCATCTTGCACGCATGAACACTAAAGAGTTAAATTATCGAGCCACACGTAAATGAACTACCGACCCCCGTGGCATAAAGCTAGCGCGAACTCTCTGGACTTTGTAGATGTATCAGTCCTGCACAGTCTTACAGCAGATCACAATACTGTTAAGAAACCCTTGACAGCATCTCCTCCTAGAGCGGTGTTTGTTAGCGCGGTGCTTGTTCACTTCTGGACTTTTCCCCCTGTGACGCTGTGTGGTGCTTTTAAATGCTTCGGGCAGTACTTGGGCAGATTGGTTCTGTCCGGTTTGCTTTCTGAATATTCAGTTTGTCAGTGGATTCTTGCTATTTATTTATTTATTCATTTATTTGTTTATTTTAATTTCTAAAAGTTTTTATTTCTTCTTTTTCCTTTAAGTCTCAATATTTGTTTAGAAAACTCCACAAAGCAAAACACTTGTACCATTTAAACTACTAACTTCTCGATTTGTTTATATTCATAATTTAGGCAGAAATAAGTGCTACAAATGCAACTATCATGGCAAAAATTTAAAAAATGAAGTTGTTCTCCTAGTTTGAAATTAAATACTGAGAGATCACAAATATAAAACAGGTACAACTATACATGTCCTGGATCATAAACTCATCAACCACAAGTGTGCAAAGACTGAGGGGGATATGCAGAACTACTAAACATCTATTAAGCAAGACATAAGCAGTGTCTCCAAATCTTGCCAAAATGTCTAAATTTTGCATTGCTGTAAATTGAAATCTCATTAAAAACACAATTTAAACATACAAATATGCCAAGTTACTCACACATACAAGATATACTGTACACTGTCTATAACTCATTCATTCAAACTGGCAAAATCTAGGCCTGCCATTAAAAGTATTGATATCAAAATGATGCCAAGTTATTGTACTACAAACAATATAGGCTATCTTGCCTCACCGAAATTAAATAAGCCGTAATCCAAAGCAATGCTACCCAATGTTTCCTCAATTGTTTCAAGTCCCTTGGTCCTGTGTGTATAAGCATACAGAACATGGACAGGCCAAACGTGTGTGGATGGGTTTGTAAGAGTGAAGAATAGACGTCAATATGTCCAATTTGTATTGGTCTGTATGCATTTAGCTGCCCAGCCTTTCTATTGCGTGAATGATTGTATGTTTCTTGGTATAAATGTTTGTTCATAAATGTGAATGTAACATGCTGCGAGGGAAATGGGCCCATGGGGATAAAGAAGAATTATATGTATGTATGTACAATCTGTATTTCACATGCAGTATTTATTGTAAGTAGCAAATATAAAAGAATTTGTACATTTAGTAAAATGATGTTGACAAGCAAGTGTAAACATATGTTTTCTGGAGGAATATGGTTCCTGTAGGTATTCACCAGCAGTTTTTTATACGTGAATGTAAATATGTTGCATGAGGCAATTACAAATATTTGACCCTTTGATGTGACACAAAGTTTGAATGACATTGTAAAATGGTAAGATTAAAAAACACAGGGCCAAGTGACTTGAAACAATTGAGGAAACATTGGGTAGCATTTGCTTTGGAATACAGCTTATTTCATTTCGGTGAGGCAAGATAGCCTATATTGTTTGTAGTACATTAACTTGGTGTCATTTTGATATCAACACTTTTAATGGCAGGAGTAGATTTTGCCAGTTGAATGAATGAGTTATAGACAGTGTATGTCTTGTATGTGTGAGTAACTTGGCATTTTTGTACGTTTAAAACGTGTTTTTTATGAGATATCATTTCTTTTTGCAAAGTGTTTGTTATGAGAAAGTGAGAAATGTGAAGTAACCCTTTAAGAAATGGTTGTGGATTATGGCTCTCCTTGTGCGAATTTGTACAGTCTGATGAGTGTGTACCATTGACCACTTTCGCTTTGCTATATATGTAAAACAGTGGCTGTGACAAAGGGTGTGGTGGCGTAAGTATAAAAACTTGAGAAACGCAGCTGAAATATGCCCAGTGTATTTCGTCGAGATGCACTTTTAGTGTTTGTAAGGTTTATAAGGCATTTTGATATGCTTATCTGCTGGTAGGACTCCTCTTCGCTGTTTTGCTAAGCTAGATCAGTGACCTTACATGAGAATTGGAAGTAGTAGAACTGGAACACCTGATAGTGGAGAACAGGAGCAGATGCATATGTCCCAGCAATCTTTGCATATGATAAAATAACTACGAGAGAAATTATGAAATTGAGTAGTTGAAACAATATGTTTTTAGTGTAGGAAATCTATTGCACTGATGTACTTTTTTCATGTTCAGTACTAGTAGTTATAATTATGATTGAGTCATGATTTTAAATGTAATCTTTTAATGGGGAGTTGCAGTTACTTAGTAATTGTTTTTATGTGGGTAGACAGAGAACAGGGCGAGGTAACATGAATGTAGAAACGTGGCGTTTGCTGATAAGAACGTTTTGTACAGTAGCCTAAGTGAAGAAATATAGTTAGTAGAAATGGCACAGTGGTCAGCTGGTGTAACTTTTTAAGAAAATCAACACATTTGACGTCATGAAATACAGATGGCTGGCCGTGAGTGACTTCTGGTAAAGAAAATATAAGTGTAAGAAAACGTTAGTGTAAAATATGAAAATATCTGCCTGAGGGCGAGGCGGGATTTGATCCTTAGACTTCTTTCCAGTGCGTAATTTTGGCAGTGCACCACTACGACATAACTATTCAATGCGTGAAATTTCATGGTCAAACCTGTCTGCGGTTTTAAAGAAGAACACAGGCCAGGAGCACAGCTGAGTTCCGGTTGAATCCATATGACCTGGCAATATTGTAGCCGGGTTAAGTGAACGTGCAGATGGTATGTCATAATGCAGTGTGTACGTTCGGTGAATGCTGGGTAGATGTGGTGCAAAGGCAATTGTTGAGAAGTAATAGACAATTATTAGTGAGCAAAAAAGCATGTTTAAGAAACATGCTTGAGGCAGGGCTTAAACCTATGACTTCACAATCTGTAGACTGTAACATTTACCACTAAGCCACGAACAGACTAGCTGTTGAAAATAGGAAATTTCTTGGGTGGCAGCAGGAAGAAGAAGAAGAATAAGAAGCAGCAGCTAAATACACTTATTTTGAGGCTTTATTGTGTGGACCTGTGAAGTTGTTAATGAATTCTGTCTGTTGAAATGGGGTAAGAATGTACAGAATGTAATGTTTTTAAGGGCTGAGTCTGGCTGTTGTGGTTATTTCTGTGGGGAACCCTGAAAAGTGCCAAACTCTCGGTGCTGTATAGATATGAGGCAGGCCACCCCACCAAGGCGTAACTTGGCGGCATGGCATACCTGCCATCCCAGTATAATCATATATTTCACTACAAATAAACTGTTTTGACTCATGAACCTCACTTTTACATCATTTTCTAGATGGAATTATTCTTTTCATTAGCGCAGGGTTTTATTATATTTAAGGGCCCAAACCTCTACAAAAATGAATAAAAATATATATTCAGCCCTCAATACAATTATGCTTAGCATTATTTGCAAACAGTTGTTTATTATGTCACTAGGGGACTAGGGGTATTGGTGGCTCAGTGGTAGAGCCCCAAAAACCCAACCACTGGACATGCGCAAGCCAGAGCATTTGTAGTGCTGGTCCCAAGCCGGGATAAATGGGAAGGTTGCATCAGGAAGGGCATCCAGTGTAAAACATATGCCAAGTCAAATATGTGGATCATAAATTTGATCTGCTGTGGCGACCCCTAATGGGAACAGCCGAAAGAAGATTTTAGTTTAGTTTATTTGACAAAATTAAAACACATGTATCAAAAGACTTACATGTGTAGAAATTGTCAAGGATAACACGAAAAAGTCCTGGACTTATTTTCATCATGGTCCTTGATGTTCCATCAGCCATAGCAAGATAAGAAGAAGAAAAGAAGAAGAAGAGGAGGAAGAATAAGAAGAAGTTGTTATGTCAAAAAATATAACGCAGCATAAATAAATGTTACAACAGTAATATGTATATATTCGCCATACGTTCATATGTATCCTGGCTCCTCCTTTTCTGATCCACTCCCCAAATCCTAAATTTCAGACTGATAAACTAATTATGCCTCAATAAGTGCTTGTATATTACTGTGTAACATTTCAGTTGACTGCACAGCATTGTACTGAAGCAAAAAATGAAGCCCTCTCAGTCATTATTCTAAATTACAAATTGGACATGTGATACACTGTTGGAAAGCTTATACTGTCCTCTACTGGATAAAATAGACTGGCCCCAAATTTGATTGTAAAAAGAAATCTGGGGATGGTAGAAAGCAATATTGTGGACAAGCATGGGCAGGCGCATGTTGTTCTACTGCAATATGGCATATGGGGGGTGCTTTCTGCAAAATATGACTTTTCATTGGCTCCATAAACCCAAATTATATGAAATTTTACTGGAACCACCAGACAGCTTCCCAGCAACAATCCTGAGAAGTACATCCCCTTCCATTCATGATTTATGATTCATTAAAGACATTTACATATAAATATACATAAATTGTGAAATGATATTTGACCACACCTCCTTTAAATCCAGCGACTATCACTCTAAGTGGTGCTACAGAACCAGTTCAAAATTGCAATTTTCAAATAATTATTTCAGATGTACGCTTATATCCATTACACAACAAAGTTGGCATTAATGGTATTTGGATTAGGTTTGCAGTCCAAAACAAATAACCCCCACTAATGCGCTACTGCTTAACTCTTGGTGCTTGGCCCCCAACATCACTGCTTTCAGCTTTATACAGAATCTTGTTTTTTATTCTCAATAATTTTATATTATTTTCTGATTAACTTATTTCCTTTTTATTACTATTAATATTTTAGTTGGCTTTTATTTTAGCCTTTAATTTTCAGTTCATGAAGCACTTTGAGATGTATTCTGTGTGATAGGGCATAATACAAATAAAGATCATTTTCATTACTTACTGTCCCTACAATTCACTGCTGCCATGCAAATGATGAAATTACTGAGACTAACCAGAAGCTGGACTGATTGCCCATGATCCCCTCACATAGCTTTATGGCTCTTTTCCAAGGTTCAGTCCAACATCAGATTACTGTCAAACTGGGGAACAATGCACAGGTGCAAAATCACCTGAAAACAGAAATCTTGCAGGTTAGTCACACTGCTTTGCTGTGAAACCAGTCCCTGAATGTGTTTTACACTGCGAACATACGCACAAACATCAGGTTTATGTCTGCACCAGTGAAACCAAATTTAATAGATCATAATCAAGAATCCAGTGCCTAGGTCACATTCAAAACAATGCAGTGAAATAATGTTATTTGGATACAATTGATGATCTAATTGCATGTTAACTGTTTCATTGTGTGCATTTATGCAAAGACCAGAGTCCTCTTTGTTTACAAGCCCAGGCCTATCTTCTGCAACCCATAATATCCCATCAAGGGTGACCATGAACAAAATATCCTTGCCAGCAATCCCCATGAAAAACTTTACAAACATGCAAAGACTAAAATATCAAACAACAAAAGAAAAAGAAAAAAAAACCCAAACCCCAGTGAGCTGGTTGTGGTATGACAATGGCATTCAAATTGCCATGGAATTTGTGGAGGAAAATCTCCTCTTAGGTTTGATGGATGAGTCGGCGATGTAAGAATAAAGACTAGAAATTATGATTTCTTCTAATAATCTTTTTATTCTCTTTCAATCAATAATCCTGTTCATGTACGTAGGACTACGGGAGGTCTCCAGTACCATAAAGACACACAGAGAGCTTCCTCATATTATGTTTTACATCCATTTTATACAACCAGATCTCCTCCTACCGTGATGTATCTTCCCTTTAAAATAACCAATCCCAGCCTAGGTCAAACTTATGTTTCACCAGTTAGTTTAACACTAACTATTATATAATCTTCAATTTTAATCAATGACAGATATTTCACTACACACACTTACAGAGGAATGTATATGCATGACTTGAATAACAAGTATTTGTTCTCATGATTAACAATTGTTTAATCTTCCAGTTCCAAAGTACATGCACTTTAAATGCATTCAATACATGCTGTAATCCAAATGAAATATTTAACTCATATACACACCACCATGTTCTAACAGACTATGTCTATATCATTACCGTTGCTGTTAATACTTTGCTTTTCATTCCTTTATTTTAATAGAATATAATCTATACAATTACTGGATATAGCAAATCAGTTCTTTCTAGGTTGGTGTCCTTTCTCTTCTCTTGCAACTCAAAGGTCTTCTGCACAAGACTGTTTCCCAACATAAGTTACTTACAAAATTCCACTAAGTAAATGTTTACAATTTTTCCTCCTGCAACTGGGGTTCAAAGATTCTCTAGGTAGTATGCATCAGTGAACAAGGAGGCCACGGTCTTTCCTTAGTTACAAATTCTTAGACATAACACAGAATACCTGCTGTTCTTCATTGATCTTCCCATAATCACATACATTTAAATATATTTTTGATCAGCACAATCTTTAATAAGAAGAAATTTAAAACATTAAAAGAATGAAGAAGCATACTTCCACAAATGGCATTGCCCTTAACTGTTCAATAAACATAAATGCGAAAAACAGTTATGCTATTATTTGAATCAAATAAAGCACATCCTCATGTGTTTTCTGAAGTAGTCAGTTCTCAACCTATGCAATGGGGAAAGTGGCAGCACACTTTAATTGACTCCCATACAATTCTTCACAAATTTTCCCCAATACCTAATTTAAAATCTCCATCTGTTATTGACTCCCATACATTTTCACGGTAAAGCTTCCCCTATGAATTTTTTTCATTCGCTACATTTATACCTTACATTTAGGGGAAACTTCCATGTGATGTCTCCATTGGGAAATAACATAGGCCTAATGATGGCCTCTTTTGTTCACGGTTTATTTACATCACGCAAAGAAGAGAGTAAGCCACCCATTTTTTTTAGATGTTACTGGGCTAACCAGATAATGTACGCCAATTTCTTTTAGGTCTACTAGGTCTACACAGGCAAGTTCATCATTGCAATACAAAGGCATTAGGGGGAGGGAAACATGTAGAGCTTTAGTGATTACATGGTCTTAAACTTGTCCCAAGTCCAAACCCAGGGCTAAGAAATCAGAATGTCCAGTTCCTTCACCAATTCAGTCCTCAACAACAGGTCCAGTTCATTCACGGATTTGGTCCCCACACTGATTTAAGTTCAGAAAATGAATTGTTGTTCACATTGTTGTTCACACCGTCATGCCGACAGGAGGGGCTCAAAGAGCAGAGCACGCCCCACTCAAGTGGATCTACATGTGAATATGTCCCTTTCAGAATTCAGTGGTTATTTATTGTCCTGAACAATTTGTTTGAGAACTAAACAACCCCCCCATCCACTAATGGCTACTACACACAACAGAGCCCAAAGGTGAAAATGGTTAAATAGAAGGAGTAGCAACAGCTTCATTGAATGGAGAGTTATCAGTTTAAGGAACGAATCCTTACTGGGAGGTGAGAAAGTTCCTTTCGTTCAACAGAAAGATTTGTTCAAAAGGAACAAATCGTTCACAAATGACACACCACTAATGCTAAGTACTGAGTTTCTAAGTGCTATCATTGTCGTGCAGGTCGTCCATTTAACAAACACTGCCTTCCTGTAATTGCTTCTGCAGCTATACCCCCCAAATATGTCACACCATACAATTGTGTCTATTTGGGAGTTCATAAAATATTCTTTCACCACCATAAATTCATATCCCATTATAGCAACAAGATAAAGCCAACAATAGCCTCAAGGTATGCCAATACAGCAGTGATAACACTGCTCACGGAGTAGCAAAATAAACAAGAGGACTTTTTGAGGAATTACACCATGTCATTCTACTACCAATATCTGATACAAAATATAGAACAAATATACAATATTACCATTGGATTTACATGTGAATATGTCCCTTTCAGAATTCAGTGGTTATTTATTGTCCTGAACAATTTGTTTGAGAACTAAACAACCCCCCCATCCAGCCCCCCCCCATCCTGCCCCCCCCCCCGCTCCCACCCCACGTTTTCTGCCATTATAAGTCCTTTCATTTTGTTCTGATGTGACTGATAACTCTTTTATTGTGTAAAAGGCAGAACAAGCTTTCCAACGGTATATGGAATGTTTCAATTGAAATTGATTACATAACGTGAGAGCCCCACATATCTGCATAAGTGTTTCCTTCAGCACAGTGTTCTGCATTCAACCATTAGTATTGTAGATTGTACTGTCTTACTTCATTTACACCATATTTTCCATGTTTCTATGATGCTCACACCTGAAGTTATAAAGCTTTAAATAGGGCACCCCCTAAATGGGCAAGGATTGGCCAGATTTGGCATCCGCGTGAACGGGATAAACCTCTTCTCAATGCATAGTTGATGGGCCACCCGATTCTGTTCTCTGTGGTCACAGTATGGTCTTTTTTTCTCCTTTAGTCTTCTCCTCATCTTCATCTGGTGGATCATGGCTGACTGCACCGCTGGGAAATGAGAATTTCCATAATATTGGGCATAGCACTAATGATGCATTTGGCAGGTAGGTTGTGATAGTGTTCTGAGAGAGGCCTTTCCTTTGTAAAGCTAGATTTCTTTTTGAGACTGAAAGAATCCATTCATGCAGGATTTCTAAATTCCTTAAATGTCTAGTAAGGTTTTGCTCATTCCATAGACTTTATATAAAATATAGCCTAGTATTATGTTAATAATGCCCTATTAATAATTTATTTATGAACATCCTTAACCATTAAACGATTTTATGAAACTGTCTGTTGAAACACCACTTTTAACATAAAAATACTGCTCTGGCCTATTTGGCCTGTTTTGCGCCCACAGCCAAAAAAACAAAAACAAAAAAACAAAAAAAAACAAACTTTACAAACTGCATTGGGAAAAGATACAACAATGGTATACTAAAGTGCTTGTACAGCCAGAGATCTTTGAGAGTAACCTTGTCTGGTCATCACCATTTTGTGTGGCCGTTTAGAGTTCCTTCCCAGGAATCTGCCTGAAAAGGAACCTATTAAGAGGCATCAGGTTTCCTGGATCATGTGGTAGTGACAGAACAGTTAGATGCACCTCATTGCTTCTCTATTCTTCTGCAACACCTGACACTAAGTGAGAGGGGTGATGAGTTCCACCTCAACTCTAAGATAAGCACTATGAGTGGGGCAGCCCACAGGGGTGGGAGGGGGGCTAGAGTACTGGCGGCCTTATATCATCGCTACAAGGGACGGAACCAAATAACAAACGCCACATCCACCCCTAAATAAGGAATACAAAAATGGTTAGTCTTTTTAAATAACCCTAAAATTTGCGTGTTTGCATTAATGCATATGTATTTTACAGCGTTCTGATGATAGAATGCAAAAATATAGGAGGCGAGAATGGAAATTTATGCTTATGCCCTGTTAAAATAGATTTATCATTGCTCCTGACAAAGGTAATTGCATCTGTTTCTTTACGTCTGTGAAAAGCAGGTGTTATCTCTAGAACAACATGAGCATGGCTATTCATAAGAGCAGATATCGTCTGTTAGAGTAGGGGAGAGTTGCCATAAATGTAACATTTTTTGGATTTTGCTCATTTATTCGAAAATGTGTTTAGCCTAGCGCTAAGACATTGTTACATTCCCTTACTTTGTGGAGTCATGTCATAATCCTGCAGTTGGAGCTGATTGGGGCTTGATTGCTTGACCATGCACACCTGACAATCAACTGGATAAAGCCTGAAGACACCTCAGTTGAAGGGGCTTTTTAGAGATTCCTTTGGGTAGACAGATTAATTTTTGACTTAGACTCCTTTTTATGTCTCCCTTTACTTTTGTGTGTTACAATTTGCAGCTACCATATTTTGTTTTCTGTATATTTTGTGTTGGTAATTTTCTGTTGTAGGTTGCAGGTGGTTAGGCAGTTTCCTTATTTTAACACATTTCTAGATGGTTAGGCCAGAGCAGGAAGCCTCACGCCTTTTACTTTGCCCTAGTAGTGAGGTTTATACCTGTGCTTTCTTTTAGATGAAGAGTAGCCTAGCTCTGGTCTGTTTTCTGCCTGAACCATCCTGTTAGCCCACACATGGTAATGTGTTCTGTTTTTTTGTCTTATTTTTTGTAATAAATCTTATATTTATGTTATTGCATGTAGATGTTGACTCCTTGTTTTGTTTGTGGCATTTATTGTGTTACTGTCCATTGTTGTCCCAGGTTATTAGAACTCGGGTTGGCTTTTGGGACGTAACAGACATCTTCAGGCAACTTTGACATGCCTGTAGTCATTGGCCATTTCAATTTCATACATAACTTAATCGAGTCGGATACAATTAAAACCAAGGTCAGTATGATTGTATCAGAGGTGCAGAATAGCTGTAACAGTAAATGAAAATGCCCTCTAATGTGCGTGCGTGGGTTTTTTCTTGAAAATATTCTTGAAATATAGAAAGTACATTCGGCAAATTTGCAAGTGATAAAAAACTGGGAGGCCCAGCTAATGGATTGGAAGCTATTAAAGTTATTCAAGAAGATTTCAATAAAATCTAGAAGTGGGTGGAAACCTGGCAAATTAAATTTAATATAGCCAAATGTAAAGTTCTGCATGTGGGAAATAAAAGCATTAGGCAGGATTACTTTATGGGAGGAACAAAATTGGAATGTGCTAAGTTTGAAAAAAATTTGGGACTAATGGTTCATCAAAACCTTTCTGGTTCTAGGCACTGTGCTGTAGCAGTAAAAAAAAATTCCAACAGGATTCTGGGATATATAGCTAAAGGTATTGAGTATAAATCCAAGGAAGTTGTACTTCTCATACAATACATTTGTTAGACCACACTTAAAGTATTGTGTGCAGTTCTGGGGACCATACAACAAGAAAGATATAGAGGGTCTGGAAAAAGTTCAAAGAAGAGCAACAAAATTGATTCCTTGAAAAGCTATGAGGAAAGATTTAAGATGCTTAACCTCTTCAAGCTTAGTAAAAGGAGGCTCAGGGGTGATTTGATTGAGGCTTTAAATTCATAAAGGGGATCAACAAACTGAACTACAAGAGATTCTTCAGGTTGAGTTCTTTTTGTAGAACGAGGGGACATAAATGGAAATTAACAAAAAGTAGATTCCATCCAGACATTAGGAAGAATTCACGCAGAGAACAGACAATGTGTGGAATAGCCTGCCAGGCCACGTAGTAGAGGCAGAAACTGTCAGGGTTCGCCCGGGTCCTTCCGGCATCATCTGCTAGATGTCGCCTGTACTGCACTATTCACCCTTGATTTCTTTCACCTGTTTCTGTTCTGAATGCCCAGCCTCATTAAGTGTCATCTGTTCCACCTGTGTCTTATTTGGTTTGCTCTGTTTTTACCATGTCTATTGTTTCTATCTTTGCTCAGAGTTTACCTGGACTCTTGTCAAAGCCCTCATTTTTGCTCCTTAAATTATTGCTTGCATTTTAAGTCTATTTGGTATTTTTTATTTAATTTAACCTTTATTTACCCAGGGTAGGTTCGCTGAGCACGGATGCTCTTTTGCAGCAACGCCCTGCTTCACACTCATACACATTCACACCTGGGAGCTGCCCAGTACAACCACAATCCTCTATTGTTGGCCACTGAGCAGCTCTACTGGAGAGTTTACTTGTTTCTTTGTTATCTGTTCTTTGTTTTCCTGTTTAATATCTTTGTTTTTGGTATTATGGCCTTTGTTATTTTGGAGTCTCATCTCCGGTTTATTTTGCCTTCCCTTTGTTTAGCCTTGTTCAGTGTGTCTGTTGTTTGCATCGGATCAAGTAAATCTTTATTGTTTGCCACCTCATCTCTGCTTCCGTCTCGTTGTCTGCACCTGGGTCCCTCCGTACACCGCCTCACAGAAACTCTGGGGATTTTCAAGACTAGGCTTGATACAGTGTTAGATTCAATCTAGTCTGTAGATAATCAGAGCACTAGTTTAGTTAGGAAAATGGTGAGCATTGTTGGGCTGAATGGCCTGTTCTCATCATTATATTATTTTATGTTATGTTATGTTATATCGACAAATAAATCTGTGTTCAGTAGATAGAGACAGAGAATCAATGCTGTCATTCTCCTCTTTTGACTTGGTCCAGAAAACAGTATCAGCTGAGTCTATCAGCAAATATATGCCTCAGCCATGCTCAGAAGTTCTCAAGAATAATAATACTTTCCAAGAAATGACAAAACTCATTGATAACGTTTTGCTGGGTGTGGTGTCTTTTACTGCTGCCACAGAAGGCGGCGATAATGATTCACAACTTTCAGTTACGCTGGACTATAAAATGCTATTACAAAAGTAAAATTATACATATTATACATTGTTAGAAAGCTTATGTGGTCACCTACTGGATAAATTAATTCTCAATCAAGCCAGGTTGTACTAAAAAGGGCGACAACATTGCAAACAATGTGTGGTATTACGCACAGCTATTTTGGAAGGTACCCAGGCATCACAAATGAATGTATATTTCACAAATGGAATGTTGAAGACAATAATGACCATTGAACCTTGAAAGAAACATCTTTACATGTAAAACCAAAGGTATGATTTTATATTTATTCTATATTTAGTCACATATATTGATAATATATTCCTCTCCGCTGCACGTAGGCTGGCCTCCGAACCAACCGCCCCAGCCTACGAGCAGCGGAGAGGAAGTGGAGGAAATCCATGGCTCAATCCGACCTGTCTGCCTACCAGTCTATGCTAGCTACATTTTCTACTGATGTAACCTCTGCCAAAATTAATTATTATCAAACAAAAATTCATAAATCTGCCTCTAACCCTCATCAACTGTTCTCCATTTTCTCCTCTCTCCTCAGCACTCCTCCTTCCCCACCTCAGTCCTCCCTCGCTGCAGATGACTTTGCAGTTTTCTTTTATGAGAAAATTGCAGACATCCGCAGCTCCTTCACGTCCACCGCCACCCTTCCCCACTCCCCCATCTCTGTTCCCTCCCCTTGTTTCTCCACTTTCTCTCCCCTCACTGACTCTGATGTTTCCCAGCTCCTACTCTCCCACCGCCCTACCACCTGTGCTCTTGACCCCATCCCTTCCTCTCTCCTCCAGACTATCACACCTGACATCCTCCCGTTTGTCACCTCCCTTGTGAACTCCTCCTTGCCTTCTGGATGTTTCCCCTCTTCCTTCAAGCTGGCCCACATCACCCCACTGCTGAAAAAGCCCACTCTGGATCCCTCCGTCATCCAGAACTACCGTCCTGTTTCCCTTCTCCCTTTCCTATCCAAAACAATTGAACGAGCTGCTTCTAACCAACTCTCCCCTTTTCTCTTACTAAACAACCTCCTGGACCCCCACCAGTCCGGCTTCAGACTCAACAGAGACCGCACTCCTCTCGGTCAGTGAGTCGCTTCACGCCGCACAAGCAGCCTCCCATTCATCTGTCCTGATCCTCCTAGACCTTTCTGCTGCCTTTGACACAGTCAACCACCCCATCCTCCTGTCCTCCCTGGCAGCTATGTGGATCTGTGGCACAGCACTAGACTGGATCGAGTCCTACCTCTCCAGTCGCTCCTTCCAAGTCGCCTGGGCTGGTGCAGTATCGGCTCCTCGCCCCCTTGCCACAGGAGTTCCCCAGGGCTCAGTCCTTGGTCCCCTCCTATTCTCCCTGTACACTCAATCTCTTGGTCCTGTAATCTCTGCCCATGGGTTGTCCTATCATTGTTATGCCGATGACACCCAACTCTTTCTCTCCTTCCCCCCCTCTGACACACAGATCTCTGCTCGCATCTCTGCTTGCCTGAGGGACATCCAGAGCTGGATGGATAACCACCATCTTAAGCTGAACCCAGGTAAGACAGAGATGATCTTCATCCCTGCTCCATCCTCTAACCTTCTTGACTTTTCCATTTCCCTAGGGGACACCGTGGTGTCATCATCACCCACCGCAAAAAACCTTGGAGTGGTGATGGACAACAGACTGTCCCTCTCCCAGAACATCACGGCGGTGAGTCGAACGTGCAGGTTCTTCCTGTACAACATCCGGAGAATCCGCCCCTTCCTCACCACCTACACAACCCAGCTCCTGGTTCAAGCGATGGTCCTGTCCCGCCTGGACTACTGCAACTCGCTGCTGGCTGGTCTGCCAGCATCCGCCATCAGACCCCTGCAGCTCATCCAGAATGCTGCAGCGCGTCTGGTCTACAACCTCCCCAGACATTCCCATGTCACCCCCCTGCTCACTGACCTCCACTGGCTGCCTGTTATGGCTCGCATCAAATTTAAGACCTTGGTGCTTGCATACCAGGCAGCTAAGGGGTCAGCACCAGGGTACATCCAGAGGATCATCAGACCCTACACACCAGCCAGACCTCTCCGTTCTGCCACCTCTGGACGCTTGGCACCTCCCCCTCTTCGCGTCTGTACTTCCCGCTCCCGTCTGCTGTCTGTCCTGGCCCCTCGCTGGTGGAATGACCTCCCCGTGGCAGTCAGAACAGCAGAGAATCTTACTACCTTCAAACGCAGACTAAAGACTCATCTCTTCAGGCTGCACCTCTCCCCACCCCTCCCTAGCCTATAGTTTAGCTCAATGTACCTAGTTAGGATAATACGATTACGTTAGTTTATTTGGCAGGATTGCTTTTGTCTGATTAGGCAAACGTGATTCCAGTGCTAGTTTGTACTTGGTAGGATTGTTTGCTGAACAGGTTACTTCACAGGGTTGGAGTCCTGATCGATGTGGTCACTTCTGGCACTACGATCCTTACTTCACTCTAGTGTTTCTTTTGCACCTCTGCACCGTGAACTAATGCACTTGTTGTACGTCGCTCTGGATAAGAGCCTCTGCTAAATGCCTGTAATGTAATGTAATGTAATAAAAGAATGCAATAATATAATTATAATAACTTTTTATAAAAGTTGAACAGCCATATGTACAGTTCCATCTTTTACCATTTGTAATTTAGACACTAATAAAATAGAATTCAGCTGTGCATATTCTCTGCCACATAACATTGTAAATCGGTACAATTCGACTGGGGCCGTCGGCAGTCACTTGACACGTTCTCATCAAAATACTGTCCTCTAATTAGACAACATGCTCAACTTTCACAGCTGATAGGCTCTCGCATATCTGAATTGCACATGTACAACCCTGAAGTGCCTATGATATCCTCATTGCACAATAAGTTATTTACTGTGTTACATTTATCAAGCATTACACTTATGGCGACTCTCCTCTAAGGTTTGAGAAAGGAGAGAATCTTTTAAAATCTTTTTTAAACACGACTCCTTCATCTTTAGGATCAGTTGCCTGTTAGAGAAGTTGAGAGATGGTGACTCTGACTATAGTTGGCTATTCAGTATGGAATTAAACTACTTAAAATATTAAAACTGTCTTCTGAAATGTTTTTTTTTTTACTAATGAGACATGTAGACATTTAAAGGTGACAGTGACTATCCATTGCATTCATGGATCCTGACACCTGTCCAAAACTCAACTTCACCAGAGATGAAGCAGTAGAACAATGTTGCTTTCCTGCCATGTGCAAGACACATCTTAAATACCAACAATGCTTGTAAATGAATTCTTTGTGGCTGTGCTCATTTACATCACTACTCTTAGTAAATACTCCACTAAATTGAAAAGAAACTTTTGCAGCACAAACGCTGATTCCCGGCATGTTTAGTAAATGTGACCCTAGGTGTGGAACTTGCATTTGCATTCTGTTGTTGTTATCTCTTGAGGACCAATATGTCATGATAAACATCAATAAACATGAGGACCAAATAAGACAGTGCCAGTAAATCAGGCTATCACAAGACTTAGAAAACTGAATAAATTGATCACATATAGCAAAAAACAGTGGGTGTGATAAAATCAACTGTTTGCTATATTGTTATGAAAAAATGAGAATGCACTGGTGAGCTCAGCAATAGCAAATGACCTGGTAGACCACTGTACTGGATGATCAAAGAATACTCCATTGTGAAGAAAAACCCCTTTTCAGCTGTTGAATAGATCAAGAACACTCTCCATGTATGTATGTAGGCATAGATGTGTTACAGATAACCATAAAGAAAAGACTACACCTGCATAGCCTTAGAGGGTTCACTGCCAGATGCAAACCGCTGGTAAGTCTCAAGAACAGAATGGCCATTTAAAAACTGTAGAGTTCTAGACAGATTGTGGACAAATGAGATTAGTACTAACCTGTACCAAAATGGTGGAAAGAGGAAAGTGTGAAGAAAGAAAGCAGAACTGTTCATGATCCAAAAAACAAAGAAACCCCTCATCTGTGAAACATTGTGGAGGTAGCATTACATTACATTATAGGTATTTAGCAGACACTCTTATCCAGAGCGACTTACTCAACTTTATACATAGCACATGGATATATACTGAAGCAATGTACGATAAGTACCTTGCTCAAGGGTACACCGGCAGTGTCCAACCTGGGAATCGAACCTGTGACCCTTAGGTTCCTTTCCCATTACACTACACTGCCGCCACTGACGGTAGCATTATGGCTTGGGCATGTATGCCTGTCAGTAGACCTGGCTCACTTGTCTTTCTTCATGATGTGACTACTGATGGCAGCAGCAGGTGATTTCTAAAATGTACAGAAACATCTCAAATTTCTCAGATCCAACCAAATGCCTTAAAAAAAACTCATTGGCGGGCACTTCAGATTGCAGTGCGAAAATTACCGTAAACATGCTGCTAAAGCAACCAATGCGTTGTTCAGGGACAAAATGTGGAATGTTCATAACTGACCCCATAAATGAATAATAACTGAAGATGGCTGCAATATGTATGTATATAAGACAGCATAACAAAGCCACTGTAGGGGCAAGCATTCAGGCCTGTACTGTTCTCTTGGTGTAAGAATATGGTGAAGGATAACTCTTCTGACCATATCACTTTTTTTCCACATCTCTGTAGACCAGTGCCTATGGTTTCTGAACTCTCAAACATGCATTTGTCTTTGTAATTAGGGGTTTATTAACTGCAATCCTACTATAATATTCCTCTCTATGTTGTTGTCGACAGAACGTTCTTGCTGACAATTTGATCTCGTCATGCATTGTTATTCTCAGTCGTCTCAGTCGAGGAAGTGTTGCTCTTCTGTTCTTCCTTACATATTGCACTAATGCACGAGCATCAAGGTCATCAAATGTACGCTTTTGACCACAATTTCCGACCCTATTTACTGATGTCTTTCTCATATATCTAAATGCAGATATCACTTTAGTCACCTGTTCCTACTGAAACACAAGCCAGTTGAGTAGTCTTTGTGACTGAAGCTCCTGCCATTCGTGCCCCAATAATGAACCCTCTTTCAGAGTCACTTAGATATTTCTCTTGCCATCCAAAATCAATGTCAACTGGGCCTGCTCAGCATTTTTATACACTTTATTGTATCATGCAATACATCTGTTTGGAAGCATCAACATTTGCTATGTTACTCTACTCATTTATTCAAGTTTTTCCTTTACATATACATATATTGTCAGACATGTAATTCACATTTGGCCATTCTCAGCCATCGGAAGCTTCAAAGTGCTCAGCCAGCATAACCTGGAGATAAGACAGAGCAGGAACTGGGGGGTTACTATCTGAAGTGTGAATGTGTATGTCTGTGTGTGTGTGTCAGAAGGGGTGTCCATGCCCCTGCCCCCTCCTCTTTTAAACTACATAAAATATGTGGCTTTATTTGAGTTTTTTTTAGTTAGGTTTGGGCAACTTGGAAGGAAGAAGCATTGTAACAGTTGGAAGTGGCATCTGAGTCCTGCATCTACAGTAGGTCTGGCATCAACATTTCATCTCTGGTCTTTTGGAATATTCTCCTGCCTTTTGGTTTCTGCATTTTGGATTACTTTGGGACAAAAGCCATGGTTTGTTATCTTCTTGCATTCACTTGTGTGACTGTGCATGTCTGTAACCTTTGTTAATTGTTTTAAGGTAGTTAAACCTCGTCTTTAGATTGGATGTGAATATTTGTTGTAACTTAATACATTTTTTCATTTTAATCTGGTTTTGAGTTTTACATTTTGATAAAGGCTCATTGAAACAGTTTGCTCTACCTATCAATTAATTTTGTGATTTAACTGATAATTGATATCTTTGATAATAATTATCAAATTAAATCAAATAAATATATTTTGTTGGGTAAGTGAGGTGTTTTAATGGTTGATGCACTTGTGTTCAGTTTTCAGACATCAACGAGAGTGTTAACGGTTAAAATTGCTGGGTCAGAAAATTAAACATATTTAATCCTCACCTTGCTGACTATATATATATATATATATATATATATACTTATAAAACAGACATAAATATTCACTTGCTTTGCCAAATTATGGCCAGAGGTATCATCTCTATCCCCTATATCCCTACATACAAATACCATATTTGGCAACACTTCAATAATGCGTTTGCTCTGATTATTTTGTCCTCCCGAATTTGGCCAACATTTTTTCGATTCTGATCTTTTCTTGCCACTTCAGCGATTTGCTCAGGAGTCACCACCAGGTTTCTAGACACACATACACTGAGGGACAGCCAGTGAAAGTTTCCCTTAACACTAGTGTAAAAATTTAAAATTGGTATCCTGCCAATCACATCGTGGTCATCAAACTAAGTAATTAGAATTGGTATCCTGCCGATCATGTCGGAGTCACCAAACTGTAAGGGAAAATTGGTATCCTGTCGATCACATCAGCGTCACCAAACTGTAAGGATAAGTTTATTTAGAGATGTTTGCAAGGAAGAAAACCAAGTTCATCTGACTCCATTAACATGTAATGTGGATGTGTGTGCGAATATGGGTTTGCGTATACGTATATTGATTGAGTTGTGCTGAAATAGTGGATGGCAAGACTTGTACCCTGGAGAGCAAGACTATCTACTGCTGCCAGGAATTCATCTCATTGTTCACTGACACGAAGACCTTTCATCCTGGCAGATAAAGATACTACTCATCCGGGAATATTGCAAATAATGTTTTTGCGCAATGAAGAAGCAACTTTAACCTGAAAAATTATGTTTGTCTGGGTACCGAATCTATCCTATCCCAGGGAGCCCTAACTAAGGATGCTTCTTCTGGTTAGTGAAACTATCTAAATATCCCGAACTATGAACACTCCATTATTTATTTAAATAACACTCGGGCCAATCTGGACATTGACTCGAACAGCCATCTGCACTAGCTGCACATCTGGCTAGTGAACCTATAAATATACCCAGGAGGTAACCCGATTACGGTGTTACCCCAGAACCACATACAAGGCCAATACACTGGCTGGTCCTTGCAGAGATGCACACCCGGTCAGCGTATATGCAAACTATGTTAGATGCACTGCAAAGGGAAAACAGTTAATAATGAACATGGCAGTTGACATTAACCTAGGATAGGCAGTTAAAGGTAAACATGGTGTCTTGCAAAGCAACAGAAATAAAGACAGCTATTCAATAAGACAACAGACATACGATCTAACAAACAAATGTAACCAAAGGGGGCGCTACACCCTGGCTGGGTTAGATATTTGACTATGATAGTTCACTACGCCACTCTCATGTGATAGGTGAGAGACCCTACATTTACCCAATGACTTCCCCGCACAAGGAGGTCCAATTGAATGAACTAGGCAGAGGCGAGGTTACAAAAGTACAAATATAAATCTTTATTTTATTCTGCTTCTTTGGTTCAATGATTTTGTCTGGAGAAAAAGCAGGTGCTTTTAGACCTAATGAAATTAACAAGTTTCAATAATGGCAGGCACAAAATCAACAAAATGCAAAATAAGAAAATGGGCACCACCTCACGTGACAAGGCTGGGGGAGGGGGTGACCTAGGAATAGGGGCCAGAGAGGTAGTGGCCTGTAGGGCTACAAGTGCTATGCCACAAAGTAATTGATCCGGAAGGAACCAGGGCTAAGTGGCAGCCTACACGAAACAGGGGTGCACTCCTCTAAGGGCGCGGCTAGGGGATGGTGAATATCTTTATGCCACACGAATCAGAACACACCCCCTTATGGGCAACCAGTAAGGTGACTGTTTATCTTTATACACTACACATCAGAATACACCCCTTTAGTGGGCAGCCCAGTTACCGGTGTAACGGGGTAAGAGACTGGGGCTGGAGCACTAGGGTCCTATAGGCGACACTAAAATAAGAGGCCAGGGCTCATATTGGGGGCCAGAAGGGAGGGAGAAGAGAGGTGGTGCACCCCAAAACACAAAACAAGAGGTCACAATAAACCATATACCAATAAACCAATAAACAAGGGTGCTCTGCCTTACAAGTGTACCAGAGTCACATATAAGTTTTAGTATGGGAAAACAGTGGTCAAAGCCTTATTTCATAGAGGCACGTCCTAAAACACAGACAAAATAATTTCAACATTGCCTTGTGGCCATATACAGAATATATTTTTTAAAATACACATAAATTAATTGTTATGTTTAAAACCACAAAATAAGGGAACAAACCATCCCATTTAACTATTCAGACTGGGTTCCATAGCACTGTATTCTGTACAATTAGCAACTAACTATGTAACAAATAGTACTGATAAGTCACAGGAATTAATTACATAAGTCACATAAATGAATCTCATAAAACTCATAGACCTAGAGCTAGAGAGCGAGCCGGCGCCGGCTCCGGTCCTGGTCCGCGCTTTACCGTCTCTAAGAGTGGGAGACTCGCTGTTCCTCCGCCCTCATCAGGGCTTGTGTAGAGTCTCCCCTCGCGGCGTTGGTCCTCACAGAAGTAGAGCAGTGTCTTTGCCACAGGACCAGTCCGGCTCTGTACAGCACCGCTCCTTCCAGAATCCCACAACGTTTTCCAACTCAGGTCCGGGCGCAGCTCACTCCCCGTGGCTCCAGTGCGGCGTCACTCTAGTCCGGGACCGCCAGCCAGCCACCGCCAAAACGGGAAAACAAAAAAAACAGAAATAGCATTAACAAAAAAAAACACCAATCCCAACAAAACCAAACTAACTAAAGCTAAAAATCCTCGTCTGAGGAACCCAACATTCAGTTGACTGTGCCTTTAAACAGCACAAAAAAAATTCCATAAAATCATGTCATGGCTTTAGACACTTCTGATAGGCTAATTGACATTATTTGAGTCAATTGGAGGTGTACCTCTGGATGTATTTTAAGGCCTAACTTCAAACTCAGTGCCTGTTTGCTTGACATCATGGGAAAATCAAAAGAAATCAGCCAAGACCTCAGAAAGAAAATTGTGGACCTCCACAAGTCTGGTTCATCCTTGGGAGCAATTTCCAAATGCCTGAAGGTACCACGTTTGTCTGTACAAATAATAGTACGCAAGTATAAACACCATGGGACCACGCAGCCATCATACCGCTCAGGAACGAGACGCGTTCTGTCTCCTAGAGATGAACGTGCTTTGGAGCGAAAAGTGTAAATCAATCCCAGAATAACAGCAAAGGACCTTGATGCTGAAGATGCTGGAGGGAACAGGTACAAAAGTATCTATATCCACAGTAAACCGAGTCCTATATCAACATAACCTGAAAGGTTGCTCAGCAAGGAAGAAGCCACTACCCCAAAACCGCTATAAAGGCCGCTAGGAATACCACCGGAGCTGTTATGAAATTCCAGATCAAGTTCATTCTCTACCCATCATCCTGGGGATTTTTGTTAGTCTACAGATCATCAATGAAGGTAACAGATTAAAATATTACCGCAAAGATGAATTAGTCTAGCAGCAATAAGGTTACATACCAAAGACCGCTTATCAAAGGGCTTGTTAGGAAGCCTGTCTTTTCTCCGTGACCGCGGCCACAAGAATAATAGAATTCAATAATCAAGTGAAAAGCAGCATATATTTTTTTTGGCTGCGTAAGATGCAGAGAGTTTGGTCTGCCCCAAGAAACTACTGTAAAACTGCCGATTGCCACTACAAAGTACAAACTTTAGTCAACATGAGCGTATCGCTTGTATCACAAGGAATCCTAGTAAGTAATAAATTACAGCGAGAGGCAAACAGTTCTTCCAGCGAGGCAGGAATGCCAAACAATGGCTTTGCGGGCTCATTCAGACATAGGGGAAGCACATATTAAAAAAAGGTTGGCTCTAAGCCAGGTAGGGGTGGAAGTGCTACCAGGTAGGGGCGGGGGAAGGCACCGTCACGGGGCATACTTGCTACACAAAGACAAAGAAATGAAACACAGAAAGATGAATGATGCATGCCCAAATTGCTAAATTCTCGTACAAGAAGACCATGGTACCAGGAGAACTGTCAAGCAGATACTCCTTTGATGATGGTGCCAGGAGAACTGTTGAACAGATTCTCCTCCGATGATGGTACCAGGAGAACTGTGAAGCAGATTCTCCTTGAATGCTTCTTAGGAGTTCCCTTAAATGCAATCCTGAGCAAACCTTCCACTTTACACACTTCCCTTTGTATGTCCATAAGGTCTGGACAGGAGCACCCTCCCCACCACCAAGAGACCCCACCCCATACTGCTCTCCTCCAGCGAGCATACTCCCCCTACCCTATAGACACAGGGGAACCATTAACAATCTAGTGACAGTTATAAGATACTTAGTACGATGGAACGTGACCTTATTTTTTTATCTGTCTCTTAGATACTTTTCTAAGGAGGCCCAAGGTGGTGGTGTTTCTATAATCCAAACACTTATGTAGGCAATACATACCTGGAATAAACCTCCCTATACAAACTTATAACAGCTCAGTGTGCCTGACTGTATAGCATACAGTATCCCCTGCATTACAAATGATATTATTCACAGTGCACCACATTTATCATATTATTCCCAGTAATTTACATGTACATACATATAATGCCTGTGGGTGCTTTTATGATGCGAAAACAGACATTATCCTGGTCATCTGTTCATCCTGTAGGCCACAAGTGTTGGTGGGGTAAAAAAGGTTGCGAGACTGTCCACGGCAATCTCCAGATTGCGGGGCAATTGTCTTTTCAGCCGTGTTTACAGCCTTCTGATCATTATGACCCAAATCCTGTACATCAATGGAATTTTGTAAATTTTGTAAAAATTTTACTTTACACTAGATAGGCCAGAGCAACACCATCGGGCTTTGGAGACTTCAAAATTTAAATTACTCCAATGCCGTAAATGCTATATCCTCCAGACATAATTGTGCTTTAGTTAAACAGTGTATGCAGTCACGTGTTACTGTTAAATTGCCTGGTATTGTTTTGCTAATTTCGAGTAGTTTCACCTGGTGCTTTTCTGCCCTAACGAGCTCAATGCAATTGCGTAATTGCCACCCCGTGTTTTTCACTCCAGCTGAGGCTGCCAGGCAGCCTCGTCGTCAGTTTGTCATGTGTTTAACCCCAGTCCCCTTGTGTGCGTTGCCTCGCCCCAGACGAACCATCCACCGCAGGCGCAACATATCTAACCTGGTCTACCCACCCATGTCCACATCTCACTGTTGTGGGTGGACTATAGAACTGCCAGTCAGTTGTCCAGAAACTGACTTCATTACTGCCTTTGCCAAGACGAAGTCTCCTGACTTCCTGGCTTTCACAGAAACCTGGATTACTCCCGACAACACCGCCACCCAAGCTGCACTGTCTGCGGGACACTCCTTCTCGCACACTCCCAGGGCCTCCGGCTGAGGCGGGGGCACTGGTTTGCTCATTTCTTTGTCCTGGAAGTTCTGTGTCCTCCCCTGTCCTAACCTTATTCCCTCCTCCTTTGAATTCCATGCAGTCACTATAACTCATCTCTCAAAACTTCACACTGTCATCCTGTACCGTCCTCCAGGTCCACTCGGCTGCTTCCTGGATGAGCTGGACACTCTCGTGGGCTCCCTCCCTGAGGATGGCACTTCTGCTATTCTAAAGGGAGACTTCAACCTCCCACCAGAGACCTCCCAACTATCCAGGGTTGCCTCACTCCTCCAGTCTTTTGCCCTATCCCATTCTTCTTCTCCCCCCACACACAAGGCTGGTAACCAACTAGACCTTGTATTCACCTGAAGCTGCTCCATTCCCCAACTCACGGTGACGCCCCTCCATGTCTCAGACCACTTCTTTCTTTCTTTATTTCTCCCTCTCCCTCATTTTTCCAATCAAAGATCAGTGCATGTGTCTCTGACCCACGCAAACTATTCTCCACTTTCTCTTCCCTCTTCATTCCTCCTCCACCCCCATCTCCCTCTTCCCTTTCTGCAGATGAATTTCTGAACGCATTTGAAGGAAAGGTGGCTACAATCCGGAACTCCTTTGCCCATCCAGTGAGCCCCCCAACCCCCCGGGACAAACCCACGGCCACACTGACCTCCTTCGAGATGCTGGAGGACTCCGATGTACTACAACGCATCACTTCTCATCGTGCAACCACTTGTCCACTTGACCCCATCCCATCTACAGTCCTCCAATCCCTTTCCAGCGAGATCCTTCCCTATCTGTCCTCCATTGTTCGTTCCTCTCTTGCCACTGGTCATGTTCCCTGATTTTAATTTTATTGAACTGTATTGCTTCTACCGTTTCTGTCCAAAACCTTTGAGCAAGCAGTGCTTAAACAACTAACCTCTTTTCTCCATTAGAACAACCTGCTAGACCCTTACCAGTCTGGCTTCCGATCCAGGCACTCAACAGGGACTGCGCTCCTGGCTGTTACGGAGGCACTTGCCACTGCAAGAGCTTCACACCTCTCCTCTGATCCTTCTTGACCTGTCTGCAGCATTCGACAGTCAACCACAAAATACTCCTCTCCACCTTGGCTGAGATGGGCATTGCTGGGACTGCCCTGTCTTGGTTCGCTTCCTATCTTGCAGATAGGTCCTACCAGGTCACCTGGATGGGGTCTGCCTCTGCTTCTCATCCCCTTGTTACGGGAGTACCGCAGGGATCTGTACTGGGTCCTCTGCTGTTCTCCATATACCCCAAATCTCTTGGTTCAGTTATTAATTCACATGGCTTCTCCTATCATTGCTATGCAGATGACATGCAACTCTTCTTTTCTTTCCCCCCCTCGGCCACACAGGTGGTTGATAAAATATCTTCCTGCCTGGCTGACATCTCCACCTGGATGGCCAGCCACCATCTGAAGCTCAACCACAACAAAACTGAGCTGCTCTTCTTCCCGTGCAAGACCTCCTTACTTCGTGAGCTCTCAATCACGGTTGATGGCACCACAGTGACTGCCTCTCACTCTGCCAAGAGCTTGGGGGTGCTCCTGGATGACCAACTGGACCTCAAGGAGCACATCAAGGCAACATCACGGTCCTGCAGATTCCTTCTGTACAACATCAGCTCATCACTTCTCATCGCACAGTTTGGCTTTGCATAAGTTAGGTCAAAATAGTGTTCACTGTGTGAACTAAACCGTGTTATTGGCTAGAAATAGTTGTTTGAAATGTGTATCAAATCTTATTGAACCTGTGTTTTGTAGTTGTCCATGACAATTAAATGCACTTTTGTACATCACTTTGGATAAAAGTGTCTGCCAAATAAATGTAATGTAATGTAATGTAACTTTCCTAAATATATGGGCTTAAAATAACTTTGTTTTTAAAATTCAATTTAAAAAATAGGCTCAGTAAAGAAATATAGGCAGTGCGTGCCATTTTCTTCACAAAACCCCCACCAAAAAACAGATAAAAACAGGTGCTTTTACCCAGGTGCGAACATGTCGCTGCCTACTTCAGCATGCCTTGGTGGGGAAGGGTGGGGAAGAATAACTATGAATGCTGTAGTTATAGAAATGATTGGCTTAGGACTCTGCAGCGATAACGCCACCAACATTGTCTGGTTTGCACTGAAAGTGAAACTTTGAACAAACTGAATAGGATAGCTACAGGACAACTTTGTGAAATAGGCTATAACCGATTTGTGTGCATGTGGTCCCAGCAACCACCAAAGCGTGAATTCTCTGTGGAATTGATAAGAGGTGAATGGCGGTGCATAGGCTATGTAAAAGTGCACTTCAAGGAGAAGGGAGGGAGAAATGTACTGAATGACTGAAACAAACAAAATTACTTTAAAATATTGCACTTTGTATTTCTTTTACTACTTTTCCATTTTGTGTTTTGTCATGCACATTTAGCACTTTTCTCAGTGTACCCTAATATACTTAATACACATTTTCCCTCATTATACACAGTATATACACAGTCTGTATAACAAAACCATTATAATTTAGAAATACAAACACTGAGATTTATCCAGTTGTGTCCTTAATTTCAAGAAAATAGTCATATATGCTTTCGTAATCATTATGAAATAAAATTTCTGCTGGTGCAGAAATCCAAAGTAAAAAACAAGGCCTTTCTAGAGCTAAAGCATTACAGACACAGGTTGTCGACTAATGACACATCCGGCTCTGGCTCATGTGGCTGAAAATATATCTGAGCTGCCCCCTTAGTAGGGGTGAGGGAGTACACCATTATCTGTATCTGTATCTGTTCAACCAGCTAAATTATCTGTATCTGTATCCGGAATGGGAGAGGCTTAAACCGGACGTGGGTGGGGCATAACCGGAAGTTGGTATTTTAACCTCTTAGGGCAAAGCCCCTAGTGGTTGGCACCCCGGCGTGCCGAGATTAGTGAAATCAGACATTCAGTGCTACTGCAACCTAAGTATAAGTTAAAAACAGAAACACTTTGTTTTAGTTTCATTAGTAGACCATACATGATAACTGCCGAAAACGGAGTTTTGCTGCGCCACCATTGTCGCTCTGGTCATTCATTTAACACACACCCCCTCCCTGCAGTCTCATCTACAAAACACCCCCCACCCTTGACATAATGGACAATACTGTCTATCTTGGCATTCATAAAAATATTTTCACCACACAAAAAAAAAATGTCGTATTCCGTCATAGCAACAAGATAAACCCGACAATAGCCCTATACAGCAGTGAAAACGCTGCTCACTGAATAACGAAATAAACGAGAAAAAGATTTAAAAAATGATACCACGCCATCCTACAGTCAATATCTGGCACTAAATATAGAATAAATATACATTACCGTTGGTTTTACGCATAGAGATGTCCCTTTTGAGAATGAGTGGTCGTATATTGTCTTGGACAATCCGTTTGTGAAATATACGCGCATTTGTGATGCCTGGGTAGCCTACCTTCCAAAATAACTGTGCTTAAGACCACACGTGTCGTTTACGGCATTGTCGCCATTTTCAGTGCAGTCTGGCTTGACTGACAATTCATTTATTCAGTAGGTGATAGTATAAGCTTTCTAACGATGTATAACATGTCTAATTTTGCTTTTGGAATAGCGTTTTATAGGTCAGCGTAACCGGAAATTTTTTCATCATCGCATTCACTTACGCATTCACTCTGTGGTATAGCAGTAAAAGACGCTGTTATGGTTACTCTGGTTTTATTATATTTTTTAAATGAATTGACAGTGTGAAGACGGTAGTAGACAGAGCGCGCCAGGTTACAGTTGGCTAACCACGATGTACTGTATGTGTTGTGATTTCAGGTGAGCAACAACGTCTAAATGCGCACAAAAGTGATATTGCATTAATACAGTGGATGTATAAGAATGCTAAGGATGTCAATGATGCTAGTAGAGTGTGTGTATGATGTCGCAAAATACAAGTACATGCTTAGGCTATATCATGTAGTCGCTTGCTAACTGGCTAGTTACCCCCACTGTAGCAAGCTAGAAGCTAGAAATGTCTGTTTGTAATCAGTAATATGTGCTTATGTGTCAATGTCCAGTAAATATGTGTTTAGCTATGGTGAGAATAATGTGTTGAGCCGAATTTGAGAATTGCAAACTTTATTTTATTGAGAATATAGGGTGAATACTGGTAAAGTGGGACACTTTCTGATAATTTACTTTTTGCGTCATTTTAAATTATGATCCAAATGTATTAGCCCCTCATATGATACTATTCTAAATAGCTTAAGAGTTCTGTTATACTATACAGAAGAAAAAAGAAAGAAACATTAAACACAGGATGGATGACTCTTCCTTGAACACACATTGACCCAAAACCACATTTTTCCAGGCGCTACTGTCAAACTGGGACACCTTTATTGGCAAAATTCAATTGTTATTCAAATGTAGGCCTAATTAATTAAATACACAATAATAATATAAACAACAACAATAATAATAATAATAATAATAATAAACATCACTTTTTTTTAAAGGAGGGGTGCAGATTCACCCCCTTCCCACCCCCTCCCTCGCCCACCCACAATTTAATTTATTTCATTTAAATTTAAAAAAGAGGAATCTTCATGAACATCTCTTCTTATAATTAATTTCACACAGGCTAAATTTCATTTCTGCTTCTTGTACGGTAGGTTAGTCTACACGTCAATACAGTCAGTGCAAGTGAATGCCTCCCCGTCTTCAATGAGGCCATTCTCCTCGCCACATGTCTCATGGAACCAGTCCTTGCAAACAATGCACATGATCCAATCCTCAGTCTTCTTGGGATCATTTTCATCACCATATCTGGCTTTGCAAATATTGCAAATGTCCCGGCCATCCGAGCTTGTACCCTCCATCTTCCTTGTCTTTTTTTTGTTTTTTTTGGCAGGCTTTGTTTGTTTTTTTGAGGCAATATATGAAAAATGTTTATCACTGGTTAGGTGGTAAGAGGGGGGTTTGGACCTCCTTCTCTTCTGGCCTCTCTCTCTCTTTGGAATTGGATTAGTGTGGTGAAAGACACTCTCTCTACTTCTGTGGCAGCAACAGCAGGGGAAACAAACAACTCTCCTTGGCCTCTGTCAGTAGCATCCTCCCCAACAGCTACTTCCACCCCAATCTAATCAGGGATCTCTGGCAACTCCAGCTCTTCAGGCTCCCGTGCTCTTCCTTCAGGCTCCAGTGGCCTTTCAGCTGGCTCCAGTGGCCTTTCGGTGGTGAGACTTGGCTCATACACATTGGGGTGTATGGCCATGGGACTTACTGGGTACATCCCAGTCCCCCTGAAGCCAGCTTGGGCAGTCTGGACTGTGGCTGCCCTTCTCCATGCCGTCCCAAACAAGAAAAAAAACTCCCCCTTAAGGAGCTTTCTCCCTCCTGTTAGCCGCATGAAGCTTCGTCCCTCCTCATTCCAATGATGTTTCAGGGACTTGAAGAGGGACTTGTCCACTGGTTGCAGACAGTGGGTGGTGTGGGAAGGATCGCACACCACATGTACCCTGTGTGCCTGCATGAGCCTCAGGCATGGTGTGGCCGTCTAGCAGCAGCACATGTGGTCTGAGGTCATCCTTAGAGAGCATGTCCACAAACTGCTTCCCCCAATCCAAAAACAGCTCAGTTGTTATCCAGCCATTATCGGACACCTTCACCACTGTGTTGGGGGGAACGTTATAAAGCCACTCTGCTTTCATCCTCTTGGCTTTAAAAATGACCAAGAGGGACCGTAGCCCCCTGCAGCATTAAAGCTGGCCAAAGCTGTTGTCGTCTCCCCTTTTTCGCCTGATGTGACCTCGTAGCAGGCACTCGCCACCTCTGAAATCACAGTGGCTGACAGAAAATGGTCCTGCACTCATCACAATTCCAAATATGGGAAGGCACATCCTTGATTCCCAGCTCAGTAAGAAGATCTTGATACTGCTGGAACCCTTTCTCAATTGTTCTGGGGTTAATCCCTGCTGTTCTTGCAGTAGAGAGGGCCTCCGGTTTCCTTTGGCTGAGGTCAGGATTTCGGCACATAAAATTTTCGAACCAGTACTGCTCAGCCCTCCTTTTTTTTCTGAAAATCCAAGCAAGTTGTTTGCATCTGTGTACTGGTAGCCAAGCGACTGGATCTCCTTTCTTCTAAGTGGGAAACCTCTCCTGGAAAGGGTCTTGATCAGCTTGGCCAACTCTGCCTCACTCTCTTTAGGCAGGACTGGTTTGCGACCCGAAGCATGCTTGTAGCCTTGTACATGATTCTTGACCCTCCGCCGTAGGGTGCTTTATGGCACATCCCACGCGCACATGCAATCATGCGAAGTTGAGGAGCCTGCCCTGCCTCCACCTGCTCCCTATACTCCATTATCGCACCCTTCATCCTATCCTCACTCCATTGGTTCAACTGTTGCCCTGGCTTCTGCCCTAGCCTATTCTTCTTTCCTTTCCTTATCTCCTCCTTATCTCCTTCCTCCCTGCCCTTCTCTTTTCTTTCATTAGATTCTGAAATACATGATTATGATATTATTATCATCATTACTATTAGTCTGCCAATCAGAAGTTACATTACATTACATTATAGGCATTTAGCAGACGCTCTTATCCAGAGCGACGTACAACAAGTGCATAGGTTTCATGATGTAGAGGCGCAAAAGAAACACTAGAGTGAAGTAAGGATCGTAGTGCCAGAAGTGACCACATCGATCAGGACTCCAACCCTGTGGAGTAAGCTTGTTCAGCAAGCAAGAATCCTACCAAGTACAAGCTAGCACTGGAATCACACCTAATCATACAAAAACAATCCTGCCAGATACACTAACATAATCAAATTATCCTAGCTAGGTACAATGAGCTGAACTATAGGCTAGGGAGGGGTGTGGAGAGGTGCAGCCTGAAGAGATGAGTCTTCAGTCTGCGTTTGAAAGTGGTGAGATTCTCTGCTGTTCTGACCATCACGGGGAGGTCATTCCACCAGCGAGGGGCCAGGACAGACAGCAGACGGGAGCGGGAAGTGCAGACGCGAAGAGGGGGAGGTGCCAAGCGTCCAGAGGTGGCAGAACGGAGAGGTCTGGCTGGTGTGTAGGGTCTGATGATCCTCTGAATGTACCCTGGTGCTGACCCCTTAGCTGCCTGGTATGCAAGCACCAAGGACTTAAATTTGATGCGAGCCATAACAGGCAGCCAGTGGAGGTCAGTGAGCAGGGGGGTGACATGGGAATGTCTGGGGAGGTTGTAGACCAGACGCGCTGCAGCATTCTGGATGAGCTGCAGGGGTCTGATGGCGGATGCTGGCAGACCAGCCAGTAGCGAGTTGCATTAAAAAAGTTGGCAAATTAATTATACTAACTAGCTTGTTTATTTTATTTTTTTAATGCTAACTAGCGATTAGCATTGCAAGCTAGCTCAATATAAGCAGTTCAAGTAAATCTTTGTTGAAATATCTAGCTAGCTAGCTAAATTTATGGGGGACACATAAAAAGGGAACTCAATTTCCCCATTAGAATGACTTGAATGGCTCTCCCAGTTTGCCAGTAATACACCGGTCCAATACGCTATTGGCAGACTGGGACAAATCACTGTGTCAAAATCGCATTTTTAAAAAAAAAGAAGATTAATATGAACATGATTTAAAAAAATTCTGATTCACCATTACATCCCATAGCAAAATATATAACAATTACAAACTATCCATCAGTTTTTTTATTTTTATAACCTTAACATTATTCACCTCAGAATGCTATGTCATTTTACTTACCATCGTGGTTCACTGCAAGGTTGTTGAATATGGTGTGCCACACCCCCAGAAGTGATGTCATAGCCACAGAACCTATTTTTTTTTTTTATCTCATACTTGCTTAAGATGAGCTCAGTGTTGATTTTTATTAATGGAAGTATATATATGTAAAGGTAAAAATGATGAAGCTTAACTGTCCCACTTTACCCATTGTCCCACTTTACCAGTATTCACCCTATGACAATAGATAATAGATCCCTGTGGACAGAGTGGCTGTTACGATGGCAAGATTGTGTTGTGTTGTGTGGCACAGCACAGCAGCAAAGAGATTCGAATACCAAGAGGCGGCACTCAGGTTATTTTTCTGTAACCGCCTGAAGAGTGTGCTCGCGTAGCAGTGCCGTCATTATGGACTGACTCTGCCAAATTCTCAAGCTGATTGATCCACTCAACAACATGAAGACTACAGATCAGCCGCGGGGAAAAGAAATGGAAAAACCTAAAACAGTGTTCAGCAATAAATTGTCAGAACTATCCAAGTACAAGTCCAGAGCTTGCCTTTCATCGGTTCCCCAAAGATCCTGACAGGTGTTTAAATTTATTCACAAAAGTGTAGAAACTGAAGTTTGACTGGACCTGTCAAAGTGCTGGCTAGTTATCGACATGGCAGTGGCAGAAATACCGTTAGGCCTACTTACACGCTACAGTGTTAATAACGATTCTTTTCACAAACGATAGGCTTTAGTAATAAATTAGTGTATGTTTTTGTAGAAAAAAATCAGAATAAGACAGTGATTGCCTTTCACTGGCTCCCTATAAGACTACAGATAATTATTCAGTTAAACTAAACCTGCCAAAACTCCCTTGATTTTATATGGTATACGTTAGCTGTTCTTGTAAATTACGTGCTAACGTTAGCTAGCGATTAACGAACATTCATTTATTGCTGGCGTGTGTCTGTCCATTCACAAACGGTTGGCTATAGGACTAAATTATAATAGTATTGCAGAAAAAATCCAACTAACGTTAACGTTAAGGCAACCCAATTAATGATGTAAACGTTGCCACGGTCTTACACCGGGCACCCACCGCACGCGTATCGACCGCGAGCGCACTACGCGCGTAACTGAAGCGTCGTTGAAGTACTGTTATTACAACGGCAGTGGGCGACGTCGTCTCCACCAGATGCAAACGCGTCGCGTACCGGCTGCGAAGCTCGCGCGACACAAGCGAACTGACGCATAGTTTTTCGCTTCTGTTCTATTTTTTCAGCTTGTCGCGCGTCACGATGGCCTGTTTATACACAGAAATATGCTCTAAGATGCTAGGTACACATGCTCTGATTTATATTTCCTTATCCTTATATTACTGGGGTGTGTCCCTAGTTACCTCCCAGATATTTTATAAGCAGCTAAAAAAATACAAGCCTTTTCGTTTTGTAAAAATAAATAAATAAATAAATAACTGGAACCTGGGGAAAAGGCAAACTTAGTTTCGCTGTCTTATTTTGCGGAGGGGGTGGGGTAAATTTGAAAATACACCACAGAAAGACGTAGCCTATTGAATGACGTAGAAGTGAATGCACCGAGCAGTGGTTTGTTAGCTCGAGTGTTGGAAGTAGTTTTTAACCAACCATTGCTCAGCCTATTTGACTTCTCCGATGTCTTCGTTCGCCGTGCTTTCAAAAAGGGCTTGTTAATAAAAATCAGATAATCCACAGAGCTTTTAAAAAAATCAGATTATTTAGTGGTCTTGCCCATGAAAATGCACCTATTTTATAAATGAAGTTGTAAGCAAGCATTTATTGCACTTGTACTCCAAAGCCTCCGGTGTTCATGGCGTTGTGGTGTTCATATCCCTACAAGATTAAACTGTTACTGTCTTTTTCATGATTTCATGATTTTACTAAATCTGATCCTATAAATGTTTTGACGTGAATGACAAGACAACACGGGAATTCCCAATGGTTGATTACGGATTATTTATTATTATTATGATCATTACATATTCTTCATGAAATTGGCACACTTGTTAACCAAGCAAATAAATTAATACAGTTTGAGATTGATTGTTATGCAGGCTACGTTGCGATTTAAGTTTATGGTAATTGTTGAAAGCGTTTACTTTCTCACGTATTTACGAGTTAATGAAATATTACCAAATTAACAAACTGAAAAAGGTCTCTCACCAAAGTATTCACTTAACCCATAATCAAGAGTCGTGAACAAACGTGAAATACACGATGTAATCCCACTGCAGACTGCGAGAGCTACTAGGAATATAGAGCTTTAAGCAAGCCTTTGCGCGACACAAACGGAACCAGTGGAGACACGCTACGCGCCGCGTCGTGCTGCTTCGCCGTGCTGCTTACGCGACGCTAACGCGACGCGTGCGGTGGGTGCCCGGCGTTAAAGAGACCCTGCTCATGTTCTCCCTGATGATATAAAAGTCAATACAAATACTGTCATTCCTCTCAAGAACTTTGACTAATAGGGTACGACAGCAAAAATATGACATTTTATGAATATGATATGAATGATAACAAAATTATATTTATTTGTATTTAGACTCACGTTGCCACCTTTAATAGCCGCTGACAATGTATTACATAGACTCTTACAGTGATGATAGCCTGCATATATTCGTTTTTACTCTCAAAATGACAATGGGCAAAGTAAATATTCTGAGCAGTTACACGTTTCAGCTGAGATCAAACTCTGCTCTTGCCATTTCCTGTATATAGACTTCGGTGAATAAATAGCAAATTAGCGATGCATTTTTATTTTCAGCAAGACGTAACGTTAACTTTACAGCAGCGGCAAAAAAAAGTCCCCGATTTGTTCTATGGGGCCGTGGACATGGCGCTTAAGAAATCTGGTCACCTTACCATTTGGGTGATTTTCTATATTTGTTTCTCCTGTCCAGTCCGTGGTTCAATAATTGCAATGTCATAAAAATGAGATCGCAATAGTGGGAATTACTGATGATTTATTATTTAATAAACGCAAGTGTCAACATGAAAAGGTGAGCGTATGACACTGACCGCTAGAATCCAACAGCACAGCAACGTAAACAATCAACTTTCAGTCCAAAATGGCAGCGGCCCGGCTCATGAGCTGGGCATAGATGTTACATTGCACAACCAATGGAGTGTCGCCTGGCTGGCCTATTATGGAACGATGTGGACACTGGACACAGATACCCAATGAGGATTTTCCTTCATCAGGAGTACAGATATTGACACATTTTACTCGGATGGTACTCGTGCTCGTAAAAAGTACCGGATACTCGTTTCATCCGAGTATTCGGCTCAACCCTACCCCCTAGGAGATTTCCCTTCAAGCAACTTTTCAGAATAGCAAGGGATGTTGTGGCTCCCAATCACTCTAGACTGCTCCCAGTTTGTGTGCAGGAGCTTTTCAAAATTGAACTTGGGGAAGTTTGAGTAAAAGCATAATAGCTAAAGATGTATCCCACTGTAGCACCTCTATTCTGAATTAGAAAGGATAGCTATACATCAGTTACCTAGGCTCTGAGCAGTACGGTTGACAAGACTCACAAGGAGACGTTGCTTTTGAAAATAGAACAGCTGGTTTATTGCACAATCTCTGCAACACACCATTCACAAAAAAGTTTTCTTTTGCAATTGAAAATACCCCAAAATAAAATAGAGCTCTTTTGTTTTAGTAAAAAAATAAAAAACAAAATAAATTGTCTTCTGGTTTGTCTTTGGAAAAAAATAAAGAGAGTTAATCTACCCGGGTAGTAAAACAAAACACTTCTAAGTGTTCCTTATCTGAAATCCAGATGCGAATCAGTTCAGTCACTCTGCAGAATGGAATCCGAAACAGCTGGCCACACAGCATCCAAACGTTCCTTCTGTGGAATGTCGCTCACTGGGACAGGTTCGCCATCGAAGTCAGCATGGTATGGAACCAAACTAAATCCAGGATAAAAAAAACAATCTGCACATAGCAGTACAGAATACATATAATCAGTTATAATCATTTCTATTTCTTTTCCGTATATGGTGCCTTATTCACTTTTCTTTTCTCCACAAACCACAGTTACACATTTAAAACCATTAACCATGGCTTTGAGAGAACTGTTCAAATCACACTAGAACTACAACTGTGCTCCATACAAGTCTGTTTGACCAGGGACAATAGTTTGCATTGGCAAAGCCAAATGATGGTAAAAGCTTAAACAATAGCATTTCCACATTTCTTTTCTTGAAATACATGATATCCCTTAAAGAGTAAATGAATTTTCTTAAAACATATGATGAACTATAGGCTATTCCTTTTCGGAAACATGAAATGAATGCATTATTTTTTTACCCCATTAATGCTTCAGTAAAACACATTCAGAACACAATATCTTAGCTAAATGCTGTGTCTGGCAAAACACAAATGACACAGAATAAGCCAAATGCTACATGTAAACATTTCATTATACTATCACAACACTCCAATTGGTTTTTGTAATAGTATGTGATCTTAACACCTAATATTGTTCACTGATAATATCCCACTCATTGTAGCTAACAAGATGGTAGCTAATGGGCAAGTTCAGACAAGGGAAACTCACCAGAGTTCTCAGCAGGAAAAACACGGTAAAAAACAAGAGAAACCGTGCTCTCACGATGCAATGCTTGGGTTACTAATAAAAGACTATCTTATCTACAACTCCTGATAAGAATTAACCAAATATCTTGGTTTATTTCGATCTATTTCGATCTAGCTCTTTTATGCAACTTCACACTAAGAAGAATCTCTCATGACTGACATAAAATAACCTGAATGCACCCTTTGCTGGCACCATGTGATTTGACACTCAATTAGTTAACCCTTTAGTAACAGCATATTCTATATGGGTTACACGCTGCCCTCTTAAATCAGCCCCTTCATGTGCTATAATATTCTGGCTCAAATCCTTAGAACTTCTTGACTCTCCTAGTCACTGAATGAACTGAGTGCATGGTTAAAACTCTCCAAAGGGTTTTGAGCAAAGGAGATGAGGGGTTTTCCCAACTGTGGGTAGTGGAACCAGTCAGGTGCTCGCTGTGACCTTTCAGATCAAGGTACCAGATTGTCTTCCCAAACTTCTTCAAGTACTTCATTCGCTTCCTCATCTTGCTTACCACAAACTTCAGGAATTTCAATGTCATTTCCCTGTACTCCATTTTCATTATTCCCATCATCCGGATCACCCAAATCCAGCAGGGGTACATCATCATCTTCCACAGTAATAGCTGGCTTCACATTGCCTGGCTCAGGCAAGATCTCCATATCCCCAGGAGGAGGTTGTTCAACAGTACTCTCTGACTGGTGTTCTTCAGCCTCCTCAAGACATGCCTCTGCTCCTTCAGCCGGCAATGCCGGCTCATTACCTGCAGAGGGCTCCACTTGAGACTGGGGTGGTAAAGCCTTGCCCACGTCACTCTCTCTGGGAGGATTAGCAGATATATCCAGCTTCTTTTGGATGTCGTAAACCTTTGTGAACCTCTCCTCAGTGAAAACTGAGGATTTCACAGGAAGGACTGTATAATCATCTTCAGACTCACAATGTTCCTCTTCCTGGAGGTGAGGGGAACTTTGTCTTGTTCTGGGACGATGAATGGGCCTTGGGGGGTCTGGTTCATCTTCTTCAGCTTCACACAAATGCCCACATGGTAACAGGAGATCCCTGTGTAAATTGCGGAATTGGACCATCTTCATTCACCGGTTGAACCATGTAAACAGGTAAGTCTCCCATCTGTTTTAGGACACTGTACACAGCAGACTCCCACTTGTCTGCGAGTTTATGCTTGTTCCGCAGCCAGACGTTCCTCACCAGGACTCTATCTCCCACTTCAAGGGTAGATTCTCGGACACTCTTATCAAAACCCTGTTTGTTTCTGTCAGCAACTTTCTGTGAATTTTCAATGGCTGTTTGATAACTCTCCTCTAGACGAGACTTGAGATTTTGTACATATTGCGCATGCGATGTTGGTGTCCCTTCTCTGACAGGTAAACTGTATGCAATATCCACAGGAAGCCTGGGTTGTCTCCCAAACATCAACTCATAGGGGCTGAACCCGACAAACTCGTTTCTAGTGCAGTTGTAGGCATGAGTGAGCGGTTTCACAAAGTCATGCCAGTGATTCTTCTCTTTATCCTTAAGGCAGTGGCATCACTAGGGGTGGGCTTCCGGGGCTGAAGCCCGGATGTTTCTCGTCCAGCCCCGGACCTTTTGACACCAAAAAAAAAAATGTAATTTTTTTTTTTGACACGCAAAAAAAAAGAGATACAGCACCAAATATCATTCCATTTAATGGAGCCCTAATGTAAACAAATCACCCCCTTTAAATCGAGCAGTAAGTAACCTAACCGACTAGTAGGTGCAGTAGGTTCCAATCAGACGATTCAATGGCTAGCACTGGTACAGTGAAGTTTAGTCACAGAGCTCTGAGTGACAGACTGACAGTTCCACTTGTCTGACAAACGTATGCAGACTACGCACTACGCAGAGTTCTGTAGACAAGTCGGAATATTTCTCGTTCAGTAATGTTAGTGTCAGTGTCTGAAAATTGTCTGAAATGATGGATATCCGTGGATTTTTTAATGAAAATATCGAGGCAGGTTGTTGAGGAGGAGATTCAGAAGAATAATGATGAGATTGAGAATGTAACTAACGTTACAGCGGATGTTGAGAGCCAGTCAGCAGCTCAGCTGGAGAGTGTAGAGCAGCTAGCTTCAGGTTTGTGCAGGGCAGCACAGGGTTGATGATACTGGCTTAGCCTATACATGCTGCTAATTGTGATAAACTAAAATTAGGCTATTAGCGAGCTAAAATCAGATTTAGAAGTGTAACGTCAACAAAATAATTGTTTGTGATGCCAGCTCAGTAACGTTAGTACGGCTAACGTTAGCTAACAACGTTAGCTATCTAGCTAACGTAACTGGCTGGCTAAGCCAGCTAACGTTGTTAGCTATGTATTCTTTTTAGCTTGTGTAACCCAGGTTACGAGAGCCTTATAATAAAATTATTTTATAGTGGATTGGTGTAGAATCATTGCCCAAATAAAGATGCAAATCCCTGGTTTGAATAACCAGTGGTTGACAGGGCCTGCATTTGAATAATTTAGCTTTAAGCATGGTTTCTAACGTTTAATATGACCAGTATTTTAATAAACCCGTAAAACTGAGCATCACGTTCGAATTGTTTGTTTTAAATAGTTATGACATTCATAGAAGTTTGACTGAAATGTACTGTCTACACACATGGTGGCACACATTAGCCTGATTACTTTTTCTTTTGTATTTACTGATTTGGTTATTGCGACCGTCACTCATACTCTAGCTGATGTTATTGGTTAGAAGGGGGGATTACTGGGCCAAAATGCAATGCCGAGGCAGATATTCGGGGCACTCCAGATTGTACATTGAAACGAGCAGCTGGTGCCCAACGTAGAGAGTTCCAGAATCTCTGGTGAAGGCGGATTCATTGCGATATCGGTAACGTTATTTTTTCTTTTAATAACTAAGCGTCAGGTACTGCTTTATCTATACTTTCCCAACAAAGCATTGGATGATTATTTTCATTGCGTAGCTTGCCAGCCGTTGGCTATCGGTTTATATAAGACACATGCTGGTTAGCAGCTAGCTAGCCACCTGTGCTGTTGTAGTTAATGTCAGCAGCTAGCAAATGTTATAGCCTGCTAGATAGCTGCTCGCTATCACGTGAACTGTTAGGCTATAGGCCTATTTCACAAGATGGCTACCAAAACCGGATGTAGGGATACTTTGTTTCCGGTTACCGTTGCTACGGACGCAAGTCCATTTCTGACAGCGAAAAATTTAGCCTAAACAACGATGTGTGTTCTCACAGTCCCTAATAGCTATGCCAAAGTTCACTGTCCGATGTTATCCGCATTGTAGAAGCATTGCCAGTGAACGTTAAGCGGTCCAAACTAGACGAGGGCTATAAATTCTTTTTTGAGAAGTTTATATTTGGTTATGAAGGTAAGTATAACGTTAGCTCTGGATCGCCAGAAAGCTAAATAGCTAGCTTGCTAACCACAGCAAGTTAACCGATTAAAGAGATATTTAATTTCGACATAACATAAATTATTTTCTGGAGACGACTCCATTGTGTTTTCGTAGCGTGAAGCAACATCTGCTGTCCGTTAACAGCGTCTCTGTTCCTCTCAGTTGTCCCGAAAATGAATGAATAGGGAGCCTGACTACTGTGAGGAAAAGCGATTCTGTTAACGTTGACGGTCAGCAGGGGAGGCAAAGCTATGTAAGTACAATGCGTTAGGCTCCACAAAATTACTTATGTTATACCGAAGTTAAATATCTCTGAAGTAAGTTTTGTACTACCGTTACTATTTTGTGACATGTTGTTTGTGCTGTACTTGTTCTAATAAAGATTTATATTGCTTGTCAGATCGCCTGTGTAATGGTGTTCAGTTCACTACCGAGCTGTTTGTTTTCATCGCTGATGAAAACTACCCACACATTTTAAAATCAGCTGATATATCTTAAGTAGGCTTGTCGCGATGTCCGTCAATACATTTTGTAATTACAATTAACTAAAATAAACGTGCATCTGCAGTTTCAACATTGAATATCCAAATATGTGCTTGCTAACAAGCTAGCTGGCTAAAACGTAATTTGCTAATCATAACATAAAATATAGGTAGCTAACTGATTTTATGACATTCTTGAGTAACAAATACCACATGACTGAAACTGCGTTCGTTCTCAATGAACGATAAAAAACAAAGGAGTTGGTAGTGGACTCAGACTTTTGGACCCAAATGTATGTGAGGAGAAAAGTTTAATATCGAGTCTTATTGATTCACAAAGCTGTAGCTAACTAGCTAGCTATCGTAATGAGTTAGTTTATGTTAGTTTGCAACAGTCATGCTACCTAGCAAGTTTTCTTCTTATTTTGGAGCACATCTGTGGGAAAGCTGTGAAAGGGCAAATAAATTCTTCTTCGAATTGGTACACAGGGGAACGCAACAAAACTGGTTGCTCTTCGTCGTTGCCATTGTTTTGAGAGATCCCCTACATCCGGTTTTCATACCCGGGAATGTGAAATAGGCCTATTGTGTCAGCATCGGGAACAGAAGAGGAAAATCTGATAGCACCCCAAGCATACCTGGAAACGCTTAGCGGTTCCTCTGAGCAACAAGGGAGTGACATCCAGCCAACCGATTGCATCACAGTTATCAACACGTTCTGCTGCGCTGGTGTAAAGAGGTCATCCTGGTCGTGAGTAAACCGGACGTTGCATTAGACAGGCCTGCAACGGGGGTGTTATTTTCTTTTCATTTTTGTTTATCGCCAGCTGTTTTGTTTAACTGTCATTTTAGGTGATTGAGTTTAGCGTGGGGGCCCACCACTGTCAAATTGCACATACACACACACACACACACACACACACATATATATATATATATATATATATATATATATATATGTGTGTGTTATATATTTTTTGAATGAGTTCTAAGGTATTGAAAGCTTGAATAAGCACGTTGTATGCATTGTATTACTATATGTTAGGGGTGAGCCGAATACTCGGATGAAACGAGTATCCGGTACGGATAAGGTACTTTTTACGAGCACGAGTACCATCTGAGTAAAATCTGTCAATATCCGTACTAGTCATGAAGGAAAATACTTATTGGGTAGCTGTGTCCAGTGTCCACATCGTTCTGTGATAGGCCAGCCACACACAGAGCTCCTCGTCACAGCCACTCTGTCCACAGGGATCTGTTATCTATTCTGTTAACTATTTTTTGTCATATATTCTCAATAAAATAAAGTTTGGAATTCCCAGATTCGGTTCAACACATTATTCTCACCATAGCTGAACACACATTTACTGGACATTCACACGTAAGCACATATTACTGATTACAAACAGACATGTCTAGCTTCTACCTTGCTACAGTGGGGCTAAGTAGCCAGTTAACTAGCTGCTACATGAAATAAGCAAGTACTTGTATTTCTTAACATTTAGCGATCTCATAAACACACTCTACTAGCATCATTGACATCCTAGCATTCTTATACATCCACTGTACTAATGCAATATCACTTTTGTGCACATTTAGACGTCATCGCTCACCTGAAATCACAACACATACAGTACATTGTGGTTAGCCAAATGTAACCTGGCGCGCTCTGTCTACTACTGTCTTCACACCATCAGTTCATTTAAAAAAAAAAAAAAAAAATCGAACCAGAGTAACGGTAACAGCGTCTTTTACTACTACCACAGAGTGAAAACGTAAGTGAATGCGATGATAAGAAAATTTTCGGTTATGCTGACCTATAAAACGCTATTCCAAAAGCAAAATTAGACATGTTATACATCATTAGAAATCTTATACTCTCACCTACTGAATAAATGAATTGTCAATCAAGCCAGGCTGTACTAAAAAGGGCGACAATGCCATAAACGACGTGTGGTATTACGCACAGTTATTTTGGAAGGTACCTAGGCATCACAAATGCGCGTATATTTCACAAACAGATTGTCCAAGACAATATATGACCACTCATTCTCAAAAGGGACATCTCTACACGTAAAACCAATGGTAAGGTTGTGTATTTATTCAATATTTAGTCCCAGATATTGACTGTAGAATGACATGGTATGATTTTTAAAAACTTTTTCTCGTTTATTTCGTTATTCAGTGAGCAGCGTTTTCACTGCTGTATTGGCATATCTTAGGGATATTGTCTGGTTTATGTTGTTGCTATGATGGAATATGATTTTTGAGTGGTGAAAGAATATTTTTATGAATTCCCAGATAGACAATATTGTCCATTATGTCATGGGTGGGAGTGTAGTTGCAGATGAGACTGCAGGGAGGGGGTGCGTGTTAAATGAACAACCAGAGCGACAGTGGTGGCGCTGCGAAACTCCATATTCGGCATATTTGTCATGTATCGTCTACTAATGAAACTAAAACAACGCGTTTCTGTTTTCATCTCACACTTTGGTTGCAGTAGCACAGAATGTTTGAGTTTAGTAATTTAGGCACGCGGGCGTGCCCACCACTAGGGGTTGTGCGCTAAGAGGTTAAGAAGGTTCCTAACAAAGTGAAATGACCCGGAAGTATCTAAGTGGCAGCCATGATAAGAGCTGTTCGAATTCTCTAAATGCTAAGGAAAGGTGCTTCAATGCTTGGACAACCTTGAGAAGTGAGAGGATGCCCGAGGAGTGGACAAGAAGTATACTGGTACCAATTTTCAAGAATAAGGGGGATGTGCAGAGCTGTAGTAACTACAGAAGTATAAAGCTGATCATCCACAGTATGAAGTTATGGGAAAGAGTAGTGGAAGCTAGGTTAAGAGGAGAGGTGATGATCTGTGAGCAGCAGTATGGTTTCATGCCAGGAAAGAGCACTGCAGATGCGTTGTTTGCTTTGAGAGTGTTGATGGAGAAGTATAGAGAAAGTCAGAAGGAGTTACATTATGTCTTTGTGGATTTAGAGAAAGCATATGACAGGGTGCCGAGAGAGGAGGCGTGGTATTGTATGAGGAAGTCGGGAGTGGCAGAGAAGTATGTAAGAGTGGTGCAGGATCTGTATGAGGAAAGTGTGACAGTGGTGAGGTGTGCAGTACGAGTGACGGATGGGTTCAAGGTAGAGGTGGGATTACATCAAGGATCAGCTCTGAGTCCTTTCTTATTTGCAATGGTGATGAATAAGTTGACGGATGAGATCAGGCAGGAGTGTCCATGGACTATGATGTTCGCGGATGACATTGTGATCTGTGGTGAGAGTAGGGAGCAGGTTGAGGTGAGCTTGGAGAGGTGGAGGTATGCACTGGAGAGAAGGGGAATGAAAGTCAGTACGAGCAAGACAGAATACATGTGCGTGAATGAGATGGAGGACAGCCGAATGGTGAGGATGCAAGGAGTAGAGGTGGCGAAGGTGGATGAGTTTAAATACTTTGGGTCAACTGTTCAAAGTAACCGGGAGTGCGGAAGAGAGGTGAAGAAGAGAGTCAGGCAGGGTGGAGCGGGTGGAGAAGAGTTGTCAGGAGTGATCTGCAACAGAAGGGTACCAGCAAGAGTGAAAGGGAAGGTCTGCAAGAGGGTAGTGAGACCAGCTATGTTGTATGGTTTGGAGACGGTGGCACTGACAAAAAGACAGGAGGCAGAGCTGGAGGTGGCAGAGTTGAAGATGCTAAGATTTTCGTTGGGAGTGACGAGGTTGGACAGGATTAGGAATGAGTATATTAGAGGGATAGCTCAGGTTAGACGGTTTGGAGACAAAGTGAGAGAGGCGAGATTGAGATGGTTTGGACATGTGCGGAGGAGAGATGCTGGGTATATTGGGAGAAGGATGCTTAAGATGGAGCTGCCAGGCAGGAGAAAAAGAAGAAGGCCAAAGAGGGGGTTCATAGACATGGTGAGGGAGGATATGCAGGTGCGACAGAGGAAGATGCAGAGGACAGGAAGAGATGGAAACGGATGATCCGCTGTGGCGATCCCTAACTGGAACAGCCGAAAGAAGAAGAAGCCTATATTCCTTTTTTATTTCAATTCCAACCTTGGTAATGAAGTACTATTTTTCACTGGGTTGTCCACGTTTATATAGCCTGCATGAAACAACACGGTAAGAACGCACGGGGCGAAGTATCTAAGATGCGCTTTTAGTAGTCCATCTTCGGAACATTGTAGTTTTACCAAGGCAGACGCACATCAATAACATCCGCCGTCGCATAATTATGTAGCCTAGTGTAAGTGCAGTCGGATTCTCTTAGCACCGCGGTTGTCTTTTCCTAAGTCCTTTTGAATTCTCCTTCACATCTTTCCTTAACCTGATGACGTTTTCCATTGAGGTCAAGGAAAAGTGGTTAGGAAAAGTTTTTTTGACTATTCGGATGCAGCCATTGTATTAATATTTAGATACTAAACAAGTTCTGAGGTATCAATTTTGAATAAGCCCTTTTGTTTAGAAGGGTACGTAAGGTTAAAGGTAGACTGTTATTCATTTCCAGTGATACGGTAGTTTAATATATATACAATAGCTTGTCTCCTATGCATTTTAGCCCTTCTACAATTAGTTAACGCCATACCCTAATAAATACAATTAGCTCTACCTTTTATTCGTTAATAAATTCTATATTTTCTTACATCTTGCCTGATCTATTCATCCACGTCCTAGATACTTATTTATTTGATAAAGATTTATTTGTACTCTTATCCTATAGTAATTTACTATTTTTTTTATTGGGGTTGTCATAGATATACATATAGTCTATTGAAACTGATGGTTTTAAAAGGTTTAACATCATTCCATTATATTGTAGCACATCTTATTATTTTAAAGCGATTGCATTGTCCTTACGTGTCTCAGAGGTTGGTTTGGACACTCCACTTTACTCCAGTAGTGAATCTAGAGGCCCATATTCAGAGTGAACTTGTCTGCTATAGTACTGGTAAGTGTACAAGTCCGTTACACTTGCCTGCCCAGTGCCTTGCCAGTTTACATGCTAGTATGGAAGATTTTTAAAAAAAAGCCATTATCATCACTTATTGCATAGGATAAGCAGCTAGGTAGTTAGCTAGCTATGTATGGCTAGTATTTTGTTTATTAATTTAGTTACATCATATTCTGGTAACTAAGTGTGTTTGTATAGCCAGTTATTTTGAATCAGGTAGCTATTTACTCTGTTTGTCTGTTTCTCTACTGTAACATAACCAGTTACATTAATTATGTAACTACATCTAGCTGTCTTCATTCTGCTTGCAATATAGCCACATACATACATATTACATTCATTCGACATTATATCCCTATACTAGCCAGTTTAGTATAGCACCTTTCACTTTTTATTTTTTGCTGGTGCTACAGTAATGCTTGTATGTGTAATAATATAATAAATGGGCCCATGGGCGGAGGAAGCATTGAAAATGTGGGTGGGACAATCTAAGGGGGGGTCTGGGGGTCCTCCCCCATAAAATGTTTAACAGAGTAGATGACATTTCCTGTATGCTGGTGCCTTTTAACAGGTGGTTTGATACTTTTATCAGGCTATACTAGCATGAGAAAAAGTATGGGTACATTTTGTAATTTCATCCAGAGGAAGTGGTCGGCCCCAGATCACATATTTGAAGATATTAAAAAACTAAAAGTACATAAATTGATTTGATGACTAATTCAGAGCCATCTTTAATAATAACCACTCATTGTTTGTTTAAACTCTTTATGCTTGTATGCAATTGCAATTTCTGTTAAATGAATTTCTTTAATGTTAACAAATCAGTGAGTAAAGTGGAGAGGACAACTGTAGTCAAAGTGCCCTGGCCCCTATGCATTCTCCAATAAACTACCTTCATCTTCCAATCATTTCTACTACTATGAGGAATCAACAGGACCTGAGGCCTGTGTCTCAAAGCTAGATTATTTTGTTAGCCAGTTATCTTGGTGGCTTTGTTTACACATACATTTTTACACACATAACACTGCTACGGAGAAGCACTCCACATAAATATTTAGGGCAACATTTCATGACAAAAGGCATCAATATAACAACCATCTGCCACCTTTCATGAAAAGCAATAGTCTTGAATTCATAAGTGGCATAGGTTTGAGGAGTGTGTGTGAGCAAAACCATCAAGTTAGCTGGATAACATCATAACTGTGGCACAGGTCCCTGATATATACCTTTTTGGCTAAAAATACATATTTTCTAACATTTCAAATAGCAAATAACTTAACATCCAACACATAGAACCCAAAAATCTCATGAAATATTGAAATGAATGTGACACAATTAATAACTTAAGGGGGTTGATGCTTTTTGCTGTTTTTTATGTAATACATTTCATAACCTCACACAATTATCAGGTGCCCAGTTGTATCAACTAATGTAATGGTGACACTGCAGTAACAGTTAAAAGATTTAAAGATAATAATAAAAAAATAAAAGCTTACAGCTATAGCTCCTCCCTCACTTGGTACTCCCCATTGCTACCTACAGCTAGATTGTTAACATTTTTGATATCTTTGGTTTGAGACTAAAAAAGACTAGACAAAACAAGTCCTTCCTTTTCTAGTCCTTAGACTAAATGAAGGCCCCAAAAACATGCAGGGTTCCCACACATTTTTACCAATTAATTTTCAAAACTTTTCCATAACTTTTACATAATGTTTTACCCCATTTCCATGACTTTATCTGAGTAGTTTAAAATAGGTAAGGCCTATATAGCGATCATAGGGCGCAATGATGAGGCTCTTACTCCAGTGTGGTATGCCCTAAGACAGGCAGTGTAGCAAAAATGTAGCATGGAATATGGAATGGAATGCCTTTGTGTCCACACATACAGTAGACTCAGAGAATTCCATTCCATAATCCGTGCCACATTTTTGCTACATCACCTATCCTAGGGCATAGCGCACTGGAGTAAGACCCTCATTATGGCACCCATATTCTTTTATTTTCACTAATCTTGCATTGGCTAAGTGAATGTGCCACATTTATCAATTTAAAAGTAATGATGCATAGTGGTTTTAAATTACAGTTTTTTTGTTGGTTTGCCTATCTAAAAGTTAATTTCAACAAGAGGATACTGTGAGACATGAGGAGGGAAGAACATATGAAAAACATACCAAGAGTGGTAAACATAAGCGCTTGCTTTACTCACTCGTTGGATATTCCCACCGCCAACTAGCTGCATGTGCCAATGTATATCACGCAAGGGCATAGATAAAATTTCAGAAGTGATAGTGACATTTAAGGCGGGAGGTCTGGAGGTCCTCCAGAAAAAAAAATTGGTCACTACATGCAATTTCCTGCATTTTTACAATATTTGGTTTAACCTCTAATATGAGTAGTTTTACTACTAGAACCAAATTTTTGATGGTATTATTATCATTATTTGGGCTGTATTTGAAAAAACGCTTGGCAGGTATAAATAACATGGTGTATGTACTGTAGGTATAGTGATAACTTGACCTTTGACTTTATGGCCACCAAATTTTGTGTTTGCACATGAATATACAAACACTGTATTACACTTTTACTAACTTGAAACTTAAGTTGATAAACATTAAAGGAGATCTTACATAGCTTACTTATAGGCCTATCCTAAAAATGACAACTTGTAACATACCCTGTTTAGGTTTCAAATGTTATTAATAACATAGCCAAGCTACACCTTTCTCCAATTAGCCTAGTCATGGAGTTCTACACGCCCAGTCTTTCTCCTTATAATATTTGGATTGATATACATATCAACGCAAATATTCTACTGTAGGCCTACAATGATAAAATGAATGAAACTTTTTTTCCCAGTTTTTTATTTTTCCCAATCCACAGAAATCACAAGAATAGGCCTAATCAATATTCACTTTGAATCAGAGGATTAGGATATATTCTATGCAATATCTTGAAAGACACTCCTCTTATTTTATTGTCCAACTAATCGAGTTGTTACCATGCCTACAGACTCGACAGGCAGCCACATAATCCGCATGGTCCTAGAGGACATTTTTGTTCAACTATTCACCTCAATCAGGCAAACAAAATACAAACATTTAGTTAAATTCCAAGCTTTGATTTTCAGTTAATTAACAATTTCCTGAAAATCTTGTGGTGACAGTGTGTGACCCACCTTAACTCAGATACCCGGCATACAGGCATCAATGACTAGCTATCGTTAGCACGCGCTCATATGTATGTGTGTGTGTGCTATGTGAGAATCTGCCTGGGTGCAAGATAGCAGTGAACGTGGTATGGAATTTCATTGATTTGGGCATTCTCTCAATAAGCAAGCGGAATGGATTTGATAATGAAGCATTGACACAGTGCTCTGAAATGAGCGCAGAGTGGATAGACCGACGCACTGATTTTCGGCATTGGTAAAAGTGGGGGGGGGTCTAAATTAATCATTTTTAAAAGTGGATGGGACTTGTCATATCATATAATAGCTGCGACGCCCATGAATGGGCCCCAAAAACTTTTGTGCGCTGTGCGCGTGCCAAACTAAAACTCCCCTTGGGGCTAAGCCCCAGATGTCTTTGAATCCTAGAAACGCCTTGCCTTTAGGGTGTCCAACATGCTAAGAAGGGTGCGGTTGAACTGCTCAACCGGGTTACCTCTGGGGTGATAGGGACTGGTTCGCACTTTCTTGGTACCAGCTATAGCACAGAGCTCTTTTATAGTGCGAGACTCAAAATCCCTGCCCTGATCACTATGCAGGTGTTCGGGAAACCCATAATGCACCAGAAACTGCTCCCACAGACACTTTGCAACAGTAGTAGCCTTTTGGTCTTTGGTAGGTATGGCTACTGCGTACTTTGTGAAGTGGTCTGTGATGACCAGGATGTCTTTGGTATTGTGGGTATTAGGCTCCAGGGATAAGAAATCCATGCAAACCAATTGCATTCGCCTAGTTGTCTGGATACTGACAAGAGGTGTTGCTTTTTTAGGCAAAATCTTCCTTCTGACACACTGGCCACATGTTTTGACCTTGTGCTCGACATCGGCAGCCATTCGTGGCCAAAAGAATCTTGCCCTTAGTAAGTCAATGGTACGCTCTATCCCCATATGCCCCATGTCGTCATGGAGACACTTGAGTACAGTTGCCCTGAGTGACTGTGGAAGTATGAACTGATAGACAGTTTGCTCTTCACATTGACGTTACCTATACAGAAGACCACCTCGCATTTCAAGGTGCTTCCACTCCTTAAGCACCAGTTTTAGTTCAGGGGATTCAGGACTGATGTCACGGGTTACTTTGTCTCCAGCTGTTAACAGGTGAATGACACGCTTGATGTTGGGGTCAGCTTCCTGTCGTTCTCTGAGGTCCTCTTCACTGAAGGTGGGTACAGTTACATGTCCTAATAAGTCCTCTTCACCATAGATGTCTGGCACAGCATCGGCATAAAGAGCCAGAGATTCAACCAATGTGATGGGAGGTTAAGTTATTGTCGGTTTCTCTTAGAAGGTGTCTGTGACATAGGTCTGTAACCGCATCTGCAGGTAAGTTTAGATGGTCAGGTTATGATGCTAGATGATGTGATGTGAACTGTTTTATCCATTCTCTCTCTTCCAGTGAAGTGTCATCATCGACTAACATGCTATGGGGTCACCTAGAGAGACCGTCGGCGTCCTGATTGCACTTTCCAGCCCTATACTTGATGTTGAAATTGAATGTGGAAAGGGCTGCTAGCTAACGATAACTGGCAGCATTTAGTTTAGCTGAGGTGAGTATGTAGGTTAAAGGATTGTTATCTGTTATGACAGTAAAGGTGTTACCGTAGCAATAGTCTTGGAATTTTTCTAGAATTGACCATTTTAAAGATAGAAACTCCAGCTTGTGTGCTGGATATCTCACCTCACTAGGTGAAAGGCCCCTACTGACGTAGGCAATGACCCGTGTTTGTCCGTCCTGCTCCTGGTATAAAACAGCTCCTAAGCCAGTAGTGCTAGCATCTGTATGCAGTATATAGGATAGCTTTGGATTTGCAAACCCCAGGATTGGAGAGAAGGTTAACTTTTTTTTGATGCATTCAAAAGCTTCCTGACAAGCAGGTGTCCATCGTTCTGCGAACGGCTCTTTTGGGTTGAAATACTTCCCTTGACGTGTCGTCATATTTTGACCTCTTCTGAGAGGTGGGTACCCGGAGGTGGGATCGTTTATCGGCTTTACTATTTTGGAATAATCTTTCACGAAATGGCGATAATAGCCAGCAAAGCCTAAAAAGGACTTCAGTTCTTGTAGAGTCTGGGGATTTGGCCAAGTTTTCAGTGCACTGGCCTTCCCAGGGTTGGTCTCCACACCATTTCTTGGGGCGACATGTCCGAGGTAAAGCACAGAAGTTTGAAAGAATCTGCACTTCTCGGGAGAAAGACCATTTTCTCTTAGCCATTGGAGAACGTGGAGGAAACTTCGTGTTCCTCCGGGGAGGCAGAGAACATGATCAGATCATCAAGAAACACTAGCACCTCCTTCAGGTTAATGTCACCCATACATTTCTCCATTAACCGTTGGAAGGTGCTAGGTGCATTTGTTATCCCCTGGGGCATCCGATTAAACTCCCAAAACCCCAGGGGACACACGAAAGCAGTCTTGGCTTCGTCACACTCCTCCATGTCGATTTGGTAATAGCCTGACTTAACCCTCCGCCGGCGGAGCTCGACAAGATGAAATTAACTTTTGTTTCTATTTGGATGATTAACTTCACGTGCTGTTATCATACAGACGCAACAAAAACATTGACAGAAACCTTAGAATCGCGACTTTCCAATGCGCCTATTGCCAAATAATATGAATTGTTTTAAATGTTCTAAATTTGATTAATTAGATCATGTGTGCTTCGTTAAACTTTACTCATTCCTATGTGAATTTCGCTCAGCAGGAAGTCCGCCCAAATCGCATTCACATGTTAACAACATTATAATTACTCTCCATAGAAGGAGACTAAAGGAGGGGCGATGCGAGATCCATGTGAGAAATGCCAAGTCTGCGAAAGCGGGATATAATGTCAAAGTGTCGCCTAATTCACTTCTTTTGAGGTGAACATTTCGTTTAATTTTGGAAAATGGTCCGTCCGGAAGCCGACACCGATGAAGAGCGGTGTCATTTCGAACAGCGAACTGATCCAGCTGAGGATCAACTTCATGCGTAAGTATATTTCTTATGATCATATTGGTAAATATGTGTACTGTATTGCAACGTATCTGTGTGTTTGTAGGAATATCCAGCAATATGCGCGTTTGTAAATTCCCACACTACGAACGATTCGAACTATTGCATCTCAGAATTATAGGCTAGGCTCTCTGCGTCTGATTGTGTTAGAAGTATCAGGTAGACTGTATGTTTTTCGATCATACTGGTAATAAATAGCCCGTGGCGTGGTTAAGATTCTAAAACTGATGTCCTCGCACAATCGATATTAGCATACTGTAAGTAAATTTGGGAAATAGCAATATAATAACCACTTAGCTAAACAGACCTAGCCTACTTCAGATTGAGGCATTGTTATTGATGAGTTGCGTGTAGTTGAGCTGGAATAGCAATGTTTATTTAGTTTAGCTAATGTTGTTTCGTTGATAGCTTGCATTATTTGTGTGCTGTATTACATTCTCTGTGTTTGTAGGAATATTTACTAATATGCGCACTTGTAAATTCCCACACTACGAACGATTCTAACCATTGCTTCTCAAAATTATAGGCTACCTCTCTGCGTCTGGTTGTGTTTGTTTGGTTCTTTGTTTGTATATGATGTAACCATGTCACATTTCCTAAGTTTTGTTTTCATTAGTTCGTGGTTTGCCCCTTTTTTGTAAAGCACATTTAATTTTCACCTGTTGAAGGAAATTTGCTATATAAATAAAGTTTGATTTGATGTCACATTTCCTAACAATTTTGTTTTTATCATATTTACAGAGATGCTGATCAGGAAACACAGCCTAGTTCACCACTAGCTAAGAGGCCACGCTTGCGTTGCAAGAGTACACCAGTCTCATCTCATCTTCCATGCGTATAGTTTGCTTCAATAAATGTTCTGAAAATCAAAAGATGTCTTTGTTTCTGTCTTCTAAAGCCGCGTTTCCACCGCAGGAACTATACCCCGGAACTAGGAACCTTTTGAGGAACTCAGTGCGTTTCCACCGCAGGAACTAGGGTCTAAATTTAGTTCTGGGGGCTTTGTTTTACCCCCCAAAACGTTCCTGCTCGCGGGGTAGTACTTTCCGAAAGTACAGGAACCTTTTGGGTGGAGCTTGCAGCGCTGAACATTTCTGATTGGTCGAGTACTCGTAGCATTTGTGTTGTATTTATTTTCCGCCATTACCCGCCATGTTTGAAAATATGCAGCGGCAAACCAATTTATTTTCATAATAACTTCAAATCAAACTTGTATATTATGCGGCGCAGTAGCCTACTTTTGGTTATAGCCTGTCAACGTCTTGGAATTATAACGTGTGCTCTTCTGTTCTTTTCTTGCTTTAGTATTCGTTTTATAAAATGCTAAGCATTCGTGCTGGGACAGCATATTACGTAGGCTACCAAAACATTCAAACGGATTAATTCGGTTGCTGAATATTTTCTTCCGGATTTTCTTTGTTAGCCCGTTGTAATTGACTCAAAACGTTTGATACAGTTATGTGAGGTATGCGGTAGTTCTGCATAATTAACATTGGTGATACAGTACAAGCAAACTGGAAATCACCTTCCGCACTTTTTATTCGGGTAAAATAACAGGTTAATTTTAGTAATCTTCCCTTTAGCTTTTTCAGACTGCCGTAATTTTACTCAATTTTACTGCCATTTTTCAATTCCACGAAAAGACCAGGAAGACTATGGACTCATTTATGGTGCATGGTTCGCATCTGGAGGGCACACTTCGCTGCTCGGCTAGCAGTAACTTCGAAGGAAAGCAAACGGTGGCTGTACCACTACTAATTTACATTTTCACGCAAGTCCGAGTTTTCGTTCTATTCTTGTCATTTTGCGATTAGCCTATATGGAATTGACGACGAGAAAGTAATAAAACAGCAAATTGTTTACAACGTGTGCATGTTTTCTGCTGTTAATGAATGTGTTTGAGAGGATGTATGAAAATCAATAAATACAAAAGTAACCATATAGTCATTGTTGGTAACCCGTTGTATATAAGTGGAATAAACCCCTCCGGGCTGGTTATTAGAAAATAATGTAGGCTACTTCGGTGGTAGTATGGGGTTAGAGAAGAAATCGTATGACAGATGGACCGAGGACAACGTCAGTGGGCTAATTTGCCTAATCTTCGCGGTACTTTAGACCCCGGTGGAAACGCAGACAACCATTGGCTGAAGGAACCTTTTAGTTCCTGGTAAAGTAGTTCCTGGGACTGAAAGTTCCGGGTAATTTTGGTGGAAACGCGGCTTAAATGGCTCTTTGTCTTTGTCTTAGTGGTGGGGAGGCATGCGGCCAGGTGTGAATAGCCTACTTAGCTGGCAGGTATTCCTACCCAATGCATATTCATTACAGAAAGGCCATTTGCCCTCCCATTCTCACCTGGTGTTGAAAAATAGTAGTCACAACACTAACTTTTAGCAATGTATTTTATATTTCTCAATGGATTTGCTAAAATATTTTGTCATCTTTTGATACCCAAGACCTTGATAAACACATTTCAGTGACCAAAAGTCTTAGTCACAATTGTTCAGTGTGCTTTATTACAACATTCCTGTGCATGTTCAAAACTACTGTTTACAGTTTGTGTGTTTTTAGAGCAGTTTACAATCCACACATGATTATGACCTACTTACTGCTGCCATATTATTGTAGCTGAGTCTGTGCTGAAAACAAAGATATGAAACACTTTGAAATCACTGTATATAAAGTTGATGAAATTTACACAAATGTCAGAGCATCGCACAATCACCAGTGTGCCTCATTTTACCCTTAGACCCCAGAGGGTTAAGGTACATCACCAAAAACCATTTTGACCCGGTAAGGGCAGAGAATGCTTTTTTGAGGTTTGGTAATGCATAAGCATCCTTTATGGTTTGCATGTTCAGCTTACGATAGTCGACACGAAGGAGTACATCACCATTCTTTTTCCTTACAACAACAATGGGTGAAGAGTAGGGGGACTCCAATTCCTGTATCACACCAGCTTCCAGCAGTGTTTTAAGTTGTCTGTTCACAGCTTCATAATCATTGGGATGGATGGGTCTTGGTCGTTGCTTGAAAGGAGTCTCATCTTTTAGTTGGTGGCATAGCCAAAAACATCAGCATAACCATTGAGCTTCTGTGGATAAGAGTCTTATAAAAGACTTATCTTATCCACAACTCCTGATAAGAATTGACCAAACATCTTAGTTTATTTCGATCTATTTTCGCCAAATGAGCTAGAGCTCTTTTGTGCAACTTCACACTAAGAAGAATCTCTCATGACTTACATAAAATAATGCAAATGCGCCCTTTGCTGGCATCATGTGATTTGACACTCAATTAGGTAACCCTTTAGTAACAGCATATTCTATAAGGGTTACACCACCTAGGGAAGCTTTTCCATTTTTTCTTTAATTTACCCAAGCTTATGCAAATCAAACATACAAGTAAAGTGTGGCTTCAGCAAAGGGGGAAGAAAAAGTATTAACAAACGAAAAACAACAAAACAGGTTAGCCTTACATTATGTAGTTTTTTTATTTCTTAAATTTCATTAGGGGTTCATTGCATACAGTAATTCATAACGAAGATGAGGAACTATTCTTTTAATTATTAAAGCATTTTTACAGTTTATGCTAGACTTCAGTCCCCCTTAGGTTGGGGTGGTAGTGGGGTTCATGCAGTTCATACTATGCTGCAGAGTAAGGTTAAGTAACTATGTTTTGATTTATAAAAATATTTTGCCTGTGTCTGAAACTTGATTTAACTGTTTACTTCAGTTTTATAAAAGCCTGTTATGGCTATATAACATATAGGTCATTGTTTAAAAAGCACATTAGCTGTTGTTAAACTGGATTGTTACTGATGTCATATCAACAATAGCAGTGCCAGTGATTATGATGGTAAGAATCTGGGATTTTTGGCATTTTATACAGCTTCTGTGTTAAACTCCACCCACTTCCTGGTTGCACACTTACACATACAAATAATTTTGTTGGCTGAACAAATACTGATACAAATACAAATAATGGCATCTCCCTCCACTCCTATTTCCTATTGTGATATATAATCTCTAGGATACCTGAGAAGTCCAGCAGTCACCTCTTCCAGGGACAAACATTACAGTAATAGCTAAATTAATAGATTGTTTTCAGCCTCAATTACATAATTGTTGCATGATTTTTCATTGGCAGTAATTGCTGTCCTGCACTTGAGAATGTCAAACACAAAGTAGCAGAGCTACAAAAAGTGGTAATGAATCAGACAGGTGTTCAGTTTGTGGGAGTATTAGAATAATAATCCTTGAAAAACTCAGAGACACTGATGTGTCTTGATGTGATGTGTATTAATATCATGATTAAATAATGATATGATAATGCCCTCCAAAACCCTTGATTAGGATGAGAAAAGGCGATATGAAATGAGCTAAGGTAACATTTAATTATATAGCACCTTTTGCAACAAGCAGTTAAAAAGGACTTTTCTATGGAAAAATGTAATTTAAAAAAATATGAGAAAATAATATACAACAAATTACTTAAACAAAAACAATTCAAAACACAAATCCGGAAAAAGTTAGAGAATGCAGCTGAGTTTTTAGATGCTTTTTAAAAATTTAATCTAATTTTGCCAGGCTGAGGATTTCACATTCTGGGAGCTAGAACAGCAAAGGCACGATTAGCTTTTAATTTAAGCCTAGACCTTGGAACAGCCAAAAGACCACCCCCAGAGGATCTCAGAAACCTTGAAGTACTACAAGGGGACAACAGCTTAGTAAAACACAAAGGTGCCTTATTAGTCATTTAAATGATTATTTAAAATCAATCTTAAATGTAATAGGCAGCCAATGAAGGGAGGCCAGGAAATGTGAGTAATGTCTGGTCTTGGTTAAGACTTAGCTTGTGAAGTCCCAGAAGTAAGCCCGTACTGCGCATGTTGAGGGTAAAACATTGGAGTTCTCATTAAAATGAATTGGGAATATCAAACTTTTGAAGGCAAAATTAAACATCCCCAATGGTATTTTGAAACTCAATTAACAACCGTTATGTTCCATGCAAAAAGCAGATTGCAAAAAAATGTTAAATAAAAATAAAATGTGCACATTTAATAAATATTTTCCCAAGACTTCTGGACTGAGCGACACAGTGGTGCTGTGGGTAGCACTGTCACCTCACAGCAAGAAGGTCCTGGATTTAAATACCAGCCTGGGCCTTTCTGTGTGGCGTTTGCATTTTCTCCACCTGGGCTTTCTCCAGTTACTCCTGATTCCTCCAAAGACATGCAGGTATAGTCTAATTGAATACTGTAAATTGCCCATAGGTATGAGTGTGTGAGTGAATGGTGTGTGGGCCATGCAATAAATTGGCAACCTGTCCAACCTCTCACCCAATGCATGCTGGGATAGACCCCAGCACCTTCAATCATTGTTTCACAAACTGCTGCACGTAATGAATTTTATGATTACAAAAAATGGACTGATAAGGTTTTCTTTGGTAATTAAATCACCTTGGTTTTGTACATTGTATTCAATGGGCAGCAAGCTATTTTGCCCTCAAGCTTGCACAGTCGAGGCTGTTTCCCTTCCTATGCTTCACCGCCTGGCCCCCCCTTCCCTCTCCAGTTCTTATGTGCACTTTATTGTTAAGGGCTTTGCAGCAGCATTCTAAACAAGCTATAAGTGGTCCAGCACAGGCTGTTTGAGGCATGTGAAGAAGGCATTCCAGTAATCTAAGCAGGATGAAACAAAAGCATTACTAATTCTCTCTAAATCTCTAAATCAGAAATAATCTTAGTCTAGCAGTATTTTTCAACTGGAATGAGACAGATTGGGCCAACGTCTTAGGATGTTATCAAAGATCACACCTAGATTTTAAAATTTGGCTTGATATTGGATACAAATGGAGCAATACACTGCTGAAGCTTGGATGCTATGTGACCTGCACCTATAATGATAATTTCTGTTTGTTGGAGTTATATAAGAAAGCTTTTTGACATCCAGTTCTTAATGGATGTTGAGGGGAAGCATCTATATTGAGAACAAAATTGAAAAGCTATATTGTATATTCAAACTAGTGGGAAAAACTATATTGTATATTCAAAAAAGGTCAATTATGGCATTGACCTTTTTGTGGTCAATGGCATCATGAACCCCAGAAATTATTAAGACACGGGCAAAATTTCCTCTGCCAGGAAGCTCAAATTCAATTGTAAATTGATCCTTCAGCAAAAAGAACACCAAGCATACAAAACTAGCCAAGAAATCATTAACTGGCCACAAAATTAGTTTTGCAACAGCCATCTCTCTCTTCAGACTTAAACTCAATCAAAAATTTGAATTGAAGTGGGTAGGCTACAAGCACAGACTGAAAGATTCTCAGAAAGATTCTCTATATAGCAATGGTCAAAAATGCTCTTTATTTTCACCAAGCTCATAAAACAATATAGAAAACAACTCAGTACTGTTATTCTTGTGAAAGGCCACTGCACAAACCACTGAAAATGGGAATGTATCTCTGTGACATGTTTTTCAAGCATTTGTGCAATTGTATTAGAAAATATATAATTATTTGAGCATACAATATACGCCTTTACACAGCTTTTCCATTTTTACTATATTTATCAAGGTTGTGAATAATTTTGTATGGCGACACACATACACATGCACACACGTGCACTCGCGCACTTTTCTGTCTAGCTTTTATATTTAGTAAAAAGAAACTATTAACCAGCCTAATTTCATCTGAAGACAACAAATGACAATGCATATATTATCATTCATTTTTGCAATGCATTTGATTCCTAAGATTTCTGTAGGAATTGGAGTTATTTCATGTGAGACCTAAATTTTACTTGTAATTATTTCATTCTTACCACCAGTAGGATCCAAGAATTGGACTACCTGTGCAGAATAGTATTTCTGAATGATTGGAATTACGGTTAACATGGCTTGCTACAAAAACGGGCCCAAATGCATCTTGAAAATAGCATGTGCGTGCTTTATTGTAAACACTGGTCATAAATAGGGGAAACAGACACTTTAAAGTCACAGTGTAGGTATAGTAACAATATGAATTATTTTGGTGTTTTAGTCATTGCGGCTGTCTTGTTACATTACATTCATTTGGCAGACGCTTTTATCCAAAGTGACGTACAAAAAGTGCATTTCATGGTCATAGACAACTGCTAAACACGGGTTCAGTAAGGTACAATACTTATTTTGTACAGCTATTTCTAGCCGAGAACACAGTGAACACTATTCTGGCCTAACCTCTGCAAAGCCAACTGGGCAGAAGAATAAGCTACAGTATTAGGACAAATACAAATTACCAAGAAGTTCTGGGATGGGGCAACATGTAACAAGTGACATGAAAAAAGGGGGGGGGGGGTTTAAAGAGTGAAATATACTGCGTGGTGGTGGTTAGTCTAGGTATAGTCTGAAAAGATGAGTCTTCAGGCCACGGCGGAAGATGGGTAGTGAGGGGGAGGTTCGGAGAGGGACGGGGAGTTCGTTCCACCACTGGGGAGCTAGGGTGGAGAAGCTCTGTGATCCCTTTGGGCGGGTGGGAGGGGTTACAAGGCGCCCTGCTGCCGCAGAGCGGAGTGGTCGAGCAGGCACATAGAATCGAGTCATGTCCTGCAAGTAGATGGGGGCTGTCCTGTTGGCAGCAGTGTAGGCAAGTGTCAGGGCTTTGAACCGGATCCTGGCGGCGACCGGTAGCCAGTGAAGTGATCGCAGCAGAGGAGTGACGTGGGAGAATTTGGGGAGGTTGTAGATGAGTCGGGCAGCGGCATTCTGAATCATCTGTAGTGGCTGTATGGCACAAGCTGGCAGGCTTGCAAGGAGAGAGTTGCGAGAGTCTTGTCTTGTTTGAGAGGTGAAGTGATGGAGCATTATATACAATATTAGCAAACAGAGATGTATATTATCTAATGACAGTTTATTCATTCATATAACATTAGTATGATTATTATTTTTATTTTTTGCATACTAAATGTTTGTTAAAATGGTATTTAAGCTTTTATTGATACAGTAATACTTAGCTATAATAACTATTGGTTGTTCTTGTTTTAATTAAATGTATTAAATGTAAATTTAATAACATTTTAAATTCTAGTAAATAAACAGCAGTAGTGGTAGTACAGTAGTTGCTGAGTATTGTATGGGTAATTGCTTCCAGTAATACCCATTGACTATTACTCCAACTAATTATTATTATTATTATTGTTATTATTATTATTATTAGTATTGTTATTAATAATAATAATAATAATAATGCAGAATTAGTAGTACTAGTAGTACAAAATAAAATTTATGATGTGTAACTATCCAGAATGAAGCAGTAAAGCAGTTTTGAAACACAAAATGTCACTTTTTTATGAATAGTAAAGCTGAGGGTCCTTGCTTAGTCTTCCCTTTAGCTAGATTATGCATATTAGACATTACAGACAGAACAAATGCATTTGCCACTCTGTGTCTGTGAAGAAAATAGAGCATTTGTTGGTGCGTGATGGGGCAAATTATTATTGAATCCAGGCAAGTATCTTACAAACATTTTTTTCCCTGAAATAAGAATCAAAAGGAATTTCAGAACTTCAAACTGGGGCTCAAAATTGGCTGCCAAATACAATTCTTTAGGAAGTAATAGGTGCTGTAAAGACCAGGGTGTTGGGTTGGTGCTGGGACCTCTGCTTTCCCTTATTTACATAATTGTAACTTTTTACTTTTTACCCAAGAAAGGTGACACTGAAGCGGAGATATGGAACTACTGTAGTTGTTTGAGCAACATAAAGGAAATGAAGGTGGCCATAAAACGAATTAGATGCTACTTGTTTGTAATAGTTAATACCTGCCAGCTAGCTAACTAATAAAAATTTGTAAAAATTGAGTCATTTTTTAGAGTTTGGTGAACCTTTTGGATATTTTATTCAAACAAGCTGAAAAATGTGTGCTAAGTCTGACAGAATTACTTAAAATGTCAGGCAGTTTAAGGAATTCAAATCTGTAAATAAATGCAGTCCATTTGTGTCATTTTCTACCACTGCTCTGTAGATGACACGCAACTTTATATATCTTTTAAACCAGGTTAAATTGATCTGCCAAGTTAGAGGCCTGTCTTAAAAATGTAAACGCTTGGATGAACCAGAATTTCCTCATGTTGAATTCTGATAAAACTGAGATGCTCATAGTAGCTCCCAAATTTCTTAGAGATGAGTTCCTCCATTCTTCCTTAAATATAAATGGCTTCTCGGTCTCCTCCAAAGCAGTTGTTAAAAACCCTGGCATAACTTTTGATTCAGATCTCTCCTTTCAGGCCCACATTAATAATATCATAAGAGTGGCCTTCATGTTTTTATCCTCTCGGCTTGATTATTGTAACATTGTACTGTCAGATTGCACCAACTTAGCCTTGAAAGATCTACAGCTTGTACAAAATGCAGCTGCTAGGGTTCTTACTAGAACTACAAAATGGGAACATATCAGTCCAGTGCTTAAATCTATTGATGGTGTGACAGAATCAGAGAAGATTGCTGAATTATGTCCTCAACTAAAAAATGGGAACATATCAGTCCAGTGCTTAAATCTATTGACGGTGTGACAGAGTCAGAGAAGATTGCTGAACTATGGCGTCAACACTACAGTGAACTTTTTAACTGTGTGAGAGATGACAAATTTAAGTGTGATAATGTTGTGAGCAGTAATAGAGTGGTGGTTAGACCAACAGAAACTCACAATGCTATCATGAAGCTAGCTGATAAGACGTGTGGAACAGACTGCATTACTGCTGAGCACTTAAAATTTGCAAGCCAGAGTCTAGCTCCTTTGTTTTACTGGGTTCTTGATGCACGGTATCCTTCCAGATTCTATGCTGTCTGTCCTTCTAGTGCCTGTTATTAAGGATAAGGCTGGGAAAATAAGTAGTATGGATAACTACAGACCCATAGCCTTAGCCAGCATTCTTTCCAAAGTTTTAATTCTTTTAGATAGGTTACAAATATATATTCTCACAACTGACAATCAGTTTGGGTTCAAAAGCAAACATAGCACGGACATGTGCATATGTGCCCTGCAGGAAATTGTTTTGAAATATAGGAGTCAGAACTCCACAATCTTTATGTGTTTTATTGATGCATCTAAGGCATTTGATCGTGTAAATAATAGGAAATTGTTTTTAAAATTATGTGAGTATGGGGTTCCTCAATTTATTATTAGAATTTTAGCATATTGGTATGCTCAACAAACCATGCAGGTTAAATGGGGAAACAATGTATCCTCTCCCTTTAGGGCCTCGAATGGCGACAGACAAGGGGGGACTTTATCTCCCTTTCTGTTTAACTTGTATATGAATGACCTCTCAAGACAATTAAATGATTGTAGAACAGGCTGTATGATGGGTGATACCTTGATCAATCATCTTATGTATGCGGATGACTTAGTTATATTCTGCCCATATAGTGCTGGCCTGCAATAACTGCTGGGAATATTTACCAAGTACGAGGCCGATTTTGACATTAAATACAATGCCAAGAAGAGCATTGTCATGACATTTAGAACAAGGGTTCCTCTCGAAATTTCTTCCCATTGGGGAGTTTTTTTTCACCACCGTTTGAGGGTTTTCTCCCAACTAAGAGTTTTTTACCTTATGTACCTACTATTTGGGGGTGCAGGCCTGGTGTTTGCTCTGTTTGCTCTGTCTCTTGCCTTGCTACTCTGTCAGGTGTCTTTGTGACAGTTCTATGAAAAAAGCGCTATACAAATAAAATTGAATTGAATTTTCTTTACACGCGGACTACCAGACATTACTCAGGTGTTGATACCTATAAGTGTGAACGTGTCTGTCTCTCCTCCGGCCCTCTATTTAGCAACTGAATGATGAAGGAGGGATCCCAGAATTTTAACAAACTATTTCTTTTTTAAATTATATAATGAGCACTACACTGCATATTTGATTGTCTATATCTCTTCAAGTAAAAGATGGCCTAATATAACATCCTCCATCCTTCATTACTAATATAACATTCCTTTCTTTGATGAAAGGCTGTCCAGTTACGCCTCTAATTGCTCATTTGCCAAGCTAAAGGAACCTGCGTAGCACAAGGTGAATAGATGTCTCCAAATAAAATTTAGTTAAGATAATTTAACTTGATTTCTTGCAAATTTTTGAGCAATTATAACGTGTAAAAAAATTGTTTCTATGGGTTTTTATGCAAATATTTAACACTAGAAAGGCTGTGTTTTTATTACCACATCGATTTCAGTGCCCACAGTGACCTCATGTCATGAATATTATGAAACCATGATAAAGTGGTTGGTTTTCTCGATTCAATGTAATTAGCACATTGGCATAGGAACCCGGTGGGACGTGTCCCCCGCAATATTGGAAACAGTTGCATTTGTCCCATCCAATATCGGAAGGCCTATCCTAAAATTTCTTCTTACCGTGAAGAGTTTTCACAGTTGGGAAAAATTTTATGACAACGTCAGCGGTTGGAAAGAACGGTAACGGTAATCCTATCAATATGCCAGCTAACATCAATGTTAGCTAGCTAGTTGTCAACGAATGAACTATGATATCTGATAGTAGAGAGGACAATCGAAAAATGTATTTCCAGAAATTAACATAGTATTGTGATTAAAATACCAGTTTAGCCTTAAATTAACGTATTGTGAACAGCAATTGTACATATATGGAATATTAATGTGATATATTGGCTGTTTTTGTGGCCTTAGCTCGTACTTTCTCAAAATTGCATCAATAGCCGCGTTTCCACCAAAATTACCCGGAACTTTCAGTCCCAGGAACTACTTTACCAGGAACTAAAAGGTTCCTTCAGCCAATGGTTGTCTGCGTTTCCACCGGGGTCTAAAGTCCCGCGAAGATTAGGCAAATTAGCCCACTGACGTATGAAAAAGCGGCGTTGTCGTCGGTCCATCTGTCATGATTTCTTCTGTAACCCCATACTACCACCGAAGTAGCCTACATTATTTTCTAATAACCGGGACAGCCCGGAGGGGTTTATTCCACTTATATACAACGGGTTACCAACAATGACTATATATGGTTACTTTTGTATTTATTGATTTTTATCGATTTAATCACATGGAATTGAAATATTCTTCTGCAGCCGTTTGGGCATATTTTACCGCTGTCAAGCAAAACTGTCGTTGGTAGTTGAACTTGGACCGTTATGCAACAAATAGGATATAACAGGCCAATAGTCAGATTGTAACTGTTTTATATATCCTCTCAAACACATTCATTATGTTTTTATGCGAACATTGGCTTTCATGTCTTGACATCCGAAGCGACAGAATGCATTCACATTTCCAATATAGGCTAACTGGCAACAACAGCAGAAAACATGCACACGTTGTAAACAATTTGCTGTTTGATTACTTTCTCATCGTCAATTCCATATAGGCTAATCGCAAAATGACAAGAATAGAACGAAAACTCGGACTTGCGTGAAAATTTAAATTAGTAGTGGTACAGCCACCGTTTGTTTTCCTTCGAAGTTACTGCTAGCCGAGCAGCGAAGTGTGCCCTCCAGATGCGAACCATGCACCATAAATTAGTCCATAGTCTTCCTGGTCTTTTTGTGGAATTGAAGAATGGCAGAGTAAAATTACGGCAGTCTGAAAAAGCTAAAGGTACGATTACTAGAATTAACCTGTTATTTTACCCTGACAAAAAGTGCGGAAGGTGATTTCCAGTTTGCTTTTACTGTATCACCAATGTGAATTACGCAGAACTACCGCATACCTCATATAACTGTATCAAACGTTTTGAGTCAATTACAACGGGCTAAGAAAATCCGGAAGAAAATATTCAGCAACCGAATTAATCCGTTTGAATGTTTTAGTACGTAATATGCTGTCCCAGCACGAATGCTTAGCATTTTATAAAACGAATACTAAAGCAAGAAAAGAACAGAAGAGCACACGTTATAATTCCAAGACATTGGCAGGCTATAACCAAAAGTAGGCTACTGCGCCGCATAACATACAAGTTTGATTTGAAGTTATTATGAAAATAAATTGGTTTGCGCCTGCATATTTTCAAACATGGCGCCTGAAAATAGACACAAAAAAATCCCGTGAGTACTCGACCAATCAGAAATGTTCAGCACTGCAAGCTCCACCCAAAAGGTTCCTGTACTTTCGGAAAGTACTACCCCCCGAGCAGGAACCTTTTGGGGGGTAAAACAAAGCCCCCAGAACTAAATTTAGACCCTAGTTCCTGCGGTGGAAACGTGGAGTTCCTCAAAAGGTTCCTAGTTCGGGACTGGCCGGCACCCGAGACGGTGCGGCAGGTGAGGGCGTTCCTTGGGTTTGCTGGCTACTATCGGTGATTTATCCCTGCTTTCTCTAAGATCGCGGCTCCCCTGCACTGGTTGTTGGAGGGGACCGCGGCCCGGGGTAAGAGCACGCGATGGGTGGAGTGGGGGTTGGAGTGTCAGCGCGCCTTTGAGGAGTTGAAGGCGGCCCTGCTCTCCACACCCGTGCTCGCTTATGCAGATTTTACCCTTCCTTTTCGTCTTTATACAGATGCGAGTAAGGAGGGGCTGGGGGCTGTCCTGTCCCAGGTGCAGGGCGGGAGAGAGAGGGTGATTGCCTATGCCAGCCGGAGCCTGCACCCTGCTGAGAGGAATGACCAGAACTACAGCGCCTTCAAGCTGGAGCTGTTGGCCCTGAAGTGGGCTGTGACTGAAAAATTTAAGGATTATCTTTGGGGAGTGAATTTCATAGCCTACACCGAACACGACCCCCTGGTACATCTGGCCACGGCGTGGCTGGGGGCGACGAAGCAGCGGTGGGCGGGTCAGCTGGCTAGCTTTGACCTGGAAATCAAGTATCGGCCGGGGGCCCGCAACGCCAATGCCGGGGAATGTGGATGTAGTTCAGGTGTCCGGCGACCCGGTGGTGGGGGACGCATGGGACTGGTCAGTTCTGCAGTGGGAGGATGACCATCTGTGGGCTCTGGCTGAGCGGGTGCAGCAGGGGGAGCCCCCTCAGCGGGAGGAGCAGAGGTTGGTCCCACCGGAGGAAGGTAGGTGGTGGAGGGAGTGGGAGCGGTTGCGAGTAGAGGGGGGGATCCTGTACTGCCAGGTGGTAGATCCCCTGGAGGATGGGCCGTTGTGGCAGGTGCCTCAGAAGGTGGCACGCAGCGTCTGGCATTGGTACCATCAGGCCTTGGGCCACCTGGGCACCAATAAGGTGGACGCTGTCTTGCGTTGGCGGTTCTACTGGCCGGGGCTGGGGAACGACGTCCAGCAGTGGACTGCTGAGTGCAGGCAGTGCGTGGTGGCCAAGGCCGGGCCGGAGGTATGGGCCCCCCTGGTCCCCTTCTCCACCTCTTACCCGCTGGAGGTGGTGGCCATGGACCATCTTGCGTTGGGGCGCCCCGATGATGCATACCCGTACCTGCTGGTCCTCACTGACTTGTTTTCAAGGTACGGCTGGGCAGTGCCAGTGCAAGACCAGTCGGCCGAGACGGTGGTGAGGGCCTTGTGGGGATCGATGGTGCAGCACTGGGGGTGCCCCGAGCGGCTCCTCTCAGACCGAGGGGCGGCATTTGAGTCCTCCCTGTCTCTCCTAGGGTCTCTCCAGGAGGAAGAACAGGGCCGATGGCCGGAGCGCCTGCCTGCTCTGCTCCAGGCTTACAACAACGCCATTCATAGTAGCACCAGCTTCGCCCCGCACTACGTCCTGACCGGGCGTCATGCCCAGCTCCCGGTGGACCTGGCAATTAATGTGCCCCCGCCCCGAGGACATGGGACATGGAGGGGTGGGTACGGGCACACCATTGTACCTTGTCTAGGGTGTACTGCAAGGTGCTGGAGTCTGTGCAGCGCCAGCAACAGCGGGACAAGGCAAGGTACGATCGGCGGCTGAAAACCTTGCCGTTATTGCCGGGGGACCGGGGGACCGGGTGCTGGTGCGGAACTTCAGGCGCCGGGAGCGAGGTGGTCTCCCCATCCATTTGTTGTTGTCCACCAGCTGCGGCCAGAGCAGCCGGTGTATGTGGTCTGGCCTGAAGGAGGTCGAGATGAGCGGACCTTACACCAGAACAACCTGCGTGCCTGTCTGATGGGCGATGCCTGGAGGGAGCCCCCAGACGAGGAGGAAGCAGAACAGGAACCGGGACCAGGACCGCGGAGGTGGGCCTGGGGCTGGAACTCGATGTGGGTCCCGGCCCAGGATCCTGTATGTGAGCCTGCTGTTCCCCTAGAGGAACAGCATCAGGAGGAGGCAGCAGAGCCTCCTGAGCAGCCGGAAGTGGTGCCCCTCCGTCGCTCTATTCGGGAGACGAGAGGGCAACCCCCGAGCCGGTATATTCAGGAAGTGTAGTCGGGACGACTACAGGTAAAGCGGGGGGGAGTGTCAGGAGGTGAGCTTGACAAGCTGCCAGCTTGGTAAGAGCACATAATTGATAATTGGGAACACGTGTGGGTATGTGGACTAGGGCTAATTGGTTTCCTCCACTTTGCCAGGTAACAAGTTCACACAGCTGCCGCTTGTTTCCTTGGACGCAGGGAAGGGGATAAGAGAGCGGGGATTGCAGCAGTTTGGGTTCAGGCAGCCAGGAAGGAACAGGCTCTGTAAACTTTTTAACTTGGGGTTTCTTTTGGATCTGTTTTCTTTGTTTTTGTGTTTGGATTTTCTTTTCTTTTTTTTCTTTAGTTATTGTGGCTGGGTTTTTTGTTGAGGATTTTGGATTTGGTTTTTACTTTCGTTTTTCTTTTTCTTTGTCATTTTCTTTTGGGAGAAATCCTGTGAAGGGGATTTCTTTTAGGTGTGAGTGGCGCGTGTGTGGCAGCGGGGACTGTGGACCTGGAACCATGTTGGTGGCCAAGTGAGGAGAGGAATGGTGGTGGCGGCTTGGGGAAAACATAAGCGGGAGAAGGCAACCTGAAGTCGAGCGTGAGCCCCGGGCTGGGCAGGAGGCGAGTGGGGGCGGAGCCCCAGCTGAGTGAGGAATGTGCACCAAGGAACGCCATGAAGCGTGAGTGTGCTCTGTCCTGCCCAGTCCACAGTGGGGTAACTGGTGCTGCGCCTTCTCCTCTCCCCAGTATGGCCCCGTTCCCGTTTGGAGGATTCTGAAGCCCGGGAGAACGACGACGTCCGGCCACAGCGGTTCCAGGGAGAAGAAGGAGCAGTCCCTGCCTATTTTTCTTTGGGTTTCGTGTTTTTTTTTAATTTTGGGACGTGTAGGAGGCCCGGCATTTCTTGGCATGGGCCAAGTCACGTCCCACCTTTTTTGTTCAGTTGGTGTGTGTGCGTGTGTGTGTGTGAGACCTCCCTCTCCCTGTGTGTGGGGGCCAGTCTGTGCTGCGTGGGCAGACCCGAGAGAGAGGGTCAGAGAACGAGCACTGTGTGGAGTGAGTGTGGGGCACGGGGTAACTTATCATTGTGTGTGACGGCTTGCGGTGCGGTGACGGGGAGTCCCTCTCCTGGGGCTCGGCTCACGGGGTCAGTCGTTGGTGGGGTCACCGTACAAGCAGGGGGGTAGTTAGAGAAGGGAGGGGGGTCAGAGCGGGGCAGCTGCATGTCCATGAACTGTTTTAGTAAAAATTCAATAAAGACTCTGCTTACCTTATCCCTGTGTCTGGTTGTTCGTGGTGGGTGGATCCTTGCACCTGTGGTGGGTAGGGGTAGCAGGGGAGTGCAAGTGACTCCTGACACCAGCTTTTCAGTGGGTGAAAAATTTACATACACTTTGTTAGTATTTGGTGGCATTACCATTTGATTGCTTAACTTGAATCGAACGCTTGGGGTAGCCTTCCACAAGTTCCTCACAATACTTTGCCGGAATTTTTGCCTATTCCTCCTGACAGAACTGGTGTAACTCAGTCCGGTTTGTGGGCCTCCTTGCTTGGACAGACTTTTTCATTTCATATGAATTGTTTGAATTGTTTTGCACATACATTTCCACAAAATTCTAAGTTGTGTGCAGTCCATACTCCTTATGACTGAAGAAATTACTTTAAATATATAAAAATATATATTATTTGTATGCATTTATTTGAAGTTTTTTTTTTCATTTTGTGTTTTGTCGTATTCTGCACATTTTAATGCTTTTCTCAGTGTGCCAGTAATATGCCTTGATACATTTCTTTCTTAGGCTATATAACAAAACCGCTATAATTAAAAAACACAATTATTGGAATTGATTCAGTTGTGTCCTTTATTTCAAGAAAATAGTTTTGCAACACACTGTTTCATACAGTGGTGTAGATTTCGTTTGAATATTGGGGGGGACACATTAAGAGCATCAAAATTTCATTACAAAAGTTTGAGCGTCAAACACTTCATTTCCTACATTCTGGTGAATTTTTATGAACCAATTTGTGCCTTTTCTGCATCAATTTATGGTGGAAATGTCTTTATTTATGTTAAAGGAAAACACAAAATTCAGGGGGACAAATACACGTCTTCTAAAAATTGAGGGGGAGCTAACGTTAAAGAGACATTGATAGCTAAAACAAACTTGTAATTTTACAAGTCCATAACGTTACACAAAACATTGGCTAAGGCTAAAACACTAACACTGCAACTAAAACCGCTCCCACTCCCTCCACCACCTACCTTCCTCCGGTGGGACCAACCTCTGCTCCTCCCGCTGAGGGGGCTCCCCCTGCTGCACCCGCTCAGCCAGAGCCCACAGATGGTCATCCTCCCACTGCAGAACTGACCAGTCCCATGCGTCCCCCACCACCGGGTCGCCGGACACCTGAACTACATCCACATTCCCCGGCATTGGCGTTGCGGGCCCCCGGCCGATACTTGATTTCCAGGTCAAAGCTAGCCAGCTGACCCGCCCACCGCTGCTTCGTCGCCCCCAGCCACGCCGTGGCCAGATGTACCAGGGGGTCGTGTTCGGTGTAGGCTATGAAATTCACTCCCCAAAGATAATCCTTAAATTTTTCAGTCACAGCCCACTTCAGGGCCAACAGCTCCAGCTTGAAGGCGCTGTAGTTCTGGTCATTCCTCTCAGCAGGGTGCAGGCTCCGGCTGGCATAGGCAATCACCCTCTCTCTCCCGCCCTGCACCTGGGACAGGACAGCCCCCAGCCCCTCCTTACTCGCATCTGTATAAAGACGAAAAGGAAGGGTAAAATCTGCATAAGCGAGCACGGGTATGGAGAGCAGGGCCGCCTTCAACTCCTCAAAGGCGCGCTGACACTCCAACCCCCACTCCACCCATCGCGTGCTCTTACCCCGGGCCGCGGTCCCCTCCAACAACCAGTGCAGGGGAGCCGCGATCTTAGAGAAAGCAGGGATAAATCACCGATAGTAGCCAGCAAACCCAAGGAACGCCCTCACCTGCCGCACCGTCTCGGGTGCCGGCCAGTCCCGAACCGCAGCCGTTTTCTCCAGGTCCATAGCCACCCCCGCTGAGCTCACCACATGCCCGAGGTACCGCACCTCCTTCCGGAAGAAGCAGCACTTCTGGGGCTGGAGCTTCAGCCCGTACCGGCCCAGCCACTCAAACACTGCCTCCAGGTGATGCAGATGGTCCGCAAAGTCTGGGGAAAAGACCACGATATCATCCAAGTATATTGAAATAGAATCATTTACCAGGTCCCCCAGACACCTCTGCATCAGCCGCTGGAAGGTGGCAGGAGCGTTACATAGGCCGAACGGCATCCGCTCAAACTGGAAGAGCCCGAGGGGCGCGGGAGCGGGCCACAGCCAGGGGAACAGGACTTAACAGGGCAGGACGAAGTCGTAAGCTGAAATAAATCTGTCTCTTATCTATTATTTTGAAATTACCTCTTATGGAAATAAAGTAGATACCCTATTTGACTTAACACAGGAAACGTATGGTAACATGAAATGTGTGGAGTGGTGAAATATTGAGTTTGAATGTCTTCAGCCTAGGTCTATGTAAACTTTTGGCTTCAACTGTAAGAGACCGTTTGCTCAAGAACGTCAGTATTTTCAAATGAACAACTTTATATTGTTTATTAACTTTTGGATGATGACTTAATACAATTGCTAATGTGAAAGGCATATTTTGAATTCAAACAGAATGAGTTCAATGGAACAATTGTTCCTCTGTGTTTCTTGTGCTTGTAGACGGGGTCAGTTGTACCCCTTACCTCAAAGTAAACTGTGGCAAACACGCCTGCCACAGGCCACCGAAGTGGCTTTTCTTGGGGCCCTCCAGCACAGAGACACAGGGAGAAGATGTTAAAACAGTCCACGTTTATTTGCAAGGGTCGGCAAGATGTTATAGCCGAGGAGCAGATGTTAACACACTGTCATGACAGAGAGGCTCCCCTGTGTGGGTGGGGATGGCAGATTTAACCTGTGCGCAGTGATTACCTCACTACGCACAGGTGCAGCCACTCCTGTTCCTGGGTCCAATTAGCCTGGCCAATTATCTAATTATTAACCAATTATCCAATTGGCCAGGTCTAATTAGCTTGACCCAGGCAGGTGTGGCTGCTTAAACCAGCCATCCCCACACCACATACCCCCAACGCCAAACTGAGGCCAGGGAGAATCCCTGGCCGAAGCCTACTCCCCCCCCAGCACTCCAACCAAGCGAGAAAAAAAAAAAAACGAAACAAAAAAAAACCAAGCACCCTTAACACTTTAAGGGCCCCGGAACAGTCCAGTGCACAGCCGTGACCCTCCCCCGGATGATGAGGCAGCCCTCCCCCCTCCTCCCTCTCGGAGCGCGGGGATTCCTGGGCTGCTCAGCTGGTTGGTGGGGATGTCACCGGCTTGGGCTGTTCCAGGGGCTGTGGTGGGGTGGTTGGGCTGGTGGGCTGGCTGGGCTGGCTTCCTTGTGGCGCTGGGGACCAGGAACCCTTGCAGGCGTGGTGGCCGCCAGTCGGCTCTGCTGGAAGGCTGGTGCAGGCTTTCCCCTTCACGGGCTCCGGGCAACCCAACCAGGCCAAAACGACGAACTAAAACAACCAACAGACAAGAAAGGAAGCAATACGGCGCGGCCACTGCTGTGCGCCGCCCGTAGCTGACCCGCCTTCCCGGCCAAGTCCAGCTCACGGCGCGACCACCTCTCGTGCACCGCCCGTAGCTGACCTGCCTTCACGGCCAGGTCCAGCTCCCCAGCGTCCCAGCTGAGGATCGCTTCCTTCCCCTCCGTGGTCATCTCCCGCTCCCCGTTTTTGGCCTGGAGGATCCGCCCAAAGCCCTGTCAGGAACACCGCAGCTGTTCCTCCTCCAGTGTGCTTCCTGGCTGGCCCTCCTGTGCCTCTTTCTTGTGCCGGAGAAGCCCCACGTTGGGCGCCACTGTGGCAAACACGCCTGCCACAGGCCACCGAAGTGGCTTTTCTTGGGGCCCTCCAGCACAGAGACACAGGGAGAAGATGTTAAAACAGTCCACGTTTATTTGCAAGGGTCGGCAAGATGTTATAGCCGAGGAGCAGATGTTAACACACTGTCATGACAGAGAGGCTCCCCTGTGTGGGTGGGGATGGCAGATTTAACCTGTGCGCAGTGATTACCTCACTACGCACAGGTGCAGCCACTCCTGTTCCTGGGTCCAATTAGCCTGGCCAATTATCTAATTATTAACCAATTATCCAATTGGCCAGGTCTAATTAGCTTGACCCAGGCAGGTGTGGCTGCTTAAACCAGCCATCCCCACACCACATAAACAAAAAGACTCGGTAAGTGATTTATTAGACCTACCATTTTAAAATCATTGGATCACATTAAGACACGTGTTTTCTTTGATCTCTGCCAGTAAAAACCGTTGAATACAAAATCTAACAACTTTCTCACAATTTTTATCAAAAACATTTCCCCCTGCTCCCTTGTTGCTGGCATCTCTTGTCTCCGTACATCCTTGCCGGTCTCTCAAAGATGCAATGATAAACCAATTTTCTACAAATCAATATATTAAAAAATAATTGTTTATTTCAATAATGCAATCATTTTTCATTTACTCTATTCAATAAACAAGGAACTAGATACTGACAGGAGATACTATGGGCAATTTGTAAGGAATAAACCATGATGGGATGTCCCGTTATTGGAAAATAATGTACAACGGGGGTGGTGAAGCTGAACTACCCGCAAAAGTACATTATTTTCCAATAATGGGACAGCCCGAAGGGGTTTATTCCACTTATACAACGGGTTACCGACAATGACCCTATGTAGTTACTTTCATATTTATTGATTTTTATTGACTTAATCAGCTGAAATTGAAATATTCTTCTGCGGCTCTTTGAGCATATTGTTTTACCGTTGTCAAGAAAAACTCTGGTTGGTAGTTCTATTTGCATTGTTGTTAAGCAAAAACCTTTGGTTGTTAAATCTATGAAAACAATGATTCTACCAGTAATCATTTTTGGTCATTTTTGTCATTACATTATTTAAGAGAACTGCATGAAATCATAACTTAATCAAATTCATCTCCCTAGTTATGTCTTGCTTTTTTAAATGGTGTTGTCATGCAGTGTAACCTGAAACCGGGTTTGAATGCCAGCTAGCTTTATGGTTCGCCGTCACTTGTCACCTAGCCAATATTAAAATTCAGCTCAGTTTTAGGTCAAAATGGTCACACGGCATGCTTGTTATCCCGGCTAGCTAGCTAACTAACTATTGAACTATATTCTAAACAGCGGTTACTATAAACAAAATCATTTACGAATATATGGAAGAAAATGCGTCCCGTAGCCATGAGTTAAATAGGCTACGGAACGCCTAGCCTATTCTACTGTCCAAATAAGGGACAATTTTGTATTTTGTGGGATGGTTGGCAACCCTAAATTAAGCTAGCTACAGTAACTAGAACCGTGATTCAACGTTGACATCAACTGTGAAATCGGACATTAAAAATGGGAAGGGATGTCAGAATAATTTAAAATCGAAAGTATTCGAATGTTTCTGTTTAACTGCTTTAGATTGTTGGATTTTGCTGCACATTCATTTTAGAACTGTTAAAAGGCAGAGGTGTTGGATGTTGCTCATTCACTCAAAAAATATTTAGCCAAGCACTATGAAATTTAACTTCAAACAGCTGTGCCATGTCAGCAGTCATTACCCATTTCAATTACAATCATAATTTAATCGAGTCAGATTATGCTGGATTTGTACTATCATTACTTTAAATTACTGTAGTTACATCATAACTTAAAAGCAGCCTACTGTTGTTCTGCAAAAAAATGATTAGGACAATGTAGTGACCTATAAATGAAGTTATGTTTATTGCTCTACAGCATTAAAAAAGAGGCATTTATCTTAATGATATCACACCATTTCATTTCGAATGAGATTACATGAAATTAATTTAATTTAAGAGTAGTCCTGCAAAAGTAAAATTAATGTAAAAAATAATTTTGTTATTAATAAATAATATTGTTCCGTAAAGTAATAATCACAGATGGATGACAATTCATTTTTGCCCTTTATTTCCCTATTTATATATAGATTCCCCTCTCAAGACTACAGCCTGACATTGTACAGATAACTCAGCAACAAATTATTTTAGAAATCATTTGAATAGGCAATTTAAAACATTAAAAATTTGATTAAAGGATGCATTTCCTCTTGATTTACATATTTTGATTAGAAAGTGATATGCCATTGTCACTGTGTTTCCACTGTTTAAGACTAAATTTACTTTGTTCTATTCCTTATATTGTGTTAGTTTATATTGTATGAAAATGGTGCCTCGTCCAGTTTTTAGTAAAATGTTTGCTCTGCATCATTTTTCTTTTGTAATATACATTTTCAATATCTATGCTGCTTTTCTACAACAGTGTTTGCAGATCCAGTCAGAAAATTACTCAGTTATAGTTTGTGTAGTGCTATGCTTCATGAAATTTGCTATACTGAAATACATGCTCTCAAAAAACAATATGAAGAGGTGTTCTAGTGAACAAAGAAACATTTTCTTTTTAAATAAAGTCCTTATCTGGCCTCCTGCATTTAATAAATAGCTAAATTTCAAATAGCTTGTAGTGACTATGCATTTGATTGTATAAAGTGCAGTGAGAATTAATGATAGCCTGGATTCAATAAACATGTGTCCTTTCCTCTGACTTAATATATGCAAATACTGCAACACTTCATTTGTGAGTAAAAATGTTGGGCAAGCTTTGATTAAATGTTTTGACGTCAAGTTAAAAAATTCAGGCCAAGAAATTATGAAGGGTAATGTTTGGCCTTTAGGGTCAAATAAAATTCCTGGCTGTCCCAGTCAGCTGGAGAGGACATGGTGCAGATCTGATGGCAGACTGCTCCTTGGCTTGGGCCCTCTCTGAGCACACAGATCACAGGGGTAAGTATGGCCTGTTACTGGGCACTTTTAGAGCATTAGGGATAAAGGAGAATGAAACTAATGGGAGGAGATGGAGGTGCTTCCATGCATGAAGCTCCTGGGCAGACTGTGAGAGAAAGGCTCTGTGGGAAGTGACACAAGCGACAGTGGTCCCATCCCGGGGATAATGGAGCTGCAGAAACTCTACCATCTGCTGTTTGTTTAATACACACTGAAGGTCAAACAGACACAAGCCCCTTTTTCCTTTCCTTCATTGACTGGAGAATGGGGGGAAATCAATGAATTCACTGATACCGCAGGATCCTCTTTGTGTGTCATTCCCAATACAGCCACGACAACAACCTCATTACATTTTTAAAACGGCCCCTAGAAGAGATGGTTTCTGGGTGTCGCTCACTCGGGGGGTATTCCAGGGGACTGCTGCCTTAGAAGCCTCTCCCCGACAACTTCCCCTTATGGCCTACAATGCCTCTTTTCCTGTAAACACATGAAATATAGACATGATGCACAGATTAATGTGAAGCAGTATTTGAAGAATAAAATGTAGCCCAGCTATATATAAATTTCTACTGGTATGATTTTGTTTCTAATCTCTTTTTTTTTAAAGCCACATTAAAATAAAAGTGCTCACTGCAAGATATCTTCTTTCATACCAGCTGAGCACTAGACTGAAACACTGCCATTAAGGGTATTTCAGAGGTTGTCATGTTATTTCCAGCAAGAGAAAAATCATAGAGCAAAGATGTAGTAGTGTAGTTATAATAATATCAAAACGTCTTTGGAAAAGGTTATCCTACAAAAAAAAAAACTTCTTTTACAATGTGGATGAGGTATTCAACATGTAGCCCCTTTTAAATCTGGAAGGGAATGTGTGAATGTATCTGTCATTTAGTCACCTCCATGTCCCTGCTTTTAAAATTAAAATAAAGACAAAGTTTGTCTTAAGACCTAGATATTTGATTGACAGTTATATTTAATATCATATAATTTTCTCTTTAATAAGTCAATACATCCCAAAGAATTAAAACATGGTGTTTTTTTTGTTTTTTTTTGTCTCAAAAAGGCATGAGCAGGTTTTACTAGACTTACAAATTAATGCCAACTTGCTGTCTCAGCATCTGGATCCAAAATGTGTGTTAGGATTATTGAAGAAGACTTTTGATTTTACAAGGCCATCTAAGTAAAATATTTTATACATTCCAGCCAAAGCTGCAGCTGCAGTGAAGTTGCATTTGAAACACTTATTTTAATCTTTTAATGAGAATCAGAAAAACATTCTCAACAGAGTATTCATTCTACATACTATTTTAGGGCTCTATTCTAACATTTTTTTTTTCCAAAGAGCATGTGTGCTCCTAAGCTGAAAAATTTAGGAGCACACTAATACATCCCAGTTAGTCAATGTACTCCTAAATTATTTTTCCAGCAAGCACACATCAGTTTTCAGGAGCCAATGCTCCTAAAATGAAAGCGTGGTAGAGCCCCATATTTAGAAGTGTTAAAAGACAGGGATCAAACACTTGCTTTGCTTAGTGAGAGAAAATCCTGTGTAAATTATCTCCATTACAATCACCTAGCACATCCCTATCATGTATTTGAACAACGATAACATAGGTGATAGGTATAGGCCTGTCCTTCTCATGGAGTTGATACCCCTTTCTGCTCCAGAGGAAAAGAGTGCACCACTGACTATGTGTATGCGTTTAGCTTCAGAATGTTTTAATTTAGCAATTTCTGTGTATGCTTGTCTATAATTATGTAGTGGCTTTGACTGTGAGGACTGTGTTGGCCGGTGTGGTGTAGACACCAACTGCAGTCAGATCATTTGGGGGCATATTACTGAGATAAAAACAATAGTCCTCATTATAGACGGGTTGGAGAGTGGTGGTGGGCTGCAGGGCAAGCCACTTAGCCACTGCAGGCAGGAAGCATCCTGAGGTGGATCTCAGGATGTCAGCATTAAAGGTGGAGAGATTACACACCAATTTCTTTAATGACGTTAATAAATCCTATATCCAGGAGTGTGGCTTCTTTGTGACCCCCCTCCAACTTACCCACCCATCCCATCCAGTCAAGCCACTGCTCACAAACTAGCTGTACTCACATGTCAACATTGGTAAAGCCCCCTAAAAGAGAGTGGACGTCAGCACACTGAAAAAACAATACATTCTATTGAACATTACACAGTAGTTTTTATGTTTCTGCATTTTCAGCATCATTGTAAAAACATGACAAATGATATAGTTAATTCTTATTAAGTCCTACAGAGCACACTGCTGAGCAGTGTGTCTTTCAGTTGTTGGAAAGCTTCAAAGAATGCAGTATATAAAATGATTTAGGAGAGAACCTCATGATGCCTCTCATATTGCAGAGGAAGTGGTGCTTCAGGACTTTGCAAACAAATTCAAAATGGAGATCAAGTCAGTATGGTGGAAATTATAAACCAGAGTAGAAATTAGCGTGGTTATAGTACAATAGGCAACCAACAGATATGAACAGAGTTTATTTTCTTATTTGTTAATTTGGGGAGAATGATGTGTGTTAAGGGACCATAAAATGTAAACAGCATTTCATCACAGGCTGTTGATTATGTATACATCACGAATTGCCTTGCTGCTCTGTAAGGTGTCTTTGTGACAGATCTCTGTAAAAAGTTCTATACAAATAAAATTGAATAGGACTGAATTCTCATAAATTCTGTGGCTCTCAATTTTAACTGTACAGTGACAACTTTCTATTTTTTCTGTTTGCATATAAATCAATTGTCACAAATTCAGTTCAAAAGACAGAGGACAGCCATCTGCATCTGAGTATATTCAACAACTTTCATTGCAAGAGTTTGAACTAAATGGGCTTTGTATTTACCAACAATCTCAAAAATAAAGTAATCAATGAAGATGGACAGCTTGCTTGTAGACAGCATGGTTGCATGTACAGTATGTATGTGACTTTCCATCTCCAGACATTACCAAACAGAACATATAAACATCATATTTTGTAGCAGCAACAATTTAAGAATTGCAATTGATAGTGTTAAAACTTTAAGTAAATAGCCATTTTTATTGACCACACCAAATGAATTTTTAAGTGAATGTCTATGACAAATGTACCATGTACAGCATGTTACCTTTTCTAGACATATTAACTTGCTTGATTCTGCAGCACTGTTTTTTCTTATAAATGCTATGAATTTGAGTTCCAATAAAAGCTTGTTCTGACCAAACACAGCTACATAGCTATGTTTTTTTTCAACGTACATTTACAAAATGTAATCTCTACCAAGAATCTGAAATCTGAACCATACATAGTGTGAACCATACATCAAAATTCAGATTTCAGAAATTCATTCACAATTACGCATGCCACTGTATGTTACTGTACAAGTGAACTATGGTGTATGTATTTTAAATATCACTGAAGTTTGAATGCATTTTTATTTTTTGGAGTTGGCACAAACTCTAGCAGGTTTTAAAACCTTGGCTGCATAACCAATTGTTTGAGAGATGTGACATACCAGTGCAATTAGATGCTGAAGGGGCGAGTTGGTTTCATTGCTGTCCTTGAAAGGACAGCTGTTATTCCAAAGGTGATAGCTTTCTAAATGGACATCTAAAAGGAGTTTTGGGCTGCATTTTTGGGGGAGGCTTAAATCATTGGTTGTATGCCTCCCAACCCTAGAAGAACACTGAGGAGAGCTAGAGTCTGAGCAGCACTTTTCTCTGCAGGTAGCTATATAATGCAATAGATGATTAATTTTAATTAAACACATTTTGGAAAATGATATTGAATGTATGAACCCCTGGTGCTTTAATTACTTCTTTGCCTCTCAGCTTTAACTCCAAAAAGGTTTCACTAGATGATGTATTGGAATATAGCCTAAAAACCACAGCTGGTGAGTGGAGGGCTTCTTCAGGACTTCTATGCACATTTACCATTGGAACTTCATGCACAATGACATTAGGAATAAGCAAATTAATACCACTGAGAACACTAATTTGCCATGAGACAGAGGTGTTAAACTCCCAATTAATTAGTGACAGCCTATGCTGTAAATCTAGAAAATATTACAATAGAGTGCGACTATAGATTCTGTTTCATTGGCTAGAACACAGGCAACGTATGCATTAACATACATTACAGATCATTTTTTTCTGGTTTTATGACAAATGAAAACCAGATTATTTTTATCTGGCTGGGCATTGACTCCAGATTATAATCTAAAATTAGTTGGAACTGGGTGCAGGCATAAAGGAAACCCCTAGCAGCTCAAAGCACTCGGTAAACGTCCCCTTTCAAGTGCCTTCACAAGAGAAGAAGAACGTGGATCCTCCAAACACTTGTGTTTGGTCATAGTGAGCACTAATGGCCTGACAAATGTCAGGATTATTGGCGATGTGTAGAGAAAATTAGTGCTACAAAGAGCCTAAACAAAAAGCTTCTTGAAGATTCAACACCAAAACAATACAATTATATCCTGCCTTTGTTTATGGGCTGGAAAGTTCAAACAGCCCAAAGAGAGGATTAAGCCAGCTTTAGCCAAACTGAGGGAGATTAATTGATACGTTCCTGTTGGGGTTGAAGCAGGTTGGATTATATCTTTTGGTGATGTGGTGATCAGAGGAAGTGCCCCTGAGTCACTGACAATCAGAACAGAAGGACTCCTCTGGAGGCTGTAGTCATGCAAGTAACAACCCAGTCCTGTGGAAGTATTCTGTCACTCAGGAGCCATTAGCATTTCCTCATTATATTCACACACACACACACACACACACACACAAACACACAAGCACACACACACAAAACCACTGCACTGATGATCACCCTTTGGGTCCCTTTTAAAGAATGAAAACTTTTTTCCAGAAACCATATTAAGTAAAAGAGGAAAATAATTATTTACTGTAAATTAAAAATAAATATAATGTAAGAAAAATACAGTCACAATGAAATTGATGGATTTTTCAAAAGTGATTCATATTACACATTACTTGAATTTAAATATCTTCATGATTGAGAATTATAATGAGATGAATTACTAAGTATATTAATACTATATAAGTATATTAATTATAATTTAGATAGGCAACAAAATTAAACAGCATTCTGGAAATGTGTTTACATATAATTATGATAAAATAATTATTTCAATCATATCTTGATTTTTTGCCATTGGATGAATGGAAAGAAAACTGCAGTGAATATTAGGAAAATTGTGTAGGCTCAGTGAAAAAAATTGGTTATCTGAAGTTATCTCAATACAGGTTTGTGCCAATAAATATTGTTTTATGTAGTTTGATACTTGTGGCAAATGATTAATTGTTAACAACACTCTAAGCGGAATTCTAAATTCAGTACAGTGTTCTCCATAGTACAGAAACCTCAGATAGTGGGGAAATAGACTGTTAACTTCAAGATTACTTTCTACCATCCTGGTCAATGAATTAAAAATTAAGATTTTAATAAATTAATTTTTTTAAATTTGATAGCATGAAACATTTCCAGGACAGGGTGAACCCCACTTGTGTTCCTCATAAATATAGCCTAATGTCTTAATCCACTCTTGCTTTGCAATAGACCAGTACAAATCAGCAGCATATTTTGACTTTGGTCCATTGATATATTGATATGTATCAATAAACGCTTCAGTAAACCCGGTCATAGAGCCAAGCACTCAGTTTGACTAGGCCAGAGGCAATGGGTTTGGGAACTGATAAGATCTTCATAGCTGACTGGTGTTGAAGTAGCAGGCAAGAGTAGTGCAATCCATTACTCATTTCAGTGACCTTCGGCAAAGATTATGAATGGAGATAAGATACGCACCCAACTATAAAGGCCTGCCTGCAACCAGTGCCCATGGGAAGATCTGTCCATGTGGCCTATTAGGAGTAGACATGCCAGGTGGTGAAATGTCTGCAAAACACAAAGCAAGATGATGAGATAGAAAAGAGACCAAAGAAGGCCATAAAGCTATGGGGACTTAAGATGAAGGGGAAGGCGAGAAAAAGCAGTGAAACTTGCCATAATGTGAGAGATACAGGACAACAGATAGACAGCAGATTGGCTGGTGAGACTATATCCATTATTAGTTGATGAGGCCACAGTTACAATAAGCACAGAGCAGGGACGGCTCCGGGGCAGGGGGGAACAGGAGAGTGGAGAGCTAAAAAGCATGACAGAACAGTGTGCCAATGTGTGTGTTTGGGTCAGGGTCTGATTTACATTAAACATTCACTTTGAATAACCAATCATTTTGATTCACCCCTAGAAAAAATACTATTTTTTTCCAGGTTAATATTTCTCACTTACTTTCACTGCTCAGGAGGCTCAAGGTTGTTTTATACTTCTGCAGAGTACACGTAAAAATGGGTCTGCGTAGGGGTAGTGTGGAATGTGTGGCATGTGCAAAGGTTACAGACCACGTCCACATTGATGTCTCGTATCTCCTCAAGAATTTAAAAGTGTATAGTTAGTAACCAGTGCCCGCCTTATGCAGCATAGAAGGTGATTGGTTGACTGCTGATATGACGTCACTGGCAGACAGCTCTGGCTCACAGGTTAAAACTGTTGATTCACAAAACCGATAGCCAATGTTAAATATGCGACTTTGTGAGGCAAATGTCTTCATTGCAACAAGTTACATCTAGCTGAGAATTTTTGTGGTCATTGGTGTAGTATTTATTATTTAGGTTTGGAAATATGAATGCATGGTATTTGTGCATTATATTGTATTATCTGTCTGGTTAGCTCTGTCATACATTATTCTGGTTAACTGGGTATGTAATACAGCCAACCTTGCTTTTCATTTTCACACACAAGCTAATCGCTTTCTTTATAACTATAAAGGTCAGTAACAAAATCTAATTACGCAGCCTGCGCAACCTGTACAACATACCACACAAGTATAAATGATCTGCCCTTTCGTGCATGCTGCACACAATGCAAATTATGTAAACTATGTAGACTACAGAAGTATAAAACATCCTTTAGCCAATCATAAAAAAACGCTCTGTTCAAAATAGCGAATAATACATTGGTCTATAAAGTGCTTGCTGCTTAATTGCTGAAAAGTCCTTAATTGCTGAAAAATGGCTGTCGTGAAGTTCAGTGTAGTAGCTTTCAACGATTGACAGTGATGTATATCCAGTCCCTTTTATGAACAACCAATCCACTGTGCTGCCATCTTGCATACACTCAGCCATGTTTTAGACTATTTGAACATGAAGAGAAATACTTGGAAATCTTGAATTTAGTTATTATTTATTTAAATATTTTGTAAGAATGTTGTTATTATTTATTTAAATGCTGTTACTCTATTATATTTCATGCAACGAGAAAGTGTCCTGCTTTAAAGAAGATGTCCAACACGCTTCAAGCCAGCTAAATAAAAGAGGACTGGATCGGTGCTCAACAGCCTGGACAGTCAAACTAGAGTAAAAACTCCTTAGCCAGACACTTCACAGGGACTGGCCTAAAATAAGGAACACTGGAGTACACGATGCTCAGGGCAAAAGACACTGTTTTAATGAACACGGCGAGACTGACGTCTTCCTCAGAGTCAAAAAACACACAGGTGCAAGGGCCGCACTAGGAGGAATATAAATACCCTCCCATCAATTATACAACATTAGGTGAACATGTGTAGAAACTAAAATACTTGCACAAATGACCACATACGCACATACATGCACAAATGACCATATCCATAGAATAAATCTAGTAACATATGACAATAATCATTGATACAATAAAAAGGGGGTAAAGAAGTAGACTAACAAATGAAATTAATAAAGGATAAATTTTAAAAAATTACAGCCAATCCTGGTCAAACACAAACAGTAAAAATCTTAAGGATTACAAAAAAACATCAGAGATTGAAGGACTCGTTTAGTCTATTAGGTTCCACACTGTTAAGGGTATGTATCCAAAATGCTTCTCTGCAGAGCAATTTCTTCATGATCTCACCACCCATGGATGACCCAGTAACTTTTTCGATACCCCAGAATTTTAATGAAGAAACCAAACCATGATTGGCTTCAGTATAATGTCACGCAATTGCATTGTTTGAGGGCTCTCTTGGTCTGACCTATGTATATTCTAAGATTTCATCATATATTACATGGGTAGTGTTGAAATTTATTAAATCTTTTATTATGTATTCTTTGCCTGAATGGAGATGGTGGATAACCTTGACATCGCTGGAGTTGGAGCAGTAAACACAATGACCGCAAGGATAGAAACCTCTAGCGGGCACTGGCAGTCTGAGAGTTTCGTCTGAGGGTTTCTCACAACACTGCAAACTACTTTATTTTTTATGTTGCAAGGCCTTCTGAAACGAACAAGGGGAGGATAAGTGAACTATTTTTTTAAAAGAGGATCACACTGAAGAAAACGCCAGTGTTTCAAAACGATGTTCTTCATGTTCCCAGTGACCAGATTAAGCTCTGTGGAAAAGCAAATACGGGAAGGAGTGGCATGCTTAGACTTTTTGGAGAGGAGGGACTTCCTGTCAGTATGGAAAATGGTGGTGGTTACATCAGCAATGTTATATCCTCTCTGAAGAAATCTGTTCTGCATTTGACAGATACTGTTTTCAAATTCAGTGTCAGTACTACAGTTTTGTCTCAATCGCAAGAACTGACCTAGAGGTATGATTTGATTGATTCTAGGTGTAGGAGCCAAGTGTCCCCACTGACAAAGTTCCTCCTCTTCTGTATCCATTTTTGATGTTCCTGTAACTCGGGCAGGTACTCAACTCTCGTGAATGAATTGTTTACGTTCCGTTACCATAGTAACACACTTGACATAGGCCCAAAGCTATAACATTGCTTGTTATTTATTTTTGTTGCAATCTTCTTGTAATTTCCGGCAAAACAATCAAACAAACATGTTACATTTTGAAGTGCAAGTGGTCGCATTTTTTATGTTATTAGTTTTCACGTTCTCAATGCATTTACAATGTAACTATCTGCTACATCTGTGTGTGCAACAAAGCGCATATGAGTCGGACCGTAGGCGTAGGCGAAGAGACTATGAAATCCACTTCTTTGTGGGTCCAGGTGTTTCCTCTGTATGCCATTTTTTCGGTTGAGAGATAGGTGCGTATGAAAGCAGATCTGTAACGTAATTCGAACGCCGCCTAGAAAGCAGTCGTCGATGCTGCTTTCCGTTCCCACAGGAGAAATGCGATAGTCAAGGCGCCTCGAAAAGGCGTTTTCGATGCGGTATTTTAAAAGTCGTCGCAATGTGTTCACACAGACATAAGTGCGGTATCGAAGCCGTCTAGAAAACTCCTTTGGTCTTCTGTGTGAAAGGGGTAAAAGATTATCATAAAGAGAAGACTACACCAGCGTAACCTCTGAGGGTTCACCGCAAGATGCAAACAGGAGGTAAGCCTCGAAAACAGAATGGTCAGATAAAAAGTACATTTTTAAAAAGTACATCTGTGAAGCTTGGTGGGGGTTGTGTAAAGTCTTGGACATGTATAGCTGCCTCACTTGTCTTCACTGATGAAGTGACTACTGGCAGCAGCAGCAGGATGAATTCTGAAGTGTAAATAAATGTTTTATCTGCTCAGATCCAACCAAATGCCTCAAAACTGCTTCATCTTGCAGCCGGACAATGAGCCCAAACATTGGGGCTCATTGTCCAAACATAGTTGCTAAAGCAAATAAGGACTTCTTCCAGATGAAAACCTGGAATGTTCTTGGCTGACCAATAGTGATGGGTGATAAAAACACAAATTCAATAACAGTCGTTGCCACTATGTGGTGTATTGTCTTTCTTTTTTCATCTAATTCTACATGGATCCACATTAATTAGCAGTTAAACTTTCCCATTGTGCACCACATTAAACCACCAGGCGGCCCACACTCATGACCAGTGGCGGCTGGTGATAAAAGATTTTGGGGGGGACCAAACAAACTGAAGCAGCACTTCATAGCTCAGCCAAAAAAAAGAAAAAATCTAAAAACTAAACACAACACACTAATGTTGCCTAAACACTGGCCAGTAGCACTACTTGAACATATTTTGCCCTCCTTAATAATATAAAATAATATGTAGAGATGACAAAATTCCCATTTCACCTACATCACCTAAAGTTACCAACAGGCAACAGCTCAATTTCTAAATATGGAACTACTAAAGTCATTTTTACTGCCACTGTTACATTCTATGAAGTCATAAAAAGAGTAGGAAAATATTAGCTAACTCCAAGGTCGTTTATAGAGCCTTCTGCTGCCATCTGCTGGACACAATGTGAATATGTGAAGTTTAAACGAGGCAACAAAATTCACCAACCCACGGAATATCCCGGGATTATCGGAGCTCTCACTCTCATCATGGGCACGTAATGCCAACTCAAAAGCTCCACAAAATTTCACACAGTACATTATTCTGGACAGGATGTGTCGATTTTGTCACATCTTCGTTGTGCCATCTAATGCCAATCCTGTAGCCTTCATCTAGCTGTTCAGCAATGCTAAGCCTGCCAAAAAAATTTAGTCTCATACTATTGTCTAGATGGCTGCGGCTACTTTCGTGCCGTTTGCATTTTTCAGAAAGATATTATAGGTCTTGTACCCCCATCGTTGTCCACAACACTTCAGTGCCGACACTTTGAAATAGCAAACAGGGAAAGCAATAAAAGGCATTACTTACACCACATCCAGCTAGCCAACTCCGTTTGTCATAACAAGAGCGGGAGAAGCCGGGTGTAGGCACGTCCTCGGTCACTTGCCTGCTGCTGAATTTGTAAATCGGGTCGGTCCGGTCCAAGCTCCTTTATCCTCTTTTTTTCTTCCAGTGAACGCCTTGTGAAACGGTTTTTTTGTAAGGAAATAACCAAATTTTCTTTGATTTCCGCAGTTCCACTTGAAGTTGCCTTCTCCTGAAAGTACCGGTCAGCTAGCTAAGGAGCAGGAGTGACAGTCGCGCATCCGTACTTATATTAATGGCGGGTGTGAACATGAAAGATAGCGTTGAGAATTGTCCAATCACATTAGATCAAAAAACATAAAAACAATACCAATTCGCTGCCAATAAAAGTGGGAGTGTCTGGGGCGCAGAGAGCTGCGCCACGTGGAAAATCTGAAGCAACCATTTAGAGAGCAGCCTCAGGTCAGCTGCTTGCCAAAAGTTTAAGGACTTACATACACACTCATTTGGCCGGCGCCCTTCACCCATGAAGTATATGTATTCACGCAGAAATTAACCAAATACAATTTGATTTTGGAACCAATTTTTAATGAATGCTCACAGGCACTGACAGAGTACCAGGCGCATTGTACGAGTAAACAATTTTTATTTTATAATTATTTCGCATTTAGGGGGGCGGCACCCCAGCGCCCCCCATTAATGAACCGCCACTGCTCATGAGAATCCTTACACAGGTTATTTTATTCTTACAGGACATCAACAGTTCATCTTTCTGAGTCTGTGAAGCCTAAAAAACATAAAACAGTTGATCTGAAACCTTCTGATGGTGGCATGATCTAGAAAGAATTGTTACTTTAGGCACACTGAGACCCACCCACCATTTGAGTAGTTGGTCTGTCAATCTCACCCAGGATGCATTTTTACTGAAAGCCTATTAAGAAGAAGACAGGTCCTCAGAAGTCACTCACAACCTGCTGACCACCACGATACACCATTATGTCCTTCTCTACTGAAAGATCAGGAAATAAAACATTGAAAGTCCCAAGTTTCACCAAAGCACCATAAAAGCTGATTTTTTTGTTTCCAAAGGCAAACAAATGCTTTGGCATAAAACCTTCAAAAAAGAGCAGTGTTGAAGATTAGCACTTAGGGGTCAGACATTCTCACCCCTGATGGAACTACTCTCCAGACTGGGATGCACCGGAATTCAGGGGTTAAGAGTCACTCTCCATATTGAAGGACTCCCCTAATGACTCTGGCCTTGAGGCAGGTCAACTGCCCAATATGGGAAGGTCCAATTACACCCCTCTTGTAGAGTATTTCCAGAATCAGTGCACAGGGAAAAGAGTGAAGGACTACAGACACGCTTCATTTCAAATTTATTCATCTTCCCAGATAAAAAGTTAAGCCCCTCTGAACTTTAAAATACTGGCAAAACTCAATGAACAGAAATATATAATTTAGTCATAATTTGCAAGTGAAGACCCCGGTGGAAGATAAGTGCACTTAGGAACCAAGGTGAGAGGTGTTACCAGTTCATTTCAGATGAGACTTCTGCTCTGCATGTATGTGATCTCCCCACAAACCTTTCCTTATTCAGAATGACTATTCAATTGCCACACAGGCACCAATATTGCACTATCAATGCATCACAGTAAATTATGAGAATGCATTTTCCATTTTAAAATAACTGATGAATTGTTCTTTAGTATAGAATTCTACACTCAATTCTATTCTGTATCTCTCAGAAGGCTTCAGAGGTAGTTGTGAAAAAAGGTGTGTCTTTGTGTGAACAAGCATGGAACATACTTAGTGTAAATGGGGTCACTGCAGATTTGTCAGAATTCCCTATAAAGGCTTCATTGTTCGATAGCACAATTACATGGAATTATACCTTGCAACTGAGCTGCTATCAGTTGAAACACCCAGTATAAAGCGTCACAAAACACTTCACATAATTTTGAAAAGCCTTGCTGTGATTTTAGGAACAGTGATGAAAGCCTCACCCAGTCAGAATGAGAGAATAGTAAATACGCATGACAACCCCTAATGTTACAAATGTAAATGCACCTTGAGAACACTTGAGCAGTTGCAGCATACAATTCCATCTGCATATTTCCCAGATTTCATATCTGAGACCTGTCTTTTGCAGGGAGAAAATATACCATTTTGGCTACAGTAGAGCTTTCCAAATATCTCTTCGGTTCAGTCCACTGTACAGTAAAGTCAGCTTTGCCAGATTTTTTGTGGACAGGCAGCTGTAATGAAGGCAACAACAGAAGCATTAACCATTTAAAAGTTTAGCAAATGTTCACTATAAAATCCTAAAGGAATCAAAATAGGCTGATTGATAAACAAACACACATGCCAGTTTTTGGGAGAGTACATTTGTAGTACCAAGATCGGGGAGATTCAAAGCTTTTGAAAAAGTGTGCCTCTAAGCAAATCATATTTCTCAAATGTGTTTCATATTACAAAATGCAATCACTTCCCAGGTGTCATACAAGTTTATTTTTGAGTTTGTTTTTAAAGCCAGGCAAGTTGTGGGGAAAGTGTATTATTAATTTTAAAAGTGTCCATTTGCTTCAGTTTTATACCAGTTATTAGTAAAAAAAAAAAACTAACACTATGTCTAACATTAGTACAGTTACACTTATACATTAATCAATGTTCCATTAGGCAAGTAACAAAGATTTTAGGGGAGCAAAGGTAATTTGGCAAATTAACATAATCTGAAATAAAGTTGTCATATTTAGTACTTGGTTGCAAATACTTTGCATTTGACGACTGCCTGAAATCTGTGATTCATAGCTATCACCAGACACTGGGTATCTTCCCTGGTGGTGCTCTGCCAGGCGTGTATGGCAACCATCTTCAGTTCCCGTTTGTTTCTGGGGTGTTTTGCTTTCAGTCTTGTCTTCAGCATTGAATTGGATTCAGGAAAGGTGATTGACTTGGCCAATCAAGTATGTTCCACTGTTTGGCCTTGAAAAATAACTTTAGCGGTATGTTTGGGGTCGTTGTCTGCAAGGTCCTGTGAGGTTTGAGGCATTTGGTTGGATCTGAGCAGATGTTTCTGTACACTTCGGAATTTATCCAGCTGTTGAAAAATCATCAATGAGGACAAGTGGCAGCCGTATGTGCCCAAGCCATAACACCATTGTACTCCTACAATTGTAACTCTACAATTTTTTATTGTGCTTTTTGGCCAACTTTAACCTGACTGTTCTGTTCTTGAGGCTTACCAGCAGTGTTTGCAGTGAATCCTCAGAGGTTGTGCTGGTGTTCATTTCTCTTCATGCTAATCTTTGACATCTATGCCTACATCCTGGAGAGGATTCTTGATCTGTTTAACAGTTTAAAAGGGGTTTCTCTTCACAACTGAAGTATTCTTTGGTCATTCACAACCGTGGTTTTCTGTGGTCTGCCAGGTTTTTTCTGCTAATGCTGAGCTTCTTGTTTCTTGCTAGCAATGTATAAAACATTTTTATACACCCAATGTTTCAGTTCTCTGATTGATTTATTTTAATTTTCAGGCTCATGATGGCCTGCTTTGTCCTCAAGTTAATAATCAACAGCGACAGACTCCAAATACAAATTCCACACCTACAATCAACTGTCAACCTTCTGTTAGCTTTCTTGTACATGAACTAATGCAAAGACACACATCTGGCCAAAAACAGATGAGCAATCACTTGTCCAATTGCTTTTGTTTCCCTAAAATGGTTGCAATTCTTCGAAGGATGTGTGTAAATACCCTCAAATTAAAGTGACAGTCTGCACATTAGACTGATATTCATTGTTGGTCCAGTGCTGGGGTACAGAGCCAAAACAACTAAAACTGTGTCATTGTCCCAACATTTTACTTTTTTTTTATTTTTTACTATGATTATACTGTTCCATGATTATTGACACACAGTGCTTCTAAAATGAGAACACAGTGGCCCGTACTGTATGCAAGTTATCAATTTGCACACAGCAGGGCGGCAGTGTAGTATAATGGGTAAGGAGTTGGTCTTGTAACCGAAAGGTCACAGCTGTTTTTTTCATCTTACCATCTGAAGAGAATGCGATCATTCAGAGCATATGTGTCATATCAAAGTGTCAAATGGCAATCATATTGGGAAAAAGGTTGCTGAATAATTTCAGTTGTTTCACAGCAATTTTTTAATATATTTTTTATGACTACACAATGTTTTTGAACAGTTGCCTTCATCCAGTGATTTGGGTGTATGAGAAGCACATCTTGTAAAAACTGCATGAATAAAATAATTTTGTTTAGAAAATTGCATTCAGAAATAAGGTATTTCAGAAGAAGTAGTAGAAATAAAACTTGGCATTTATTTGGCAAAACTTCCTTTGAATATCAAGCCTATAGTACATTATTAGGGCAAACATATGTCTGGATAGGTTTGTAAGATTTAATATTAATTTCATAGGCCTAAATATTTCCAATTTTTATATGTATTTATTATGGATATTAAAAAGGCACATTCATATTTTAACAAAAGGAAAGAAATATATTTTACCATTGAACAAGTGCAAGTATTATTGACTTAAATCTTGGCAAATGCAGTTAACCTTATTGATTCAGATAAGTGCATTAAAAAGGCTTAGTGTGGAATGTTTTACCACAAGCTGTTACAGTGTGTCTATTGTGTCAGCTAGTCAAACCTTTAAAATCTGGCCCTGACTGAGATTGAAAGTATCGATCCTCTTAAATAGCCTGTCTTTAATAAATACTACATTATAACTGTAACCATCTGCAGTCATGTTAGCTGATCAGGGAATGCTTCTCAGAGTGAGTAATCAGAGCAAGTTCAGGGGAAAGATAATCTGCAGCTCTTCACATCCTCAGACATGTGGGCCAGGCAATCAGGGCCAGCTGTAATTGCCCTGGTTGCTCTTGTGAAATCTGGGCTCTGGGGTTCTGGTCTTGATGGAAATAGAACAATTCCCCCACTCTCTTGGCTGGATTTTCAAACGAACGCTGATTGGGTCGTTATGATGCTGCAGCACCTTCTCCTTTCAAGATATCCACAGGATGTCCAGGGCCCAACTGCTATGTACGGTAAAAAAGGATATGATTTTATTGTATTTTAAATAATGAAAATAAAAATGGTGATTGGACGCTATTTCTATTAGTAGGACTATCTGAAGTAGACTAAAACACATGAGGTGCTGCGTTAAGAATAAAAATCCCGGATATAGAAAAAAAAAATCAGCAGATTTATTGTAACACAAACTTTTCACCAGATGGAAATTCCACAATATAGATGAACAACTTTTATGTTTGCAGTGGTAAGGAGTGAAAGTCAAACAAGGAGTGAAAAAATAAGCATTTTGGCTACTATGAATCTGGCAGCCCTGTGGTATTTTGTCACATTTTTTGTCCATAAACATAAAAAATAACAAATGCAAAATTGTTCCAAGTATGTCAGGATAATTGGCAACCAAATATGACATGAAGAGCAGAAGAGGAGAGTGACTGCTTCAAAGTGGGCCATATATGCACAAACACCAGCAAAGGCAGCCAATAAACAAATATCCCACTTTGATTGCTTGAAATCAGATGCTAAAGAAACCCACATGGGATGATACTGACAAATGCACTGCAGGGGCATTAAGTGTGTCTTGTTTTCTTCCTAACCCCAAAAAGCCTTTTCCTGTTTTATACTGGTATGATTCAATCCAATGGGATCATGTATCCCAAAGAAAGGGCAATTAGTAGATGACACTGACATGGAAAGAAAACAAGTTTTAAACACACCAGAGGACAGATGTCCAGAAATTATCAATTGCTGAAGCAAACTGCTAGCTATTAAATTTTAATGTGGCTTTTAAGGGAAGATTTTGCTTATCAGTGAGATAGAATCCCAGGGAAAATATTGTTATTGATTCTATCATTTTAGATGTAACTGATCCTTTAAGTAATTTTTCAGGATTCCTGTGTCAGTTTTAAAGTGTCTGCTTGGGCTGAGTGAATCAGGCAGTGTTCATTTAGAATTCTGAGCTTAATGCACAAAGTGATCTCTGTACACTCGTAGGAACATCTGTTGAAAGCACGCACTTTTATTTATTTACATCTTACCAAAACATTGACTTCAATGCAAAGCATGGCTAATACATTATTAGGCGCTGTAATTAGGTATCACAATTGATTGCTTATTTAAAAATATTGATCCATTACTTTAAAATGGGACGTTGAGAACTATGAGAGATTGCCTGTTTAAATCCACTTACCGTCATCACATTCAATGCTTTCATCACATTCACAAGGATTTACATAACACACAAAAATGATACATAGCCTGTTTTTGTGTTCCTGATTTTACAGTACAGAATGCACAAATGTTTTATACCCTGTATAACAATATTCAGGTTATTATGCAGAGCATATATTTCTAATAAATAAGAACATTGGGCCTCATTCACCAATAGGTTTTTCTTAAATTTGTTCTTGAGAAAGGTCCTAAGAAAAGTCTAAGTCAGATTCATGACGTGTTCTTAAACCGCAGAATTGTTCGCAGCCATGTTCTTATAATGACGAATCCCATTGTAAAAGGGCATGAGACTGCAGGGCCGTGTGCACACAGAAATTACACATAGAATTTGAAAAGAAAAGTTGACAGAGAAGTCAAGAATTCCCAAATGAAAATTTAAAGACGGTGGAGCACCGGACTCAAACGTAAGAAAAACAGTAGTTCTGAAGTGGAGGTACTGCTGCAGGAAGTGAACTGCAAACGACCTGTCATATTTAGTAGCGTCAGTAGTGGATATAAAATAACACAAAAAAAAGATGCATGGGATGCTATTACTCCTTCAGTGAACGCTGTATCCGGAGATGGTCGCACAACTGATGAAGTTCAAAAAAAGAAAATGTTGGTGGGAGTGAGCACAAGGAATTGCGTGTTATGCATTCAAACGACAAAGCGCTTCTCGTCACATTAATACCGCTAATTAAATCAGCCGGCAGTAAACTACATCGGAGAAACTAGCTGTTTCAACCCGTTGCTGCACAAAAAATTCATTGCAGGTCATTTTGGTGTCACCCCCCTTTGAGGGTGTCACCCGGTGCAGTCCGCACCCCCCTAGCGACGCCTCTGAATAAGTGTTCTCTTCTTCAACATGCCCATGTGTTTAAAAAGTGTTACCTAAGTGCTTAGTTTGTATTCAAAATTTTAACATTTGCTTTTGCAGTATAGACCAAACATTGCATAATTGAAACCCCCCAAAATAAAAGGTCACTACAATGGTTTGATTTTTATCATTTATTTACAGATGAACTCCCGCTGAGGCAACCACCATCTGAGGTGGAAGCTGGCACCTTAAAATAATGAAAATAATTATTAAAAAATATTATAAATGATAAAAATATTATTGTAATTTAAATCCTATAATATTATACAACTGTAGAATTGAAGAAAACGCAATAACCAATTATTTTGCACAAACATGTCAGCACTCAAATTTGCGTAAGTGTGCTCTTGAGTGTGCGTAGATTCTGTTCTTACCTAAGAACAAATCCCAAATAAGAAAACATTGGTGAATGTCAGAATCTTCGTGAAAACTGCGTAAGTGGGTTTTAAGAAGAAAATTCTTTTTAAGAACGGTTGGTGAATGAGGCCCATTGTTTCCCTGGGTGACTACTCCTCAGAAAAAACAGACATAACCTGTGGGGTCCCGCAAGGTTCTATTTTAGGTCCAGTCCTTTTTAGCCTAGATGCTACCACTTGGCGATGTCATCAGAAAGCATAAAATTGAGTTTCATAGCTACGCAGATGACACCCAACTATACATTTCTGTATCCACCGATGATTTTAGCCCCATTGATAGGTTAGTGCAATGTATATATGACATACATGTATGGATGTCATACAACTTCCTACAGCTAAATCAAGACAAGACACAGATCATAACATTTGGGGCAAAAGCCCATAGAGAGCAACTGTCTGTGCACCTTCAGTCATTAGCCCAACATACCAAGGACCAGGTCAAAAATCTTGGGGTTATCCTTGATTCCGACCTCAGTTTTGAAGCCTTTTATCGTCTTAGAAACATTGCTAAGGTGAGATAATTTCTCTCTCAGGCTGACACAGAAAAACTAATGCACGCTTTTATAACCTTTAGGCTTGACTATTGCAATGCTCTCTTGTTTGGTCTAACTAAAAAAGCTATTGGCCACCTACAAATTGTTCAGAACGCATCAGCTCGAGTACTGACGAAGACCAGACAGAGAGCACATATAACACCCATTTTAGTCATTTAGTCATAAGATTTTCTTACTAGTTTTTAAATCACTGAATGGCCTGGCACCAGCCTATCTCTCAGACATGCTTTTTAGATGTGTACCTAGCAGGGCCCTCAGACCCTCTGCAGCTGGCCTCCTAGTCGTCCCAAGGATTTCAACAAAAATGCATGGGGAAACAGGTTTTAGCCACTGTGGCCCTAGTCTCTGGAACAGTCTACCTAAGGATCTGAGGGACTCCTCCTCTGTGGGCTTTTTTAAAAGAAACCTGAAGACATATCTTTTTAGCCTGGCTTTTACTTAAGGTGCCTTTTCATTTGTTGTTTTATTCATCTATTGTTGTTTTACTGGATTTTTACTTAAGGCGCCTCATCATTTGTTGTTTTATTCACCTATTGTTGTTTTACTGGCTTTTACTTAAAGTAACAATCTCGAAGATTTCCGTTTCGTTCTCTTTGGCGATACCAATGGCGAGAAGCGGTAATTGCAGGTGTGTTTTTGGACCTCACTTCCCATAGATCCAACTGGATCCAACCAGTGTCGCCTGTGTGTCAGTCAGTTGGCACCTGGGCTACGCCAACTATAACACTTACTATTTACTGAATAAAAAATGGTTGTTATAAAAGTAACGTTGTGTACATACTCATTCATTGTCTCACATTAGGCTAACTTAAGCTGTCTTTACACTGCCGAGCTGGGTTAAAATGCTGTAGCAGACCTGGGGTGATGATCAATTTCCACAAACGTTCTTTATCCACCTTTTGCCCGATATGAACATCTTTACACTGCAGAGAAGAATTTGCGTGATTCGCAGTGGCTTGTGCAATTATATATCTTGTGCACAATAAACAGTCTTTTTCGTGAATGATTGTTGTGTGATATTTTTGAAACAACTGTCTTGCAAAATGTTACCCCTGGTGTTTCTGGTTTTGCTAGCTAAACTGTTTGAGGATAAAGCTAAGCTGGGTGTTAAATTAGCAATCAGAACAAGAAGAATAAAACAAAAACAGAGGAGATTTCATCAAAAAAGGGCATCAAGGCTGAAAGAACATATGAGGAAGCGTAATAAAATAATAACAACGCTAATTCATACTGTTGTATTCTTTTATTTCGTTTTCTCTGGCTTGACATCTTTACACACAAATCAGACCCGGCTCTGCTCCACCTATACCCGGGCTTTATTCCGATCATTATAATATATTGATGAACTTCATGGTAATGTAAATAACGGTAACGTTAAGGCCAGTTCAGATCAATGATTCGCAACGAGATGAAATGGTTTTAGAATGTTGCAGTGGTGCGAACTGGTTAGTTGCAGAGCGTCTGAAGCCTTTGCCTGGGGTCTCAAAAGACCCACCTTGTCACATCACCAAGTGCAGTTTTAGAACGTTTACCATCAGACATCTTGGAATTTTGCAAGTTGCATCCAGTCTCGTGGCGAATCGTTGATCTGAACTGGCCTTTAGTTAGCTACATTGCAAAAAGATAGCATTGCATTCGAGAGATGGTTTGCGAGGTCGGTACCGGTCGATAGCATTAGCTAGTGTTTTTTTAATTGTTAGGTGACATTAGATTGTGTTAATTACATTAGCTAGCTAGCTAACGCAACATTACCTGATATGAGAGATGGATACTGTGCGCAACGTTGTCTAAACTAATGTTGCCTTTCTTGACATGGTCCGGTAGATACCGTTAGCTGTGCAAATAGTTATGTAATTTAGTAACGTTACATTGTCATCAAATGTAATACGAAATCTACATCAACAACTAATATGACCTCTCATGTTACACAAAAACCTTTTGGTCATGTGCGGCACATTGGGCTACAGCCACTGTATGAAATGTGCTATATAAATAAAGATTGATTGATGGATGATAAAGATTGAACATACAATTTTTTTTGCCAGAAAAAATCCCCATTGTCATTAGAGCATCCAAATGACATCTTCACATTTGCCTTGTGTCAGTTTGTGCCAACGTCCTTTTATGCAGTCTTATCTGGCTTTTTATACTTACTTTACTTACTTTAAGTCCAGAAAATTTTAGCCATGAGTATGGCTGGGTTTTTGTCACAGAAGTTGCAGGCGTCACAGATTCTGTGATTGTTGTCTTTTTTGGGCAGTTCCATGAGTTTACCTGTTATAGTGCTTTTTCTCATTTTTGGAAGTTTTGGAGAGTAACTGTCAACCATAATGTAGCCTACAGTGTGATTTCAGTAGCATTTTAACCATATTTCCAAATGCTGGGAGAAACAAAGTGTGACAATGTATACAGAATCTGGAATGCACTGCAAAATTTCCATCATTGTCAATTGTTGCAATCAAATGTTTGATATGGTCCCTGACAGCAGTGTTGGAGTGAAATGTAAAAATGCCCGATAAGACAAAGATGTCAGACCAAACACCAAGAAGCACAAGGCCCAAATGCAAGGTTCAGATTCCTCAGATGGCAACAGCAGATTACAACCCCCAAATCTCCACCGCAACAAATGTTGACTGGCTGTTAACTTTCGTTTTACAAAATCTAGCTTCAGTAAAGTGAACTGTTTTTTGGCTGAGTGCCTGAGGTGTGAAGGGCATATGTACGATAGCAAGTCAGTCCTAACTGAAAGCTGACAAATTCACATATTAAAGTTGTCTTATACTGTATGATTGGAAGCAGGGCTAAGCACTATGATATAATTATCACTGAGTGGTCATATATTGTCTTGGACAATCCGTTTGTGAAATATATACGCACATTTGTGATGCCTGGGTACCTTCCAAAATAGTTGTGCATAATACCACACGTGCGATGTCGCCCTTTTTAGTACAGTCTGGCTTGACTGATAATTCATTTATTAAGTAGGTGAAAGTATAAGCTTTCTAACGATGTATAACATGTCTAATTTGCTTTTGGAAGAGCGTTTTATAGGTCAGCGTAACCGAAAGATTTCTTGTCATCACATTCACTTACGCATTCACTCTGTGGTAGCAGTAAAAGACACTGCACCTAACCGAACGTTGTCAACAATTTTTCGTAATTGCTTGGAAAATACTATTATTATTGAGGACTGGGCATAGCTAAGCCATATGTTTATAGACCCAGCTGACATCGTTTTCTGGAGTAAGACAGAAGTGGATAGAACTGTATCATTGATTTATTGTCTTAGTCTCTATCTACTGAAAACAGATAAGATTTCATCATTGCTATGTAAGCATTACTGCTCAAAATATTTCGGTTATATACGTTACTTTTTAAATTGAGTGTCTTTAAATAGGTTAGTGGTATTTTATAATGAAGATATTTCACACTGTAATGTAAGCGTTCCTTGGTAGTCTAGTAGTTTTTGTGATGCATGCAACAGTGATGACGAGAGTGTTGGAACATTGCCAAAATGTGGTGGACGGTTGAAAATTGTTTTCATGTCGTCCCATCCTCATACAAGAAAACATACAAGAGTGCAGAGTATAGAAATACATACAACAGTTAATTATTACACATAGGTGCTGCACAGCATTGTGTGACAATATTTTTGCATTATTTTTAAATCTGATATAAATGTTTCATCTTAAACCTTCATAAGGGGCTCATTTATATGCTTTACAATGGACAAAAAGCATTGTATTCCTTTTTGGAGAGATTTTGGATATGTTTCTGGAACCCTAGCTATTTTAGACCACTGTACTGATGGAAAGCTTGTAATTCCCACTTGAAAATGATGCAACAGTGAGTTTCTTGAGTAAAAACAGTTGATTTGCAGTGAAATAGGTGAATATGTTGTGATTTACAGCAATGGATAATTTAGACATTTTGGGTAGATTTGGAGACGCTGGGTACACTGCTTAGTTTTTTCTTCATAGATCTTTAGTAGTTCTACAGATCCACCCTTAGATTTTATGGACTTGTGATCAAGACGTTTTTGATCCAGGACATGTATACTTTAACATAACAGAACATAACATAATATAATGACGATAACAGGCCATTCAGCCCAACGATGCTCGCCATTTTCCTAACTAAATTAGTGCTCTGATTACCTACAGACTAGATAGTATCTAACACTGTATCAAGCCTAGTCCTGAAAATCCCCAGAGTTTCTGCCTCTGCTACATGACCTGGCAAGCTATTCCACACATTGACTACTCTCTGTGTGAAAAAATTCTTCCTAATATCTGAATGGAATCTGCCTTTTGTTAATTTCCATATATGTCCCCTTGTTCTACTAACATAACTCAACCTGAAGAATCTCTTGTAGTTCACTTTGTTGATCCCCTTTATGAATTTAAAAGCCTCAAAATAAAATCACCCCCAAGTCTCCTTTTACTAAGCTTGAAGAGGTTAAGCATCTTAAGTCTTTCCTCATAGCTTTTATCTTTCATAGCAGGAATCAATTTTGTTGCTCTTCTTTGAACTTTTTCCAGAGCCTCTATATCTTTCTTGTAGTACGGTCCCCAGAACTGCACACAATACTCCAAGTGTGGTCTAACAAATGTATTGTATAAGATAAGTTCCTTGGATTTATACTGAATAATTCTGGCTATATGTCAAAGCATTCTGTTAGCCTTTTTTTTTTTTTTTTACTGCAACAGCGCAGTGCCTAGAACAAGAAAGGCTTTGACCAACTATTACTCCCAGGTGTTTTTCAAACTGAGCACATTTCAATTTTGTTCCTCCCATAAAGTAATCCTGCCTAATATTTTTATTTCCCACATGCAGAACATTCTGCCCACTTCTGGATTTTATTTAAATCTTTTTGGATTACGTTAGTATTTTACAGACTATTAGCCGGGCCTCCCAGTTTCGTATCATCGGCAAATTTGACTAATGTACTTTCTATGTCCCTGTCGAGGTCATTGATATAAATAAGGAAGAGCAGTGGTCCCAGCACTGATCCTTGTGGGACTCCACTTCTAACAGCTCCCTGCTCAGATAATATCCCTCCTACTGCTACTCTTTGTGTTCTACCCTGTAGCCAGTTCCGAATCCAGTCTGAAATACACCCTCTAATTCCTACTGTCTTCATTTTACTAACAAGTCTCTCATGTGGTACCTTATAGGGGTGGGCGATATGGCAAAAATATATCACGATTTTTTTCAGGCATGATCACGATCCACAATATGATCACGATTCTTTTTCATGTTGGTATTTAAGACTACTTTGCAAGTGAATGAACAGTGCAATCAAACTAATATCCCTATTTCAGAAAATATTGCCTTGCAGGGGAACAAAACCTAAAAGAAAAATAATAACAGAGACCATTTGGGCCAAAGTACCAGATTTTAATCAAATGCAATTCTGCAAATTATTAACATTGAACAATGCTTTTTCTTGAGGTGATTAAAAAGGTTCATCGTGTTGCCATCATATGTGTGAACATTTTCTTTGCAAACTTTGCAAATAACGCTGTTTTACTCGGTGTTGGTTTTGGAAAACCCAAACCAGTTCCATCACAGACGTCAAATTTTTTTAGGGACCAACTCCTCCGTAGTGTCAGCCATGCCGCTATGTTGTCAAATAAACAAGCACAAAACCGTCCAGACCCACAGAGCACCTGTACTAACTATATAGCTAGCTAGAGTGAGAGTACCTTATCCGGTAGTGCATTTACTTCATATTTATTAGGGAAAACTGGACATTGTTACCTTTTAAAATGTAAGTCCTGTAAAAAAATACACATAATAAACTTTCTAAATGTAAAAAACCAACTTCATACACATGTAGTTATATTAATACAGTCTTATTTACAGTATCAACTTTAAGACAAACAACACACTCGGAATTATCTCATCGCGACCCATTAAAAGCAATGCCGCAGACGTTGCTTAATAATTTCAAACTGCTTTTCCAACGGCTATTGATATACATTCTGTGAAGCAGTCATTATCTTGTGGCAGTTTCTATAAGACTGGTAACGTTACCTACCGGAGTGCAACGCTGAATTTGAGTTTAATTTGACAGCCGTCTGTACTGTTATACAGTCAGTCTCTCATGTCGTTAGCAAGGTAGCTAACGTTAAGTTCGGTCAAAATGCCGAACGGTGTAAAGTGTGGGTATATTTTATTTGTAGTTGTACAAATACACAAATATAAATGAGTTTCCTGGGAAGATTATATGGATGCAAAAGCAAGAGTTTAAAGTTTTTATTTGAAGTTACCCAGCAAGACGATGTAATGGACTGAGAGGTTTTCAAGAGTCCGAGGGCAGCTCAAACCTGTGCTGTCACACATCAAAAAGTTTTGCAGACACCAGCGCTACCTAGTGCAACACAAGGGAAGGAGACGTGTGAACAGCAGAATTTTGTGGTTTTAAACAAGTACAGTTCTATACAGATGTCATTTCACGTGTGGAGCCGATAAGTCGTTAGCAAGGTAGCTTATGGTAAACTGGAAAACGTTGAAAGCGGAACTGTCTGAAGTGTGGGGATATTTTGTTATTTTAGTGCTTATTAATTTCACAGTAATTCTCTTGCACCAGCTTCTATAGGACCGGTAACGTTACTTACCGGACCGAAGTGCAATGCTGATTGTAGAGTTTAATTTGACAGCCGTTTGTACTGTTATACAGTCAGAAACACGGAGATGCAAAAGCAATAGTTTAAATGTTGCATTTTTAGTTAGCCAGCTAACTAGTGTAATGAGTTAGAGATTTTCTTCAGTCGGAGGGGGTGTTGTAGGAGTGGGGTGTTGCCTGCTGCTTTAAGGGTGATGAATTGTGGGATGTATAGGGGGATCTATGCAAGTAGCTACGGTAGCTTGTTGTCAGTGTGTACGCGGGAGCGATAGAGAGAGGTAGGGAACAGTGTGCTCTTGCATGCAAAAAGAGCTGCTATCGAATCTGTAAATGAAAATAAATGCCCCAGTCTTTGAGAGAGCAGTTTCCTGGTTTACTATCACCATTTTACAGAGGGAATTACCCCAAAGTCTGACAAGTTATAAAAGTAGCGGTTGAGGCCCGCACTTCGGCCCTGGAGTGTTAGGAGAATGCTCCCCTGTACCATACTACGGTTCGGAACGAATACAGGAAAAGGTAACATTGGTGGCTCGCCCGGGATCAGGAAAAGAAATCCTGATTTTATCGGTGAGTTGTAAACTGTATGGAAAAGGGAAGTCAGCTAATATTACCGCTAAACGGATGCGCAAGGCAGTTTCTTCATTAAATTAACTGAGTTTTGGATTGCAAAAATAAAAATAAAATGGCGGCCCCATACGGGAGTAACGTTGGCGGAGAAAGGACCAATTCTAATGAGCAAGTGACCAGCTACTGTAACCCATTTGTGTTGTTAAGGCCCACAACTACAACTGTGTATCCCTGGCCTGATGCTGCTAACATAGGGAGTGAAATTAATTACCAACATGGACAGAGTCTCAACCCGTTCATAGCAAGTAATGCCCAGCTGCCCTCTACTGCTGCAAACCCATTTAGTGCACATATACAACCATTGATAATGCCCAGTGAAAATTGCTCACCTGCTCATCTGCCGTTGTCAAGCACAAACCCATTTGCCCCATATGGGAATAATCAAGGTGTGAGAGACAGTGGCATTGAAATACAGCATAGCCATTATTGCAGCCTTGTTGTAATTCATAGAACTGAGCCCTTGCCTATGAAGATGTCATATGGACAGATGCATAGTTCAGTGACCATAGGAAATGCAGGTACACCTAACATTAACCTCTTAAGGCACAAGCCAAATTTTGCCAATCCTTGCCCATTTAGGGGGTACCCTATTTAAAGCTTTATAACTCCAGACGTGAACACCACAGAGACTTGAAAAATGGCTTAAATGAAGCAAGACATTTGTACAATTTACAATACTAACACAGATTAGTTTATATTCATAATTTTGGAAGAAATAAAGTGCCACAAATGCAATTGTTTTGACAAAAAATCCAAAATAAATTTGCACTTTTTAAGTTCGCAATGAAATACTGCGAGATTGAATATATGCAGGAGGTTAAACTATACATGTGCTAGGTCAAAAACTTCTTGACCACAAGTTCATAAAATCTAAGGGTGGATATGTAGAACTACTATAGATGTATGAAGCAAAAACTAAGCAGTGTACCCAGCATCTCCAAATCTATCCAAAATGTCTAAATTATGCATTGCTGTAAATCATAACATATCCATGTATTTCACTACAAATCAACTGTTTTGACTCAAGAAAATCACTGTTGCATAATTTTCAAATGGGAATTACAAGCTTTCAGTCAGTACAGTGGTCTAAAATAGCTAGGTGTCCAGAAACATATCCAAAATCTCTCCAAAATTGAATAAAATGTTTTTTGTCCATTATAAAGCATATAAATGAGCCCCTTATGAGGGTTTAAGATGAAACATTGCTATCAGATTAAAAAAATAATGCAAAAACATTGTCACACAATGCGGTACAGTACCTAAATGTGTAATAATTAACTCGTGTGTATTTCTATACTCTGTACTCTCGTATGTTTTATTGTATGGGGATGAGACAACATGAAAACAATTTTCACCCGTCCACCACGTTTTGGCAATGTTCCAGCTCTGACGTCATCACTGTTGCATGCTTCACAAAAACTATTACACTTCCGTCTAACGCTTACATTACAGTGTGAAATATTTACATTATATAACACCACTAACCTATTTAAAAATACTCAATTTCAAAAAGAACGTATATAACCAAATATTTTGAACGATAATACTTACATAGCAATGGTGAAATCTCCTCTATGTTCAGTAGATAGAGACAGAGAGACAGTATCAATTATATTGTTCTATTCGCTTCTGTTTTGCTCCAGAAAACGATGTCAGCTAGGTCTATCAGCAAACATATGGCTTAGCTATGTTCAGAAGTCCTCAATAATAATAGTATTTTCCAAGAAATTACGAAATATCCTTGAACATGTTTCGTTAGGTGCATCGTATTTGTCTGCTAACAGAGTGTGATTGCGTAAGGAATGCTATGCTAAGAATATTTTCTGTTACGCTGACCTATAAAACGCTATTCCGAAAGCAGAATTGACATGTTATACATCGTTAGAAAGCTTATACTCTCGCCTACCGAATAAATGAATTGTAAATCTAGTCAGACTGTACTAAAAAGGGCGACGACGCCGTAAACAACAGGTGTGGTGTTACGCACAGCTATTTTGGAAGATACCCAGGCGTCACAGATGCGCCTATATTTCCCAAACGGATTGTCCAAGACAATATATGACCACGCAGTCTCAAAAGGGACATCTCTACACGTAAAACCAACAGTAAGGTTTTATATTTATTCAATATTTAGTCCCAGATATTGACTGTAGAATGACATGGTATCATTTTTAAAAACTTTTTCTCGTTTATTTCGTTATTCAGTGAGCAGCGTTTTCACTGCTGTATAGGCATATCTTAGGGCTATTGTCGGGTTTATCTTGTTGCTATGACGGAATACGATTTTTTAGTGGTGAAAGAATATTTTTATGAATGCCAAGATAGACAATATTGTCCATTATGTCAAGGGTGGGGGTGTTTTTTAGATGAGACTGCAGGGAGGGGTGTGTGTTAAATGAACGACGGAGCGACAATGGTGGGGCTGCGAAACTCCGTTTTCGGCATAGTTGTCATGTATCGTCTACTAATGAAACTGAAACAACGCGTTTCTGTTTTCATCTCACACTTTGGTTGCAGTAGCACCGAATGTTTGAGTTTAGTAATTTAGGCACGCGGGCGTGCCCACCACTAGGGGCTGTGCGCTAGGAGGGGAACCGAATGGTATGATGCGCGGGTATGCCCACTTGATGAAAAAAGGGGAAAAAATAAGGGGAGCACCTTCCCCAAAAACCCCCCAAAACCAGAACCCCCTGGGCCTGCCCCAGGCAAAAAAAAGGGGAGTTTGAAAAGAAAAAAAGGGATAGCATCCGCGTCACAAAGCTGCTTTTGGACAGTGTGGCGAATTGCCCTTTCTAACAAACCCAATAAGCAGCAGGCAACTACATTTCCCAAATGTCCCCAACCCCCAAAAAACACAGCAGAGGGTAAATTGTAAGGTGGAGGCCAGAAATGTTTTTTCACATGTATGCCATGGAGACCCTTTCTAAAGGGAATTTAAAGGGGCACATCTGGACTTTAGAAACCAAGGATTGTGCTTTTTGGGTGAATACCCTACTTTCACCCGGACAACAGGCCTGAGTCCCGAAAAAAAAAGTGGGCACGCCCCGCATTTCTAGAAGGGGACGTGACCCCCATTGTCCCGGGAAACGTCACCGCCCCCTTGGGGAAAGGAGAGGTGCTGTTATGCCTTACAAAAGGGTTTTGTTGGGGAAGCACGATTGCTGGGGGCCCCGGGGTTTATTGGAACACAGCCGTAAGTGCTTTACCGATCAGGTCTAAACCCCAGGAACCACTGATTTTCCCAATCAAGAAAGGGGGCTGAAGGGGTTTCTCCTTTTGCAGAGGTAAAAAGCCCCTTTCGATCACCACTAAACCCCCAAAACAGCCCCACCCTGCCCTTCCCCCACGGTGCCAGAACCCCGGGCCACCCGACCCCAAAAATTCCGCCCAGCTGACTCAGGGAAAAAGTGTGGTTTAGCTAAGCTCCTGAGGACTACGCGGGACGCCTTCCAGGACCTTTTGCCCCGGGCCGCCCCAGAATAGTCCCAAAAATGACATTCAGACCCGCCAGGTGCTCCAGTAAAAAAAACATCCTGCGGGCATGGCCCGGGAAAAAAAATTTGAACGCGGGGACCAGAAAGACACAGCAGATCCAGGGGAGTTTAAAGGGGGAACCCCCCAACAGCCAAAAGCATTTGGGGGCCCCCCCAAAGTCATGGACGCAAAAAAAAAACTATATTTATTACCCCTCAGGGCTGCTCCCTGAAGCCCTTAGGGACAGCACATCTGTGAAACACCGTCCCGCTATTCCCCACATCCAAGCCTCAACCCCCCTTTCCCCCCGTGACACCGGGTACAGTCCCCATCAGGGGCAGCCCAAGGCGGTGTACCTACTGCGAGTGACCCAGCCCCCATGGAGGTAATGAAGCTGTGCCTTATAGCTATGATCCTTCTTCCCGCGGGCAAGCATGCTCCTGTCCACGTGGTTGGCGGCCCCAGCGTGTGCAAACAACCTCTCGTCAGACAGCGAGGATGGATGACGTTCAGCGAAGAGGATTCCTACACTGCACCCGTTCAGTACGATGGCACCACGCCATGGAAAGAGCTCTTGGACACTTTGAAGCTGTGCTGAGGCCTAATCGCTGGTCAGAAACACTATGGCTGTTCAGGCCTGGAGGTTCTGCCCTCGTGGGTGTGCAGCAGGGCATGGTCCACCGAAACCCAAGGTCAGCACGCTGGGACTACAGCCCAATTGTTGAGGAATGGATTTTTGGGCTTATGGGCATGCTGTGGCTGTTGGCATCGAGTTGAGGCAATGCCAGGTGAGGTACTCCTCACATCTTGGGGGGATGACATATATAAAAAGTGTCTTTTGCTACGCTGACCGTTCGGAGAAGGAGCAGGATGCAATCAGTGTCGAGGTGTTCACTATGCTATGGGGACGCCAGCATTATTCAGAAGCTCCAGAAAGGGCAACCTTGCACATTAGCCCAAGCTTACGGATTGTCGTCGCTATGAAACCACCAGGAAGAAAGCTACCAAATTGCACAGGTCATGCAGACTGGGGCACGGAATGTACTGAGCGGAGAACCAGAAGGGCTATGTGCGCAGTATGCCCACTCTGATGAAACAGAGGAAAAAAATGTTGTAGCACCTTCGCCCACAAGCAAAACCATAAACCCCCCTAAGCCTGCCCCGGGCAATACAAAGGAAAATGAAAATACAACCGGGATAAGCATCCCGTCACAACTGCTCCCGCTATTGGACACGTGTGGCGTAATTGCCGCTCTCTAACAAACCCAACTAAGCAGCAGGCAATCTATCCACTGTTCCAAAATGTCTCCATAGACCCAAAACCACATGTCTGGAGGGTCTAGCTGTAACGGTGGAGAGGGCCAGAATATGTGGGTTCACAGTGTATACACTGGAATATCCATTTCCTAAAGAATGCGGCACAGCTGTACTGTCGCACCGAGGCATTGTGCTGTTTGGTGAATACCCTACTTTCAATCCGGACAACAGGCTCTGATAGTACATGCGCAAAGTAGCAACTGTCACCGCGTTCTAGAATCACGACTTGAGTACATTTACCTGGAAACGCTCATTTCCATGGACCCTGTGAAAGGAGAGGTGCTGCTAATGCTACCAAAGGCTTTGTTGAGAAGCAGTCTGATGCTGGTGTGCCTCGGGTTCTTAGTGAGAGCACAGCCCCCCCCAGGGAAGTGCATACCGATCTAGTCTACAGACCCAGGACCACTGAGCTCTACCTCAAGAAAGGCAGCTTGTACGGCTCTGGGTTTCTCCCTCTCTCTGCGAGTAACTGAAGGCCCCTATTCCCATCACCACACTGTAACCCCAATAAGTCCGACCCCCTTGCCTTTCCCCACGGTTGTCAAGAACACAAACACCTTCTTCTCGCTGCCACTTCTTCGCTCACTGCCAAAATTTCCTTCCAGCTGACTTCAGGCGATAGTGTGGTTTAGCTAAGCTTCCTCATGACTTACCCTGACCGTCTTTCCTACACATTGACCTATGCTTTACCCGATAGTGCCGCACTAGCAAGTCATCACATGGACATTCGTCACCTGCCCGGTGCTCCCATGAAACAACATTCCATCGCTGCAGGCCCATGCAAAACATTGCACGCTGACCATCAGATCACAGCAGTCAGGACAGTGCACCTCGCCTGCAAGCTGGATCTCGCACCGGTCAACGCCACCGCAGTTGGCCCTGCACGTGTCGCCCTAGTCGATTGTGTCACGCAAAAAGAACTATAACTTATCATGCTCTGTGTGGATCTACCCGGGCGTTGAATGACCCGTATTACACCGATTAAAGATGCGTACCCATTGCCTCGATATCTCAAGACACCCTAGATACCTTATCCACCACGCTAAAATGGTCTGCATCACTCTGGACCTTAGCGCTCGGCTATTACGCCCAGGTGTAGCTAGACCCCAACCCCCGACACGCACCTACTCGAAGGTGACCCGTCGATTCTCTGCAGGCAGGAAGGTGCTCTTGAGACGTTGCGAATGTCCATGGGGCCTTTGGGCTATGGCGCCCCACAGGCGACATTTAACCTTTAATGGACCCGCGTCACCTTGCTGTCAATTGTCAATGGGAGACTGTTGGTGTACTATAACGACATCTATTACCGTTTAGAAAAGAATGGGACCGGAACAGATTAGTTTATATTCATAATTTTGGAAGAAATAAAGTGCCACAAATGCAATTGTTTTGACAAAATCCAAAATAAATTTGCACTTTTTAAGTTCGCAATGAAATACTGCGAGATTGAATATATGCAGGAGGTTAAACTATACATGTGCTAGGTCAAAAACTTCTTGACCACAAGTTCATAAAATCTAAGGGTGGATATGTAGAACTACTATAGATGTATGAAGCAAAAACTAAGCAGTGTACCCAGCATCTCCAAATCTATCCAAAATGTCTAAATTATGCATTGCTGTAAATCATAACATATCCATGTATTTCACTACAAATCAACTGTTTTGACTCAAGAAAATCACTGTTGCATAATTTTCAAATGGGAATTACAAGCTTTCAGTCAGTACAGTGGTCTAAAATAGCTAGGTGTCCAGAAACATATCCAAAATCTCTCCAAAATTGAATAAAATGTTTTTTGTCCATTATAAAGCATATAAATGAGCCCCTTATGAGGGTTTAAGATGAAACATTGCTATCAGATTAAAAAAATAATGCAAAAACATTGTCACACAATGCGGTACAGTACCTAAATGTGTAATAATTAACTCGTGTGTATTTCTATACTCTGTACTCTCGTATGTTTTATTGTATGGGGATGAGACAACATGAAAACAATTTTCACCCGTCCACCACGTTTTGGCAATGTTCCAGCTCTGACGTCATCACTGTTGCATGCTTCACAAAAACTATTACACTTCCGTCTAACGCTTACATTACAGTGTGAAATATTTACATTATATAACACCACTAACCTATTTAAAAATACTCAATTTCAAAAAGAACGTATATAACCAAAATATTTTGAACGATAATACTTACATAGCAATGGTGAAATCTCCTCTATGTTCAGTAGATAGAGACAGAGAGACAGTATCAATTATATTGTTCTATTCGCTTCTGTTTTGCTCCAGAAAACGATGTCAGCTAGGTCTATCAGCAAACATATGGCTTAGCTATGTTCAGAAGTCCTCAATAATAATAGTATTTTCCAAGAAATTACGAAATATCCTTGAACATGTTTCGTTAGGTGAATCGTATTTGTCTGCTAACAGAGTGTGATTGCGTAAGTGAATGCTATGCTAAGAATATTTTCTGTTACGCTGACCTATAAAACGCTATTCCGAAAGCAGAATTGGACATGTTATACATCGTTAGAAAGCTTATACTCTCGCCTACCGAATAAATGAATTGTAAATCTAGTCAGACTGTACTAAAAAGGGCGACGACGCCGTAAACAACAGGTGTGGTGTTACGCACAGCTATTTTGGAAGATACCCAGGCGTCACAGATGCGCCTATATTTCCCAAACGGATTGTCCAAGACAATATATGACCACGCAGTCTCAAAAGGGACATCTCTACACGTAAAACCAACAGTAAGGTTTTATATTTATTCAATATTTAGTCCCAGATATTGACTGTAGAATGACATGGTATCATTTTAAAAACTTTTTCTCGTTTATTTCGTTATTCAGTGAGCAGCGTTTTCACTGCTGTATCGGCATATCTTAGGGCTATTGTCGGGTTTATCTTGTTGCTATGACGGAATACGATTTTTAGTGGTGAAAGAATATTTTTATGAATGCCAAGATAGACAATATTGTCCATTATGTCAAGGGTGGGGGTGTTTTTAGATGAGACTGCAGGGAGGGGGTGTGTGTTAAATGAACGACGGGAGCGACAATGGTGGGGCTGCGAAACTCCGTTTTCGGCATAGTTGTCATGTATCGTCTACTAATGAAACTGAAACAACGCGTTTCTGTTTTCATCTCACACTTTGGTTGCAGTAGCACCGAATGTTTGAGTTTAGTAATTTAGGCACGCGGGCGTGCCCACCACTAGGGGCTGTGCGCTAAGAGGTTAACCCCTTCATGGCTGCTAGCCCTGAAGCCCTTATGGACAGCACATCTGTGAACACCGTCCCAGTCTATTCCCCACATCCAGAGCCTGCAACCCTGCCTTTCACCCCCGTGACACCGGGTACATGTCCCCATCAGGTGCAGCCCAAGGACGGTGTACACTACTGGCAGAGTGACACAGCACCCCATGGAGGTAATGAAGCTGTGCCTTATAGCTATGATCAGTCTTCCCGCAGGCAAGCAGGCTCCTGTCCACGTGGTTGGCGGCCCCAGCGTGTGCAGAACAACCTCTCGTCAGACAGCGAGGATGATGACGTTCAGCGAGAGAGGATTCCTACACTGCAACCCGGTCAGTACGATGGCACCACGCCATGGAAAGAGCTCTTGCGACACTTTGAGAGCTGTGCTGAGGCTAATCGCTGGTCAGAAAACACTATGGCTGTTCAGCTGAGGTTCTGCCTCGTAGGTGCAGCAGGGGCAGTGGTCCACCGAAACCCAAGGTCAGCACGCTGGGACTACAGACACATTGTTGAGGAGATGGAGATTGCTTATGGCATGCTGTGGCTGTTGGCATCGAGTTGAGGCAATGCCAGGTGAGGTACTACACATCTTGAGGGATGACATATATGAGAAAGTGTCTATTGCATACGCTGACCGTTCTGAGAAGGAGCAGGATGCAATCAGTGTCGAGGTGTTCACTAATGCTATGGGGGACGCCAGCATTATTCAGAAGCTCCTAGAAGAGCAACCTTGCACATTAGCCCAAGCTTACGAGATTGCTCGTCGCTATGAAACCACCAGGAGAGCAGCTACCAGAATTGCACAGGTCATGCAGACTGGGGCACGGAATGTAGCTGAGCGGAGAACCAGAATGGCTATGATGCGCGAGTATGCCCACTCTGATGAAACAGAGGAAAATAATGGTGTAGCACCTTCGCCCACAAAGCAAAACCAGAACCCCCCTAAGCCTAGCCCCAGGCAATACAAAGGAGATGAAAAGATACAAACCGGGATAGCATCCGCTGTCACAACTGCTCCGCTATTGGACACGTGTGGCGTAATTGCCGCTCTCTAACAAACCCAACTAAGCAGCAGGCAACTACAGTTCCAAATGTCTCCAAAACCCAAAACACATGCAGAGGGTCAAGCTGTAAAGGTGAGAGGCCAGAAATGTGTGTTCACATGTATGACATGGAGATCCATTCCTAAAGAATTCAAGGGCACATCTGGACTTTAGCAACCGAAGGATTGTGCTGTTTGGTGAATACCCTACTTTCATCCGGACAACAGGCCTAGAGTACATGCAGCAAAAGTAGCACGCACCGCAGTTCTAGAAGCAGGACGTGAGTACATTGTACCTGGAAACGCTCATTTCCGGACCCCTGTGAAAGGAGAGGTGCTGCTATGCCTTACAAAAGGCTTCGTTGAGAAGCATCGATTGCTGGTGGCCCGGGTCTTAGTGGAAGCACAGCCCAGTAAGTGCATACCGATCAGAGTCTACAACCCAGGAACCACTGATGTTACCATCAAGAAAGGAGCTGTAGCAGGGTTTCTCCATTCTGCAGAGGTAATGAAGCCCCTTTCGATCACCACTGAACCCCAACAGTCCGACCCTGCCTTCCCCACGGTGCCAGAACACCTGGCCACTCCGTACGCCAAAAATTCCGTCCAGCTGACTGCAGCGGAAAAGTGTGGTTTAGCTAAGCTCCTGCAGGACTACGCTGACGTCTTCTCTACAGGACCTACTGACCTAGGCCGCACTAGCATAGTGCAACATGACATTCAGACCCTGCCAGGTGCTCCAGTGAAACAACATCCTCGCTGCATGGCCCAGGAAAAACAATTGAACGCTGACCAGCAGACACAGCAGATACAGCAGAGCCTCAAGGCTGGACTCGCCCGCAACAGCCACAGCAGTTGGGCCTCGCCCATAGTCATGGTACGCAAAAAGAACTATACTTATCATCTCTGTGTGGACTACCGGGCTTTGAATGACCGTACCATTAAAGATGCGTACCCATTGCCTCGTATTCAAGACACCCTAGATACCTTATCCACCGCTAAATGGTTCAGCACTCTGGACCTTGCGTCCGGATATTAGCAGGTGGAGCTAACCCCCCGAGCACGCAAGGCCGTCGCATTCTGCAGCAGGAAGGGGCTCTTTGAGTGGAATGTCATGCCGTTTGGGCTATGTAACGCCCCAGCGACATTTTAACATTTAATGGACCGCGTCCTTGCTGGCATGCAATGGGAGACTTGTTTGGTGTACTTAGACGACATCATTACACTAGGAAAGAATGTACCGGAAATGCTGCAGCGGCTATCCCAGGTGTTTGACCAACTGCGCCAAGCCAAATTGAAATTGAAACCAACAAAGTTTTGCCTATTCCAATGGCAAGTAGCTTACCTCGGGCACGTTGTCTCTGAGCAGGGTGTTGCTACCGACCCACAGAAAGTCAAACAGTGGCCTAGACCATCCAACATCAGCGAGGTCCGCCAGTTTGTAGGCTTCGCGTCATACTACAGACGATTCGTTAAGGACTTTGCTGCCATCACTCAGCCCCTACATGCCCTGACTAAGAAGTACGCTCGCTTCCACTGGACGCAGGAATGCCAGGAGGCGTTCGAAAAACTAAAGCAGCTACTTACCACTGCACCTGTCCTTGGTGACCCCCTGGATAGCGGGGATCTTATTCTAGACACGGATTTGCGATGCTGGAATCGGGGCTGTACTTTCTCAGATGCAGGACGGTGAGGAATGAGTGGAAGCTATGGAAGCAGAAGGCTCTCCCAGACTGAGCAAAACTACTTTACCAAACGGAGGGAGTTGCTAGCCGTGGTGGAGTTCACATCACACTTCCGCCAGTACCTGTTGGGAAGATCTTTCACCGTCCACACAGATCATAGTAGCCTCCGCTGACTAATACGGATGAAAGAGCCTGAGGGACAGTTAGCCAGATGGCTTGAGAAGCTCGGTGAGTACAACTTCAAGGTAATCCATCACCCAGGACGCCAGCACTGTGACGCCGATGTTCTGTCTAGGGGGCCTTGTCGTTAGTTCTGTCCCTGCAAAATCGCAGACCCATTGCTGAACGGGGAAGATTCCAGACATCAAGCTGTACAGTGTGAACTGGGTGATAGTGTGACAGCGGGAACTACTGAAACTCACCCCATGGAGTTGAGCTTAGTGGGGGTAGTGGAATCCCCATCCCCTGGAATGGGAAGTACAGGTGTGGAGGACTCAGAGGAAAATAGAAATTCACAAACTGTGGAAAGGATTCTTCTCACCGAGACACCGTTATTCCACGGTTGGACTATTGAGCAGCTGCGGGAGGCTCAGATAGCCAACCCCGATATCACTCCCATCAGGAAATGGCTGGAAGAGGGCACAGAACGTTCTTCCTGGGCGGACATCTCACCTCATAGCCCAGCCACCAAAACATATTGGAGTCAGTGGAAAAGACTGTATTTCAAAGAAAGTATTCTGGTGCGACACTGTTCTGTTATGCAGGGGAAAACATATTCTACCCTCAGATCATACTACATACTACCTCGTATGTACTGGTTGAACATCCTGAAACAGATGCATGATGGTCCTGTGGGAGGTCACTTTGCGGTGGATCGAACCCTCACCGGTCTGCAGACCCGATACTACTGGCATCGAATGAGGGAAGATGTCACGCTGTGGTGCCGCACCAGCTGTGCTGCCAAAGCCAGGCCCTCTAAGACACCCCAGGCCCCCATTGGCACTGTTTGTGTTGGAGCACCTATGGAGCGAGTGGCTCTGGATCTAATGGGCCCACTCAATGAGACTGAGCGTCATAACCGCTATGTGTTGGTAGTTCAAGACTATTTCAGCAAATAGGTGGAAGCCTACCCCCTACCAAATGACCAGGCTGTAGCTGTAGCTGAGGTATTCACCTCTGAATGGGTTTGTCATTTTGGAGCTCCCCAGACATTGCACAGTGACCAGGGCACTAATTTTGAATCGGAAGTGTTTCAGAAAATGTGTGAACTGCTGGGAATAGAGAAGACACACACAACGCCTCTCAGGCCACAGTCTGATGGGCAAGTCGACCGATTAAATGCCACTCTGCAAAAGATCCTAGCCACAACAGCTGAACGTTGCCATTGGGATTGGGATATCATGATTCCCTATGCTGTAATAGCCTACAGAGCAACAAAGCACAGCTCCAATGGGTTCACCCCCAACATGATGTTGTTTGGGCGGGAAGTGACTGAGCCAATCGACCTGGTAGCTGGTCTGCTGCCCGACCATGAAAGTGCTCAGACTCCTCCACAGTATGTCACTCGGCTTCGTGAAAGGTTGGAGCTTGCTCACCAGATCGCCAGAGATTCCCTAGGTCAGTCTGTGGAACGGGCTAAAAAGCAATATGACAAGAATGTTTTCCGCACTCAGTACGACATAGGTGACGCTGTCTGGCACCTAGTAAAAGGCATCAAAAGAGTAAGGGATAAGGTGAGGAAATTCCTGCCATCATACAAGGGGCCATACTTCATCCTAGGCCAGCTGGATAACTGGGTGTACCGCATCAAAAGGGGGCCCAAGACAAAAGTCAAAGTAGTGCACCATGACAAACTCAAACCTTACCACTCCCGTACCCTGTTGGATAATGGCTGGGTCCTCGAACAAGCACAAGCCTGGAACCCTGCAGAGGTCCTACCACCCACTCCCGATACTAGCCTCATCGACTCCAACCTGTACCTGCCCAATCTGTTCCTGGATACTGCGGCGGGGAGTGATAGCAGACAGGAAGCAGAGCTGTCTACGGATATTCCCTTGAGCCCCGTTGCTTCCTCCTTTTCACCACACACAGCTCAAGCCTTCTCTAGTACGGAGGAGGTTCATGCCAGTGGGGTATTGCAGTGCAACGTATTCAAAAAGCAGTGGTTATGGACTCCACCCAGGGCCCAACACCCAGGGGCAGGTCTAGGAGGACCAAGAGACCTCCAAATACATATGGAGACTGAGTGACTTACTAACTGAACTAAAAAAAAAAGTTTGTTGTTGAGTTTTGTTGCTCCTGTAAAAAAATAAGAAAAAAATTGAGTTTTTGATTGACAGACTTTGTACTAATTTGGAAAAAAAAAAAAAAAATTTAACTTGAGGAACTGCGTGGCATGGGAAAATGTAATTTTGTTTGTGGCCTTATTTACCATGAGGAAAGTGAAACAATATGTTTAGCCTATATATGAGTTTTATTTTGGGGGTAAAATGTGAAGCAGGTGTTTGCTAAGTGAAAAGTGACTAGGACGTTGACTTAAGCAATATCAAATTATTGCGTAGTAGGTGTGTTTCATGCCTCTTTTTCAGAGTTTGCATTGGGATCTCAGAAGCACTAAAAGGAGGTGGACTGTTAAACTCCTAACACTGCACTACCCTTCGCCATCACGCTCTTTTCTCAAGGAAAACAACGATCGTAGGGATTATAATGGTTTCCTATGGACTGTTACTCCATCAAGTGGAGATGTTCTTGGGCACTATGGTAGCCCGAAGGGACTCATGCTATAGCAAAATATTCCAGAGACTCAAGGGGTGTTCAGTCAATGAAAAAAAAGTCTATGGGATCTGTTTGGGGTATATTGTGTGTGTGTAGCCATAAGAGTGCTGGAATGTTATTATGTTTAATTGCCATCCAGAGTGGGGGTAGTGTTGTAAGAGTGTGGTGTTGCCTGCTGCTTTAAGGGTGACGCATTGTGGGATGTATAGGGGGATCTACGCAAGTAGCTACTGTAGCTTGTTGTCAGTGTGTACGCGGGAGCGATAGAGAGAGGTAGGGAACAGTGTGCTCTTGTATGCAACATAAACCGAAAAGAGCTGCTATCGAATCTGTAAATGAAAATAAATGCTCCAGTCTTTGAGAGAGCAGTTTCCTAGTTTACTATCACCATTTTACAGAGGGAATTACCCCAAAGTCTGGCTAGTTATAAAAGTAGCGGTCGCGGCTGGCACTTTGGCCCTGAAGTGTTAGGAGAATGCTCCCCTGTACCATACTACGCTTCGGAACGAATACAGGAAAAGGTGGATTGAACTCGGGTCTCTCAGTCCTTTAAACAGTTCCAAAAAAATGACAGCACTATCCAGTGAGCTACAAAAGAAATAGACTTCAGAGCTGCAAAGTTGTATTGTTTTCAACATGTGCACTTGTATACATGTTAATTTTGTGTTTGTATCCGATGTTTTTACTGGTTACTGTACGTAAAATGATCAACAGGGAGACATGTTTTGTGGTCTATGATCATTTGTGGCAGGAAAAAGAAGAGAAAATGCAAAATCCCCTTAGTTTGGGGCTTTATTGTGTGGACCAACACCTCTCTTGATGACACCCCCTCAAGCTCTACAAGCAAAATGTCAAGAGAAGAGGTGAGGTGGTCAGAGATATTGAAAATAGCATTTTTAGCAACATGATTGCTTTCATATAGATGGTAACATAAATTTTGCTGTGTTATAATGATCTTTACACTGAGTGCCCCCCTGAGCACGTGTGAACATTGTACGGGAGCTACTCTGTAGTGCCAGTGCAGCTATTCTGTGTTTTTCCTCATGTGGTATTTAGCTATTCTAGTCCGTTTCATGAAGCAGGATTACTGAGTTAGCCGGATAAATCTCAGAACCCTCCCAAATCTGGAACATGGTCTGAAAAAGAGCTGCTCTAGGTCTTACTCCATGTAGTTATCCATCTCGCTAATCCTGTTTCCTGAAATACCACCCTGGATTTAGTTAGAATTGGGATGTAAACACAGAATCGCGTGTGGAAAAAGTTACAGGCCATAGGTCTGTCATAGTTACATACTTGTAAAGTGAATTACTTTTTAAAGTTATCTGTAGCCTTTTCAAAGTTGTTAGCAATTTTGTTAGCTTTGTTAGTGAAGTTGGCTACATGCAATGTTAGCTAGATAGCATGCATGCTGTATCAAATTAATTTCCTAGCCAAGTTGCGACTATAAAAAGTAACAGCAGTTCAAATAGGGAAGGAAGACATCTTGATAGAAGAACAGAATTTGATGCAAAATTTGCCCGACCTTGGGCATCTAGCTGTGTGAGGTAACTATCTGAAAGTTACTTACAGGTCCAACAGAAGACAGGACAACTCTGTGTCGCTTTTCATCCCCATGTCGAACTTCTGAACGAGCCATGTCGGCTTGTTTTTTTGCTTTGCTGTGTTTAGGCTTCTTACTGTAGCATCTGCCATTACAGCAAACTAGCAACAAACACTTTGTTGGAATCTGATCCCAAACCACAGGCTCTGTAGCCACGCCCACCCCTCCCCACACAGAAAAGAGCACCATGCCCAGAAATGTCCCAAACACATTTTAGAATAACAAATACAGGTAAAAGCTGTACAAATTTGGCTAAATTGTGTAACGACTGAGATTACCAGTGCATAGATATGTCTTGACATTGTTATTGTATAATATTTTCTAATGTGAAATCCTGCATGGTATGCCTTTATAGTAAAAAAAAAAAAAAAAACTTTTTTATAAGGCAATAAAATGTTGAAAATGCATCAGATATTCAAGAAACTGAGACTATTTGACATTAGTACTCTCTAATTTTTAGAGATTTTATTTCGTTGTTTTAGATAATTGTTTTTGCCCAGAAACCTTGAGGGGAAGGGTAAAGGTGTTTGTTTATTTAATTTCATGTTTGTGTGGGTGCGCTCTCTCACTCTCCATGCACCAACCAACGATGCACTCCAGGAACTGCTGCATCTCCCTCCCAGGGGTGTCACGCTAACGTGTGACAATGATGTAACTGTTGATAGCAGCAGCAAAATGAATTCTGAATGGCACAGGTGCACCTTATCTGGTCAAGTTCAAGCAAATGTGTCCAAACTCTTTGGAGGGTGATTCATCCTACATCAAGACAGTGATCCCAAACATCCTGCTAAAGCAACAAAGCCAAAAACAGGAAGATTCATGACTGGCTAAATCATTCACCCAAACTGAATCCAACTGAACATGCATTTCTTATGGTGAAAAGAAACCTTAAGATAACTAGCCCCTGAAACAAGTAGGAGCTGAAGATGGCTCCAGTTATAGACCTGGCAGAGCATCACCAGAGAAGATATTCAGCACCTGGTGATGTCTGTGGGTCACAGACTTCAAGCAGTCATTGCACCCAATGGATATGCGACAAAGTACTGAACGATTCATTTCATTTTCACAACGTTAATGTCCCAAACATTATGGTGCCCCAAAATGGGGGTAAACAGTGCTCTAATTGTGAAAACAAAGTGCATGACAATACCCTTAAAGGGAACCCCGACTGTTAAGACACTTAGGCCTTAAAATGGTCTAAATGCCTTCAATTATATAAACAAGTCATAAAAACCGTATAAAAGATTTTAGTTATTTAAAATAAAATAAAAATCGACTCGTAGGTCGCAATTGTTATTACTGTCACAATGCACTCTGGGTAGTAACGTCAAATGGTTGCACGGGTCTCCTGTCCATGGCTCTTGTCCATTGAGCGGCATTGAAAATGTCTTCTGTTCAGCCTTTTTGATTCGAGCCAGAGCGGGACACTACTCAGCAGGAAAGCACCGAGGACAGCCTCATCAAATAAATAAAAACTATGAAGATCGGGGGCCAGAGGAGACGAGAGTATTGTATAAGAGATGGTGTCTGTGGGCTATACGTATTCAGAATGGTCTAACTAGCCCTCTTGCTTGCTATCAATCAAGTTATTTCCCTAGCTAGCTACAGCAAGCTCTATCTCTCTCTCTCTCATTCTGTAGATCAGTAGCTAGCTAGCTAGAGAAATAAATAGGTTGATAGCAAACAAGAGGGCTAGTTAGACCATTCTGAATACGTATAGCCTTCCTACACTCAGTAAGTCCTCTGTCTGTCACACACAGGAGTACATGAATACACAATATGTGTTTATTTACTCCTGTGTATGTGTTAATTTGTGAGAAGGACAGCTAACTGAAAGGAGATTCGTAGAGATTAGTATTAGTAGAGAGATTAGATTATTATCACCATGAATTTGATAGGGGTTATTATCTGATATCTTCTTCAATCGCTGCATTTCAGACTGCATTTGTACACCTGGGATTTTACTAGGGAAAAGGGGGCTGGTACAGATCATTGCATACTTTGTATAAAGGTAGAATTCTGCAGGGGAATTTGCCGAAACTGTGATCCCTTAAAATGACAATGGCAGTCAAATGTCTGCTTTTGGAAAAATATAGCTGGATACAACTGCGGGGGGGGAAGGGGGGGGGCGCTTGGGTTGGGGGGAGATATGCCCACATGGCAAAAGGACCTCATTCAAGGCCAAATGTCAGAAGAAGGAGACACTTAGGACAAAGTGTAAACAATCATAATTTATTCACTAGTGACATCTCTTAAACATGAGTGAGTAAACAAATACCCCAATCAGTGACACATCTCTCTTCATACCTCCAACACAGTGCTTCACTGGCCTGAATTTACAAAAAGTCACACAGGCATTACCGCAGCATAAGCCTCCCCAGATGGCTCTGACAGCCAAGGAGACCCCTGTGCAGTTTCAGAGGGGACCCAGTTCAGGATAAGGAGGATGCTTGCCTCAGTAGCTAGGGTTGGGCTGAGGGCAAAAAATTGTCCTGTCAAAGAAATTAAAATATTTCTGCTGCCAATGACCGCGGCTGTGCACAACTGCAATGATGTTTGTCTATGTATGTTTACAACAACTGTCATTAGAGGCACAAGAAACAAGAAGGTTAATGTAAGAGGATCCCACCTCACTGAATATTTAATGTTGGCAACAAGGAAGAAAGGCACATACATTCTTCTTTTGTTTTGCCTGCCTTCTTTGCCCTCCTCCAATTGTCTCTGGGGAAGTATGGGTTTCACTACTGGTCATGACGAGTGCCCATTTACTGCCTGATCTGTGATCTTCTGTCTTGGCTATCTCCCTGTCTCCTAAAACCAAATTTGCTTCATTTTAGTCACCTTAAAGCAGACTTGTGTGTGTATATATTTTCAGGGAAATTTGATTGTCGGTATGGATTTTTAAATCAGTTTTCAGATCAGGTTTTAGAAATATGTAAACTGTTGTGTTATTTCACCAGCCCAGCAGTAGAATACATACCTCAGATGAGGAACATCCAATACCATGGAGCAATCTTTAAGCGAGACAACTCAGACATAAGTTGATTAAAGAACCCATAATGGGAAAACAAGTGCCCATTTCAAGTGCAGTTGGACGAAATTTAAGACCAGGGAAGTTGCATTATAAATTTTTGATCAAATTGAGGGTATTTTCACACTCATTGCGGCCTGAAATATGAACCTATATTTTCTGTCTTTGGTTTCCTTCCTTGAAGTTCCCTTAATGTGCTGAAGATGTAGTACTTTATCTCGGGTTACTGTTGTTGGTTTGTCAGTCAATGTCTAAAAAGTTCAGATTTAATTATAATCGACCAATGTGCATTAAATCCACTGTTCTTTGAATCAGAATCTTATCTGACCTGAAAGTGAATGTAACAAGACCTTCCAATTCCTAAAACATCTTGCTTTTTTGGCCTCTGTAATTTTGTAATCCGGTTGAGAACTGAGGGCGACAGCCCTCCATGCATCACAGCAGTGGAAGGTTACTTCAGGAGCCCAAAGATGAAGAGTGATGCAGCCCACACCCAGACTCATACCCTCTTGGATTCAAGCAGAATCTGTCAAAAATATATGCCTGGTTTCAAACATTTGCCCTTAACTTTTGAATTAAAATTTTAATTCCAATGCTTATATATTTGTTGAGTTCAGCGAATACAAAAATTAACTTTGGCAAACTATGTATGTGAAAGATAAAAGGGTAATATTTTATTTCATTAAACAAAAAAGTTAAGGACAAATCTCCATGATCTCATTATGTTCTCATATACAGGCATATAATGGAAAAGTACTGTATGTGTTTATTCCTTAATTAGCTGATTTCAATCAATGATCTGCATCAGTGTCTCAGAGCTTTCTAAGCTGGTCTCTAGGATTATCGTTCTGATACTCCATGCACAAATTGTCCACCAGTCTGAATTTTTGCTGTTTTCTGCATCTCTTTTCTACAATTGAAGATTTTAGGTTTTTAAGTGTTTCTGTGTTCTCAATTCTATAATTGTGGCAGAACAAAAGCTATTTTAGGCAGTTCTGGAGGAAAAAGGGGGGCATATATGTACACTCAGTGGCCACTTTATTGAATACACCTATCTAGTGCTAGGCAGCCTAGTTCTTTGCAGCAAGGATTCAACAAGGTATTGGAAATATCCCTTAGGGATTATGGTCCAAGCTGACTTGCTAGCATCACACAGTTCCTGCAGACATTCATTCATGTTGCAAACCTCCCATTCCACCTCATCCCAAAGGTGCTCAATTGGATTGAGATCCCAGAAGTGTACAGGCAACTGGAGTAAACTGGAGTCACTGTCATGGCATGTGGAACCAGCTTGAGATGATACATGCTTTGTGACAATGCACATTATCCTGCTGGAAGTATCCGTTTGAAAAGGGGTAGACCGTGGCCATAAAGGGATGCACATGGTCAGCAACAATGCTTATGCATGCAGAGACATTCAAATGATGCTTAACTGGTATTAAGGGGCCTAATGTATGCCAAGAAAACATTCCCCACAGCATTATACCACCACAACCAGCCTGCGCTGTAGAAACAAGGCTGTGTATATCCATGGCTTCATGTCCTTTACAACATTTTGATGAGTGTGTTGTCTGCTAATACTGAGGTACTAATTAATTTTTGAACACCTGACCTCAGTGTATCACTAGTTCAGTGAATCTATTTTGATTTAGGTCATATCTGACTGCAGCCACTAACACCTCTTCATTGAAGAAACAGTAGTGCACATTTTTGTGTTCTGTTCTGTTATGTTCTTATATAAATGGGTAGGCCAAACCATTCACGAAAACCAAAACTAAAATTAACTTTTACTTGTGAGTCAAAATGAAGGAGAAATGTTGACTGAATTCAGGCCCTAGAGGGTGCATCAACCTGCCAGCTTGCTATGACAGTAGTGAATGGGCTTGGTATTTCCATCAAAGCCTACACTACTGCTGAAGGCACTTTACAGCTTGACCCGAACAGGCTACTGATGGCCTACTCACCCCCCTACCCCCCACCCTCCTCCTGAAATAGGGCTCACTGTTGTTCTTCCTCCCTCAGTATCACAGGTATGCTGGAATTCTGTTCATAACACAATCCCAAGTGGCCCATGGCAGCATGTTTAACAGAATATGATATTCTTCTCATTATAACTAGGGCAATTTTAACAAAGCTGGGAGCAAGTAAACATGAGTCCTTTTATCATCATTAAAAACCTAGAGCATAGCCCCATAGTTCTGATACAACAGGGGATTGTTTCTCTGTGCCTTCTCCCATAATTTTCTGCATTGAAACAAGGGCTTAGTGACTTCTCATTCCCATTACCCCTCTGAGCTGTATTAAACTGGCAGACCTTTTCACCCACAGCCTTCTTGTTTTTATAATTAAACCTCAGCAGTAAATGCCAGACTCTCACGCAGCAGTAGAGAACCATCCTAGGGCACCAAACAGCATATGCTAACTTCTAAACAGTGCTGAAATAACCGAGTGGTGCAGACGCGAGAGCTGCAGTTGAAGGCTTGCATAATGGTGGAGGTCTCCTCATTAAGAACTCTGCACTCACTCGCTGGCGAGTGTGACTCAGGCCCCCACCCCACTCACCCCTCCTCAGCTGCACGCTCTGCCAGTCATGCTGCCCACACACACACACACAAATATTAATATCCCAGCACAAGCAACAACAAAGGCAGATGTCAGTCAAAGCACTCTCAAGCGTGGGGCTAAACCACAGGCAGAGGAGAGGCAGGGTTAGGCTGGCCCAAGGTAGTTCATGGAGTGTGAGTCGGATTGGATCGGATTGGAGAGGACCGGCTTGGGGTGGTGGGGTGGATGGTGGAGGTTGTCCTAGGGGTCTGACCCTATGCTCTGTTGTATAGTCATTCTACCAGTAGATGGAGTTCTTTCCATCACTTCCTTAGTGTGTTGTGAGTAGAGAAGCACACAATGCCCTGGCCTTGGATTGGGTATATCGGTATATCAGATCAGTATATCCTAAAATGACTTGTTTCTTACTATCAGACTAAGTACAGTATCAGTGTTACCAGTCCCTAAAAACACAAGTAAAAATCACATGAACACATTATCACATTCTGGTCTTGTGAAAATTTTCAACATATTCTAGAGTGTGGAAGCTGTTTATTGTGTATTAATTGTGCAATTCCCCTATACAGCTGATCTTTGATGTTCAACATCCAGTCATCATTCAGTATCATTTTTCTGTTTTCAGATTCAGATTTAGGCTGTTTACATTTAACCGCTTGCTGTTGATTGTTCTGACTGCATTTATCTTTATTGTGCATCTATCTTGCAGTCAGCCTCACCAAGGGAGTATTAGCAAGACTCTCTGATACAAGCACAGAGCAAAACAGTACAAAAGTATAAAACAGGATTTGAATGAAAACGACAAATTCGTGAATTTGTGTATTTTATTTAATTGGCTGTGCTACTCATGAAACTATTTTCCAAATTCTGCTTTTGCTGCAGCTATAATCATCACTGCCGCAAACCCTGTATGTAATAACAGCTTGTGGAAAGCAGCTATGCTCTCTGTTCAACACCAATCAGTGAAGGTGCAAGGTGCTTTGTTGCCGGCAATCTTAGCACAATCTTCTTAACGATCATCTTTTCCAGGGGCTGTGCATCAACCTCCAGCCCACTGGAATGCACTCATTAGCACTTGCCTTTAATGTTGGAGGATTTCCTAATGCAGAGGGCACACCATACTGTGTTTCTATAGTGCTCATTTTTGCAGCACCATTTAAACAGGAATGTCATAAGAATTATGTAAATATTTCATATTTTACTGTAACAGGCTTTTTGGATGGCACATACAATAATTATAATTGTGGAATAAATATTATACCTAGAAATGTGGGGAACTCTCCAGGGATGAAAACCTCCCTCAGTTTAAGTCAAGAAGACCAGCCATGGTCACCACTGGTCCCATGCTTAAGAGGCAGTCAGAGCACTGAGCTCATTTGTCTTTAGCAGGTGTAAAGCTGTCACCTGGGAGAGTGGGGTGGGAGGGGGTTGTGAGTTAGGAACAAAATATCTACCTTGCTAGGTAAGGAGCCAAAAAACTATGAAAAATGCAGAAAAAAGCCCTAGTTGCCACACATTTGGCTGTTTGTAACACTCCTTTGGTAGCATTGCTTGGGAAACAGATTGATGGTGTTTGAAAGAACATAGGAATCGATTTACTTCATTAACACAGAGCTGGTTCCTTGCTCAGGCAGCTGCTCCATTTTTTTTGTTTCATGTCCCTGTCTACTCTAATAACTGGGCTAGTGTGAACCCTACAGTTATTGGTAGTATGACTCTTTCTGCACAAGATAGTGGTCACACTCTGTGGCTGGGGGTGCATGTGTGTGTGTGTGTGTCTGTGCGGAAGGGAGTTGGGAGGTGGGGGTGGTGTTATCGGCTTCCCTTCGTTCGAGATGAAAACGCTCCATAGACGGACTGGCTGTTGATAGATTTCTGCGAGGTGTTGATTTAGAAGGGGAAAACTCTCTGTACACAAGCTCGACAAAATATTTTGGTGGGAAGTCATTATCGGGAGGGGCGATCGACGGACACAGTTTTTTCTCCACAAGCAGCAGGAGCCCTGTGCTGCCGGCACTTGCAGGAAAACCTTGCCGCCCATCACATGCCGGCCATGGTGCCAATCTGTGATGTCACTACACAGGCGCTGGGCACCAGGAAGGATTAAAAAAAGCAATGCTGCACCACACTAGTGCCCCCCCTCCTCCACCCTCCACCGCCCTACCAGGCCAGACAGCCTCCTCTAGCTGCATGCAATTAAACACTCCATCTGTCTGAGAATCCTCTGTTCTCTTCTAGTAAATTCACACGCTGCTCTAATTGCAATTGCTTTAAAAAAATGGAAGCAGTGTACTGGTAGCAAAATGAATGCAGAAGACATCCTATTGCATAAAAAGTGACACAAATTTGTTTTCAGACATGTTAATTGATGAAGCTGCTTCCGCTCAGTGGTCAGGTTTTCAGGTTGCCATCATCATTCATGTTTGTAGAGCCACGACTGTCCAGATAGAGCTCAATGTACAGGTGTCAGTACACACACACACGTGCATACGCATATGTACTCGCACAGAGATGGACACACACACACACAAACACCTATACATCCATTTTATATATAAAGATGGCTCTTTCTGCGACAACAAAGAATGTACTCCTGTTCATGTTTCCTCTTCAGCAAAGTGTGAATTGAGGAGGGCCAGGAGCCAGATGGGGCTGCCTGATCAGGTTACCTGTTATAGCAGCGCATCTGCCAAGGCAGTCAATCACTGTGATTCTGTGACAGGTCGATGGAGCCTGAGCAGGAAAGGGTAATGCAAAAAGAAAAGTGACTGAGGTGGAACTGCTCCCCTCCCACTCACACCACACACCACGCTGGTCTGCCACACCCCCCCCCCCCCCAAATCCCAACCCCCTCCTCCATGTCACTGGGGTTTCATCCAGCCAAATGTTGGACCTGAATTTGCTCCAGCTACTGATTCCGTCTCGGAAACACGAGACCCTCAGAGGTAGAGTTCAGTTACAGAGGGACTTGTACTCTGCCACCAAGTTGATGCAAAATAGATTCCCATTGTCTCCTGCAGGAGCTTCTGTACCACCAGTGACTCCTCTGGTCTGGCTCTCTTTCCCCTAAACAAAGAGCCACTTATCCCAATGAAAGCATTTCAATGTTGCCAGACCTAATCCAGAAAAGGTGCTTCTGTCATTGCTATCACTTGAATGTAGACCTCTGTAAAACATTCAGTTTTAAATGAAATTCATCAGCTTTCTTTTATTCTGGTGTTGTATTTTACATACCTGTCATGAAACCATGTGCCCAAATAATGTTTTTTAAAAATACCATTAATTTTGGGGAGTGAATTGGGACCTGGACAACTGGGAAGAACGGCAATGCCATTAACAATGACAGCTGATGTTGCTGTCTACTATTCTAAACTATTCACGCTATGCAAACAAAGTGTGGTAGACTCCACAAAATTACTTGTGTCATACCAAACTGAAATATGCCTTTCATATTTTAGTAATGCACAATGGTGATATATTTCAAATGTGCCTACAGTAGTAGGTTTTATAAAGATGTAGACAGGAGCAATACTGTATAAAGCAAGGCTGCCCGTTTGATCCATATTTCTGCCCCTGGCTGTTGATCAAACACATTAAGCATTTCACGGATCCCGGCAATCTACAGGTCAATATTTTCATCTGTCTGCAGTAAAAAGGGAGAGAAAATACAGATGGTTAGACAGATATAGATTATTGAGAGGCAGTAGAGGCTGGTCTCCCAGGATTTTCCCTCCTGTATCATCTGTGCCTCTCAAGCATCCGGCTGGATCAGTGTAATTTATAACAAGCATCTAATTACTGCATACTGTTACTGTTGTTATTGCTACATATTTGTACATTCATACAACTATTGTTCTTTTTTTCTATTTTAAAGAGAAACCATATGCATGTCCTTGTCATTTGGTTACTTCACACATTGTTTACTGTTATCATCTAATAAAGTCACTTTTGGAAAAAAATGAAGCATGTGCTTTATTTAGTTTACATTTCAAGTTCAGGCCCCAGAAAATGATTTCAGCACAGGTCTTGTGTCTCTGAAGGCTGTCTGAATACAGACTTGCAATTGATGGTTGAACATTTAAGTCAAAAGGTGATCCTGCCCTGAACTGGCTCCTGCCACCACGATGGTCAATAGAAGCAGCAGATCTTACTTTTTATCAGGGCAGAAAAGTTTTTTTTCTCCTGCGAGCACCACAAGAGAGAGAAAATGGCTGATCTTTTTCTCAGCAGTGTTAATCTCAGACAGCAAAAAGGCCTAACCTGAAACCGGGCCCGATCCACTGAGGCCCAGCTATTTTTAATATTCCCTTTTACTTGTAAGTGATTTGTAAGTGGATTGTGCCAAGACTGTGTCAGAACTTTCCTGTCAGCTACTTTAACAGCAAATAGATAGCTTGATGAATAATTCATAGAAAGCAATTTTCTCCTAGTCACTGAGTCATCAATCACAGTTGCCTGAAGACCCTGATTTGGCCAGTAAAGCTGCATTCAGAGGTACCATTACTGGGAGAAATGGTTGCCATTATGGTTCTGACAGCTCAGGCAGTGGTGGTGTGAAAAATCAGGTGGAAGCAGTGTCTCATCCCTTGTTTGCCCGTTGACCACTGTGTGGACTTCTTTTTACTATTTCAGTCTTTAATATGGTCGTGAAAACATGGTAGAAGAAAGCACACTGTAGTCCTGAGGTGATTCTTTTACCAAACAAAGGTGTATTTTCATAAAAAAATCAATGAAAATATTTTCACTTTTTTGTCTTTTTTAGTGTTGACAAAAATTCTTTGAAAAGACCCTCTTCTGAGGAACGATTTGATACATGATTGCATGCATTTACCCATGTAATTGAAATAATGAGAGATGATTGCTTTGAGCTATTAGTCATAAGTTCCTGATCTTTTTGTTTAATCCTGGCATCAGCTGTCAGCCTGCATGCAGCAGCCTTGGGAAGATGCACTAAGGATATCATTTGCATCACCTCAGACTGTAATTTTGTTTTTTTTTTCTTTTCTTTTCTTTTTTCCATTTTTCTCAGAGCTGATACAATCTTCAGATTCTATACAACTCTCCCTGGAGCAGGAAAGCTCTTGTGTTGTTTTGATAGGAACAAAGAAAGCCAGAGCATGTATAAGCAGCTTCTCGCTGCTAGAATGCTGTCAGCCTTAAGCTAAATAAAACCCTCTTTGGCAGTTTTCCTTGTAATTGTTGAAGAAATAATTCCTAATACCCACAACAGAGGCCATTATGCCCAAATGAAGATGCAGTCCATCGCTGCTTTTCACATTTTCTGTGCGTATCACTCATGCATTGGGATGGCATACTTTAATAGAATATTATAAATCAGCCTTTCATTCTGTATTAATACCAGCTGACTATGACTATTCAAACAAGACATGAGCAGAAACAGCAGAGCAATGAGTAAGAATTCTGATCACTCTGGTTAATAAGGAGGTGTGAAAGCTGTTTACTAAATATTGTAGCACTGCCTATATTTGATTATAATGTTCATGCTGGATAAACAATGCAGGCCTAGTAAACAGCTGGTCCTAAATAGTAGACCCAGAGAACAGTCTCTTTTCCTCATGTGCAGAGCTGATTCATTCTGTGCCTCCAAGAGATTCAGAATTGCTATATTTAACATTACTGTAAAATAACTGGTGACAGCTTAAAAAAATAACAGAAAACATAATTCAGTATATGTTATTGCATGTGTTTTTCAAATAATTTGTTTAATCTATACAGTTTAACCATGATATGCATAAATAAAAGGTCCTTTGAATAACCATTTTCAACAATGTTATTCTTTACAAAAACATACACAAAATTGAATTTTGCAGTTTTTGTGCAGTTATCCTCAAAATCTTAAAGATACAAAGCATTGTTTAGGCAGAATCAAGCCCCATTTCCCCAATATGCAGTTATTGTAACAACTACTCAGATTATGAAACACATTTAAAAACCCCTTTCATTAAAAATATAACATATATAATTTTAATCTTTAAGTATTTTAGTGTTTGTTGTGTCCCAACAGAATAACAACTGTATGAATTGAATTATAAGAATTACAACAGATAAGACTATAACAGAATTATAAGAAAAATATAATTTTTTTCGCAAAAGAATCGTAATACACATGCAGATACTGTAGAGTGTGTGGTCATGTTTATGTAAATCTACCATATTAAACAACTAAAAACAGATGTGCCTGTGGGTCTTTATGTTGTTTTATCCAGTCTTTAATTACTCAAAGTGTTAAATTGAACTCAAGCTGATTATGGCAAAATGACAAAATGAAATTCTGTCCTGTAGAAAAGTGTATGTCAGTGGCGGCTGATGATAAAATCTTTTGGGGGGGCACAGTTTTGGGGGAGACCAAACAAACTGAAGCAGCACTTCATAGCTCAGCAAATGAAATAAATAAATAATTAAATAAATCTAAAAACAACACAACACGTTGTAATGTTGCCTAAACACTGGCCAGTAGCACTACTTCAACATATTTTGCCCTCCTTAATAATATAAAATAATATGTAGAGATGAAAAAATGCCCATTTCACCTACATCACCTAAAGTTACCAACAGGCAACAGCTCAATTTCTAAATATGGAACTACTAAAGTCTGCCACTGTTACATTCTATGAAGTCATAAAAAGAGTAGGAAAATATTAGCTAACTCCAAGGTCATTTATAGAGCCTTCTGCTGCCATCTGTTGGACAAAATGTGAATATGTGAATGCTGAAGTTTAAACGAGGCAACAAAATTCACCAACCCAAGGAATATCCCGGGATTATCGGAGCTCTCACTTTCATCGTGGCCACGCAATGCCAACTAAAAGGCTCCACAAAATTTCACACAGTCTATTATTCTGTACAGGATGTGTCGATTTTGTCATCTCTTCGTTGTGCCTTCTAATGCCAATCTTGTAGCCTTCATCTAGCTGTTCAGCAATGCTAAGCATGCCAAAAAAATTTTGTCTCATACTATTGTCCAGACGGCTGCGGCTACTTTCATGCCGTTTGCATTTTTCAGAAATATGTTATAGGTCTTGAAAGATAGCGTTGAGAATTGTCCAATCACATTAGATCAAAAAACATAAAAACAATACCAATTTGCTGCCAATAAAAGTAGAAGTGTCTGGGGCGCAGAGAGCTGCGCCCCGTGGAAAATCTGAAACAACCATTTAGAGAGCAGGCTCAGGTCACCTGCTTGCCAAAAGTTGAAGGACTTACATACACACTCATTTGGCTGGCGCCCTTCACCCAGGAAGTAGGCTATAATCACACAGAAATTAACCAAATACTATTTGATTTTGGAACCAATTTTTAATGAATGCTGACAGACTACCAGGCGCATTGTACGAGTAAACAATTTTTATTTTATAATTATTTCGCATTTAGGAGGGTGGCGCCCCAGCGCCCCGCATTAAAGAACCGCCACTGGTGTATGTGTATCCCAAAATTATACCACAGAAACAAATAATGAAGTTTGTAGTGTATTATTAGGTTGTCATTTTAGGACACAAGAACCTTAGAACATAAACACATGTGAATACATAACAAAAATAAATAGCCATTCAGCTCAGCTTACATACAAATTAGAGGATATCCAGCACTGCATTAATCAAGAACCATGGGCTTTCCCTCAACAATCTGACCTGGCAAGATGTTCCTCATATTGACATCTCTTTGTATAAATAAATACTGCATGATGTTTGAGTGGAATTTACCCATTGCTAATTTCTACCTATGACCCCTTGTTCTGTTGATGGAACTTAACCTGTAAAATCTTTTTGTAGTTCACATTGTCAATATATTTTATGAATTTAGGAACCTCAATCAAATCCTCCCTTATTTCCCTTATTGCTAAGACTAAGCGAGACTAAGAAGAGATTAAGTGTCCTACAGTTGCAATCAATATTATTCAACCCTCTAACCCATAAAATGTCTTTGTGATGTGAATAAAATAGTCATGGCAATGTATCAACTAAGGCCTTTATAAACAGAAATACATGTTTATTATGTTCAAGTGATTTTGAAAACATACAGCTAAGTTTACTATTTGTTATAAGGAAAAAAATGAAATTCTCTCCAAAAAAATCAATGACCAAATTATTCAACCCCAAAATCAGTACTTTGTGGAACATCCTTTAGCTTTTATAACTTTTAATAAATGCTTCCTATAAGTGCTCAAAAGCCTCTGACACCTCTCTTTTGGAATCTTGGCTCATTCTTCCTGTGCAAATGCTTCAAGATCACCGATATTCTTTGGTTTTCATGATGCTACTGCTTTCTTCAAATCCCACCAAAGATATTCAATGGGATTTAAATCTGGGAACTAAGAAGGGCAGTCAAGGACATTCCAAGATCATTCCCTGACCCAAGCTTTGGTTGACTTGCATGTATGCTTGGGATCATTGTCTTGCTGGAAAGTCCAATGATCACCAAGCTTCAGCTTATGCACTGAGGGCATCACATTCTTCTCCAGAATGGCCTGGTATTTCAAGGAATCCATGGTGCCAGTCACACGCTGAAGATGCCAGTACCAGAAGCAGCAAAACACCCCCACAGAAGGACTGACTCACCTCCGTACTTGACTGTGGGGATGGTGTTCTTCTTGTCATAAGCTGCACCTTTCATGCGCCAGACATACTACTTATCCATGGGTCTAAAGAATTCCATTCTTGTCTCGTCACTCCATAAAATATTCTCCCAAAACTCCATAGACTTATCCAAATGACGTCTTGCATATTCAAGTAGATTTTTCATATGCTTACTGGTTAAGAGTGGAGTGCGGCGAGGTGTCCGGCCATGAAGGCCTTGCTTATTCAATATCCTTCTTATCATCTGTACTGATACCAGCTCCAGCTTTGAAAAAGTCATCCTTGTAAGCCTTTGGCAGTAATATGAGGGGTTTCCTCAGCAGTTCTTATGATGTGCCTGATATCAGTTGATGTAACTTTACTCTTCCTTCCATGTCCAGGTAGCTACTGCTATTCCGTGACTTTTAAACTTCCTTATGATGCTGCCAATTGTGTCTATTTGAACTTTCAATATCTTGGAGATGTTTTTGTATCCATTGCCTTTTTTATGCAATTAAATAATTTCTTCTCTTAACTTTTGAGAGAGCTCCTTTGTCTTTGGCATGTTTGCTAGTCAGCTTCAAATTGAAGTGAAGAAGTGCACCGTGGGATTTATATGTTCATCACAGGTGAAGCAAACAGTATCGTTATGGATTTCCGAAGGGCTTAAGTGTGTTTCCACAAAATTTAGTCACTCTACAGACCAGCAAATATTTTTAAAATGGTGATATTGAATGGGGGTTGAATATTTATGATATGGCTGAAATACACAATTTACGTGCTACCCGGAAATCTTAAAAAATACATTTTTATTTTGAATTTTTACAGAACACACAAGTGACATACATGTTGTTTTTTTAGTTTCAAGTCTCCCAAAAAGCATACATTTAAAAATATTTACAGTTTCCACAGGGGTGGAATAATTTTGATTGCAACCATATGTCCTTCCTAATAACTCACACCAGGAATAAATTTAATTTCCCTTATTGTATCTTTCGAGAGCTTTAATATTTTTCTTGTAGTGTGGTGACCAGGACTGCATAAAATACCCTGTCTTTGTTGTGGTACAACCAATACATTGTAATGTCAATAGAACATCCTTTTATTTATACTCAGCAATTTTTGTGTTATATCCCAGCATCCTGTTGGCTATTTTTTTATTGCGACAGCACAATGTCTACACCCTAATAGGCTTGTAAGATATAATCTCCAAGTTTAGCACAGAGCTCCTTTAATTGCTTTTTGGAAGTCCAAATACACAATGACATAAGCCAAATTTGAATTAGAATACATTGTAGCATCCTCAAATAAGTTATTTGTTTGGCATGACTTTCACTTTCGAAAGCATGTTGTGTTTTCTTATGTTATGTATAACCTCATCTCTGGTAAAACTCAAAAAAGCAAACCCCCTTATATTTTATTTTAAACTTTTCCTAAATTTTCATTTTACTACTGCAATATTAATTTAGGTTATTTTTAGGTTTTGCAAAGAACCTTTTAACTACCCTTACTTCTTTCAAAAACTTAGCTCACATATTATAATAGTCAACTTTATTTCTTGATCATTTTTGTACATCTTATAGTTTAACTATATGTTCCTTCATTTGTCTCAAACTGTTCCATGAACATTAATTCATCGACTATAGGGATTGCCTTTCATGTCATTTTTTATTAATTGTGGACTAAATTTACACTGCACATCAAGAATAGCCCTTTTAAATTTGGACCACTTTCCATTTACAGTTTTGCAATCAAGTGGTCCTAACTTTGTAAAATACATTTAAAAAACTATCTGTGCTATGATCTGTGATTAAACAGGAGGCTATTATGATGGTAACATTTCTGAAAGCCATAAACATATTGTAGAACTTTGGGGTGAGGGACGGGGGGGCAGAGAGGACCCATACTAACAATAAAACTTTCTCTGGTCTGGCCTTTGGGGAGCTCACACTTTTAATGACTGGAATGAGCACTGCATGCAAAGTTCACCTGTGAGACAAAGAGAGGGTGCAAGGGTATGATGCCTCCTTCTCAACATTTGCATTTTTTGCAAGACTCACTTGGATCTCCTAAATACTAAACATGTCAGAATAAACACAGAAGTGAAAAAAAAAAACAAAAAAAAAAAACCCACAAACAAAATGTGTGAAAACTGCAGTTGAAACACTCTGCTGGTGTTAATACTACTACTGTCTACTGTCAAGTGCAGGGATTAATATTTTCCTAAAATAAATGTACAGTTTTACCAGGAAAAAAAGCACATCATTGTACAAAATGTATATATATATATATATATATATATATATATATATATACACAGTTTGTTGTAAATAAATCAAATATGCTATTTTATGAATAAAGATGCATAAAAGCCAATTAAAATAATTTATTTGTTTGCAGTCCTGAACATTGCAGGCTAATGCACAGAATCAAAGATCAACATCAGGAATTATTCTTTGTTACATTTATCACATAGCCTGCAAATAGCTAGGCTCTCTACAGAATTCTTCAGTATGACAGTATCACAGGGTGCAGATAAACAAAATGCTAGACTAATTGAACAGTATGCTTTACGACATTAAAAAATATGTACCAGCCACATACTAAATAACATTTTTAGTTAAATATTTTCTTAAAATTCTAGTGAACAATATAGTTTTCATGTAAACTATATTGTTTTTATAAAAACAATATAGAATAACCTACACAACAAGACCAATCAAAGGAGAAGTAATATACATACAAATAGGGATAAGAAAATGTTGCGATCTGAAATCAGGAAGAAGTCATAGTAACGTGACAAACATTTACATTTATGTACTTTGATGTATTTGAAATTTTTAACTTATACAAATTTACATATGTTTGTATTAATCCCCTTAATGCAGAGATTGCAGTGTATTTTGGAAAAATATCTTGTTTCTTTAAAAGGTTATGAGAGGAGAAAAAAGGAAGGTGTCAAACTTGCAATGGAAGAAGAACAGCACCACTAACTACTATACTGTGTTGTATCCTGGATTTTGTAAATGAACAACAACAAATAAAAAAAGATTTGCATCAGGGAAGAAACTAAAGTTGCCAGAACTACACTGTGTGGACTTTGTGTCACATTTATTCAAAGGGTGCAACAAGACCACTAAAATAATCTGCACAACCAACCTCTGCGAGTACAGTTGACAACAAAGTGTACAGCAGTCAAGCCATTGACTTCTCTAAAAGCCAGATATCAAGAAAATTAGATGACAGCTGTCCCTGCCCTTTCTTGAAAGAAGTGAAACCCACATATAACATTTTAACTTGACAGCTTAATTGATTGACAGTTAATTAGCGGAACTTGGAAGTCATATCCCAATAGGAAAAGCATTAAGCACATGGGAATATCTACACTCAGTAACCTGAGAAGCACTTCCACAGCAAACTTCAAAAAACACATTATGACAGGGAATTCTCACCACATGTTCTTGAAGGTAGATCCAGGGCATTCTGAGAGTATGTGCCAGAAGTAAAGAAGTACATTTTTATGCACTCGTATGAAATAATGACAGGCCCAAAGCCTTTTCCCTGAGGGGTGAGTGATTAACAGTTTCAGTGAAATATCGTCACACCCTTCACCTGACACCTGCTTATAATGTCCTTGTCAGTGGGAGTAGTGAACTCCATAGTGGGAGCAGAAAAATTCCTCTGAGTAAGGCTGTGAGAGGCTGTTAGATGGAAAAGATTTTTACTCTGGTGCCTAATTTGTATTAGTGTAGTATCAGATAAAACATGCGTGAGAGGAAAAGTAAAGGTAAAAGAGTTCAGAGTAAGGCAGGTTCTGCTTTGGGGGAGATTATCTCTGCCTGCTTTGCATTCATTTTTTTGGTACAGGAATATTTTGTTTTTTTTATTCTGTGGGTGTTAAATGCGATTGCGAGTATTTGTATGGGATTTGTATATGGCTTACCTGTGGCCAGGGCACCGGAGGGTGGTGTTGTGGGTAAGACTACCGGGGATAAAGAAAAAGAAAACCATGAGTGGAACAGCCACAATATCTGACAGTTTCACTTTTTTGGTGAAAGGGTGAGTGTGAGCAGAGTTTCTTTGCTATGGGCTGATGCCACAGTCCTCTCTATGTTACATGTTGTGTTTTGTGCATTAGTACTTCAAGGAGAAGAAGTAGGGTGTGAAGGGGAAACACTAACCAGGAGGGCGGGAGTAGTCTGTGGGTGGCCTGAGATTGGGGGAGCTATGGAACATGCTGTACTGATAGTGTATTGTGTTATTACTGTGTGATGGTGGCATATGCAGTGTGCTTATGAAAAGTTATTTTCGCTATTCTTCAGTTGTGAATGCCATTGTCGGTACAAGAGTGCATGCCTTCCCATCAGGTGCACCCTGGTCTACGTTGGAAGGAATACAGTAAGGCATATGTATGAATGTTTGTTTTCAGTTGATTAATTTTATTATTAAATGCAATAAATTGTAATGTATTGTAATAAGTCTGCAGGACTGGATTTGAGGTAATAATTGGAGAGAAACAAACTAATTGTGTTTTGGTTCATTGGTGGGTCCCAAAGTTTTAACAGTAAGAAATGATGGTGAAGTTTGCTTAATGGCTGACAGGGACTGTGTATACTTTAAGCCCAGGGACTTAATGAAAGGAAAATGGGATGACCAGATGAGAAGCACTTCTTTAGAAGGAGCCTTAACAGAATACAGCCACCTTCTTGTGCACAGCTTTCCAAGAATAAGAACTGTTTGCTTGATCAAGTGTTTTACCCTTAGTTACAATGTGTTACATCCAGTGAAAGCAAGAAACAGAGGATAAAATGAATACATATCTCCTCTACTTCAGGGAATGCTATATAAAATGGGGAGCATGCCAACCAGAGGTCAAGGATGACAAGGAAGTGGTAGTCCAGGACCATTTTCTGGAGTGTTAGATGACAGCACATGAGCCATGTTGGGTAAGAATTTATTACACAGCTCAAATATCAGTGGTCACAGGTTCCAGGGGGTGAAATTCTTGGAGCCTGTGTCCACTTATTTGACCCACATGAGGTTGCAACCATTGCAAAATACTGGGTCACTGTGTCTACACGCATGTTCTCTGCTAAGGAACTGAACTTTAAATTTGTACTTTACCTTCTGTCTTACTTTGTCAGTCAGCAAGATTGAGGCAAATATAATTTGGAACTTGCTATTAGGAATGTGGTGATTGCACCTGATTGTTGTTTATACATATCAGCTCAAACAATGAGCACATTTTGTCAGATAGTGAACATTAGTGATCCATTTAAACAATTTTTATGTAAAAAGATAAAAATCAATTTCTTGACTTCTGCTTAAATTGCAAAATGGAAGTAGTAAAATTAGCTATTTAACAGTATACAGAAGTCCTTATTTCAATTGGATGGCCCAGCTAAGGGTCCATCACCTTCATTGTCAGTATGTGGTTATGTGTGACAGTATGTTCTCTTAAAGAAGTGACTGGAACCATATGTTTCAGCGTATATATTTATATGCATATAAATGATCTTGTTGACCCTGTGACAGATTCAGATCAACTGCTTGGTGCATCACCGTTCTTGTGCCACAGAATCACAGACATTTTAGAAGAAAATTACCTCTAAGTCAAATTGCATAAAACTTGGTGCCTAACTAGAAGGCATGGTACATCAAAACTTTTGCAGCTGTGACAAAAAAGCATAGACCTAGTAGCCCAATGTGCTTTTTGTTGAAGCATGCAGAGTTCTCTGAGCATTTGACTAGACTGAGGACAATTTCAATATTCAAAGCTCCACAGCGGAGACCTGAAATGTATCTTGCTGTGATCATGTAAAACTCTTCCCGCTGTAATTAAGTACAACTGCTGGGTTCCCAGCAATTTTGACCAAAGTGAATGCTGTTTTTTTCAACACTAGCTACAGTTTAAATGGACAACATCAATTTATTCCACATTTGAAAATGTCATATCTTTTATGGGAACCAACTACATCAAGCCAACATTTGCATCAAATGTCTGAATGCCTTAGTATGGAAAAAAATAATAATACAGAAAATATATAAGTCTAAAGGCCAGAGAAAATGACAGGTATTTGTGAAGCGGCTGGAGTTAGATTCCTAAATGCTTGCAGTTCCTTCTCTCATCAGTGTTGTGTTCATACTGAAAGCACTCTGCCTAGGCTGCTAAAGGGTATAACAACGAGGCAATCAGAGTCTGAGGGGATTTGTTTTCAAAAGAAACAATACTTTGTAAAAAAAATAAAATAAAATAAAAAATAAAAATTAAAAAATTAAAAAGCAACTGACCTGTAACACACACACACACACACACACACACACATATATATATATATATATATATATATATAGTGTCTTTATCTTACCAAATAAAAACTAAAAAACTCAAAAATCTTTTGATATAGTCAACATGAATGTTTTATTTGCTACACTGAAGAGGTTTGATTTTGAAGAGTCATTCATTCAATGGATTCAAATCCTGTATAACTCACCCACAGCATCTATAATCACCCACAGAATCCTTATAATTTTGGGAAAAAAGGTTTTTAAAAATTTTGTTAATTTTGTATGTAGGCTATTAAATGTTGAATGTCACAGAAATATAATAAAGCAATGAGGCACAAGAGATTGTGGTACATCACCCATGAGAGGTCCATCCATACAGAGGATGGTCCTCCTCACAAATTTGGGAAGGGGAGAAAAATTGCTAAAAATAAATCTATAAAAATAATTCTATAATAAAAATAATGTCAACAAACCATGTTCATATCAATTTCTAAGCATGTTAAAATCTTAACAGCGGCCTCTACTGCAAAGTAAAAATGCAACATGGAGGACAGGTATCCTGCTGTCCTCCTTTAGCCTCCATAGGCATCCATTCAAATGTAACCTCACTACCGCAGCTCCTCTTGTCCTATCTTTTACATTGTAGAAATGATCCTTAGGTAGGACGTCCTCCCAAACACCATTAGACCAATCAGCCATCAAAATAAAAAAACATGACATACTACATCTACACCCTGTGCGAGCCATCATCCTCAGTTGTATGAGTAGATTTCGTAAAAGATACAGAGAGAAAACATAGTCGTGCAAATTTATAGATTTTTGTAATTCTAGTTGAGAGTAGTAGGGTGAGAAGGTTATATTGTTGTTTATTTTTCAATTGGAGGACCTTGGCGAAGTAGGTAATGTATTTTTTCTGACACTACTAACGTCATAAAATATTAGCTAGATACCTAGCAGAGAGAGCAGCTTGTTATAACATAGCTGTGCAAACTTATCATCATTTCAGTTGTAGATTTTTTTAAATTGTAGTTTTTAAATTGAGGGTAGTAGGGCGAGAAGACGTAGTTATTTTTATTATTCATTGTTTGAGGAGCTTGGCCAAGGAATGTATTTGACACTAGCTAGCTAGCTAACGTTAGGCCTATCTACTATTAAATAGCAAGTTAGCTAGCAAGTAGCACTTTACTGGGCCCCGTTTCACATACTTGGCTAGTCTAACACAGTTAACCCAATTAGTTTGTTGACAATTTGGGATAAACTCAGGATTTTCAGTTTCATGATGTGAGTTCACAATTTAGCCAGTCTTGTTACCGGGGGAACAGTGTCTTACCTGCGAAACTGTAGGCAAATTAGCTGGCAAAATCACACACACCAATAGCAGAAATGAACATGAGGTTCTTATCGATGAACAAGCCACCATTGTAAGCATTTAGAAGGGAACATGTTTTTAGGTACAGACAAGATCCTTTAAGGCACTTGAACAATTATCTTTTAGCGCTCTTCTGATTTCATCGCAACAGAATCATTTACCTCCAGCAATTAATAGTAGCGCACATTGCCAACTCGAAGCAAAGCAAGCAATAACAGTGATCCAGACAACTGTACTGAGCTCCGCTTCTTTGCAACGGTACGTTTTTATGTGCTGTTTGCGATACTAAAAATGGAAGGCTAATAATAAATATTTGTCCATTTGTTTCATATATTAAATTTAACACACAGTGCTTCACATTTGAGGACAAGAATAAAAGCTTTAAAAAACCAACAAGCAGCATACAAGATTATCAATCAATCAAATTCAAATTTTATTTGTATAGCGTATTTTACAGCAGTTGTCACAATACGCTTTACAGACAACCCTGGCCTAAACCCCCACAGGAGCAAGCCTAAGGCAACAGTGACAAGGAAAAACTCCCTGTGGCAGATGGGAAGAAACCTTGGAAGGAACCAAGCTCAAGGGAGAAACCCATCCTCCTCTGGTTGGCTCAGGGTGCCGACTGGTGACCAACATGTCAATCAGTTTTATAAGGTTTATGATGTGGCTCAGAAGGATGGGTGGGGCCAGCTGGCGGTGATGGGGAACAGCAGGTGGCGACAGATGTGGGCAGGGTGGAGGCAATGACGAAAGAGGGGCTGGACCGCAGAGGTGGGGGAGACCAGACGACTCTCGAAGCACTCTCGAGGGTTGGGGCAAGAGCCCCGCCGGCAGCGTAGGGAAGAGTGTAGAAACGGCAATTAGGGAATTTGCAATATATAGCAGACAGTGGGTAAAGTGGCAGTAGTATATATTGGGGGGACCCCACCAGGAGTAATATATGGCTGCATAGCTACTAGGACACTATACTATTTTACACTATAAATGCAGCTGTAAAATTAGGAAATTAAAAGAAGGCAGAGACAAAAATTATGTTTTAAAACAAAGAGAATATATTTCCATTTCTTTGGCTTTAATGATAGCCTAAGTAAAGCAACAGTAGGTCTATAGCCTTCTGATCAATCAGGAACATGTTCATCAGACTCCCTGGCCATGCAAGGATGAACACTATAAAGGAAGGTTTCTGTGCAGGTAAACAAAATTTACAAGTGAGTTTTACAATGGTAATATTTACATAATCACTAATAAATAAATGTTTTCATAGCTTTTCCAAATGTCATGTGAGGGTAACCACTAACTTACCTACTTGAAATTACATAGTTGAAAATGTATAATTTCAATAGAGGCTATTTTTGCATTCGGTCTCCACCTGAACCAACAGGAAGGCATGTTATTCAAATGGAGTACTAGAGCGTTAGTAAAATTAGTTTTGTTGAGATAGTTGATGTAGTTTTTTTTTTTGCTCTAGGAGGTCCAAGCTATTCAATATTTATTTTCATATATTTTGTTTAATATCTTAGTATCTTTACAATGTCTTCTAAAAAATGCATAAAAAACATATATATCTATAAAAACATTTGCATTTATTGAATCTAAAGTTTTTACATGTTTTGACACATACAGTCACATTCATAATTATGTACAGTAGTCTTGGAAGTTCAGTTTGGAAAATCAAAACCGAATCAAAATCAAAAGTTTTAATGGTGGAACAATTCGACAGCTTAGGAGTTCTAGCTGTACTTTTCATTGTTTTTTCCCCATAAAAGGCATCACCAATGTGAACATTCTGTCATTTTTATCAACTTTTAGAAATTAGATTTTAGATTTTTGTGGTAATTTTGTGTCCATCTTGTTCAGCCTTTAACTGTACGAACAGCCTTTTGATTTGGAGGAATGTTCTTTTTTTCAGTGAGTTTTCAATATCATTTCATGATAATAAAAATTATTAGCTGTGACATTCTAATTATATCACACTGGAAATTTGTAACCAATACAGTCACGTTAGCTTTGCACTCATTTTTCTGCCCACATCTGGGTTAATAATGTCATGACAGTCTTCATCCAGGTTTGGACAAAGCATCTGTTTGCCACACTGACAAGGTGTAGTGAAACGGTTTTTAAGGGATGGAGTATATTTATCAGCACTAGGCAATGACATCTTGAATAATATCCACCTTGTACTGCTGAGGTCATGTTAAACTCAGGATAATAGCAATATTGCAGTACAAAAAATTGTATAAAAAGGCTGTCTTCACCCATATTTGCACTTTTTCCAGTAAATAATGAAAATGAGCCAATGTTGCATTTAGGTGACAAGCTCTTATTTTTATTACTACAAATTATGTATATGCATAACCAATAATATAAAACAGATTGTATGTTTTCATGTGAATAAAAATAAATGTTAATATTAATGAAATATTTTGCTTTCTTTCATGCACCGCACAGGCTTTGAAGACAAATCAGTTCAATAAAGCCAAGCCCAGTGAATTGTACTAGCTGCTATCAGTCTTTCGTTCTTGTTTAAGTGCGACTCACTTTTTCACTCCCGTTTTATGTGCTGTTTGCTTTGGCTCTCTTTTTACATTTTTCACGTTTTATGTTTTTTTTTGTTTCACTAGCAACATAGGACAGATCTTAGTTTCTCACAATGGGAACCTTCTTTGGCTCTGATTAATGTTAGATCGCTAGCAAATAAGACTTTCTTACTAAACGACTTATTCACCTCTCGCCATTTGGATTTTATGTTTCTGACTGAACCCTGGCTTCATGCTGGTGAGTTTACTCCCTTTTCCGAACTTCTTCCTCCGGACTGTTCGTTTTTCAGCTCCCCTCAGACCACCGGCAAGGGGGTAGGGGTAGCATCTGTATTCAAATCCACCTTCCACTGTCGGCAGACTCAGTCTGACACCTAGTCCATCTTTGAGCTGCAGCTATTTGAATTAAATGTTCTTTCTCCTGTGTTGTGCGCGGTGGTGTATCATCCACCAAAGTTAAATAAGGATTTTATACAGGATTTTGCAGACTTCTTGGCCAGGATCATGTTAAAATATGATCGTTTTTTAATTGTTGGTGATTTTAATATACATGTGTGCTGTCAAACCAGACCTCTCAGACCAGACCTCTCGTCAGTCGGTTACTGGCCCGACACATGAAAAGGGTCACACACTGGACCTTGTGCTGTCTTAGGGCCTATGTGTATGCATCAGTGAAATTTGACACTTGTATATCGGATCATCTCCCTGTTTTTTTTACTGCTACAGTCCCTTGTTCTAGGGTTACAACTTGCGCTCCTGCACGCCACCTGCGTGCGATTAACCCTTTAACCACGTCACAGTTTTCTATTGCTTTTAAAAACTCTATGCTGTATACCCTGGATGGCTGTGTGATCTCAGTGCAGAGGAGCTTATCACCCTTTTTGACTCCACTTGCACTGATATCTTGAACTCTGTCGCTCCATTTTGGACTAGACGCTCTAAGCCACTTTCAGAGCCGTGGCTAAATGATACTACCCGCGCTCTCAGACGCGCATGTAGACGTGCTGAGAGAAAGTGGAAGAAGGATAAGCTCCACATCTCTCTAGGAATTCTACGGGACTGCTTATCAAAATATCAGAGAGCCGTTAAAACTGCCAAAACAGAATTTATAGTAAACCTCTTGACTGTTGATTCAGGGAGCTCTGTTATTCTGGTGCTTCTAGACCTGACTGCTGCCTTTGACATTGTGGATCATAAGATCCTTTTATCACGTCTGGAACAGTGCGTAGGCATCAACGGTACTGCCCTTAAATGGTTTCAGTCATACCTGACAGACAGGAGTTTTTCAGTTCACCTAGCTGAATATTCTTCAATTGCAGCCCCACTTACTTGTGGGGTCCCCCAAGGCTCCATTTTGGGCCCCATCCTCTTTTCTTTGTATATGCTGCCCTTGGGGTCCATTTTTAAGAAACATAATATTCCCTTTCATTGCTTTGCCGATGATATACAAATTTATCTGCCTATAAAAACAAAAAGTAAAGATTCAATGCAGCTTTTATTGAACTGCTTAAAAGATATCAAAACTTGGATGGATTTTAATTTCCTCCATCTTAATGAAAATAAGACTGAGATCATTATGTTTGGACAACCTGACCTACTGGATGACCCTGATGATACTCTTGGCCCTTTAGCTTCTTATAATCGATCTTTTGTTAAGAATCTTGGCGTGATTCTTGACAGCTCCCTCAATTTTGATAAACAGATTAGTTCAGTTGTCAAAGCAAGCTTTTTTCAGTTAAGACTTTTGGCCAAGGTAAAGCCCTATTTATCTCCCAAAGATTTCGAGGAGAGTTATTCATGCTTTTATTACCTCTCCATTAGATTATTGCAACTCTTTGTATGTGGGTGTAGATCAGTCGTCTCTCCGTCGTCTGCAGTGCAAAATGCAGCCACTCGTCTTCTAACTGGGAAAAGAAAGGGTGATCATATTAAACCTGTATTGGCCTACCTCCATTGGCTGCCTGTCCACTTCAGGATTGATTTTAAGATTTCATTGCTTCATTGTTTTTAAGGTTTTAAATGGGCTGGCACCATTTTATCTAGCAGAACTTTTGCAGCATCATACTCCAGTTAGAGCACTAAGGTCAGCTAACCAGATGCTCTTGGTTGTTCCGAGATCCAGGCAAAAAAATAGAGGCGACCGAGCCTTTGCGGTAGCTGTCCCGAATCTCTGGAACAGCCTACCTTTTCATATAAGAACTGCTCAGACCCTAGAATTTTTTAAGTCGCTGCTGAAGACTCACCTCTTCTCGTTGGCATTCAATTTGAGTTGAGCTTGTCACCTTGTTTTTATCTTCTATATAATTCTTTTATTACATATTTATTGTTTCCTTTTATTCTTATTTTTATCACTTTTATATTCATTTTTTGTATTTTAAGTTTGTTCAAGCACTTTGGTCAACTGTGGTTGTTGTAAATGTGCTATATAAATAAACTTTGACTTGACTTGACCTCATATTAGGCTACCTACAAACTCTCTGTAGACTTAAACCATCTTACACACCTCCTCTGCAGAACTTTTCAAGATGGATAGCCTATCCCACAGCCCACCAGAAGACGATTTCTTCAATCCGGTGTTACGACCCCAGTCATAAGTTTGTGGTTACATTTGTTACTTTTGCATGCGTTTCTTCGTTCCGATTGTGATCTAATTGGTCATTTTCATATCCAGTTGCTCGGCTTTAAAAAGCAACCGTTTGCCGCCTACCTACTAGCTGTCCGAACTAGTGGTTGGTGTGTTGTGTATAGTGATTGCTTCGTGATTGACTTTGCGTATTTGACCCTACGTTTGTTTGACTCGAATTTCCGCCTAGCCCTTCTGGTTTGTTTGCTGATTTGATCTCATGTATGTCCATTGACTCGTTTCCTTCAACACTGATTCTTTGATTCTTTACTTAGCCCTTCTAGTTTGTTTGCCCTGTGGTTTTGTGTTTCTGACAATTTGCTCTTGTATTCGATTCTGTTTCTTCTCTAGCCCTTCTGCTTTGTTTGCTGATTGGATTTTGTGAAACAAAAGATGAAGATAAAACACCTATTGTGACTACATTTTCTTGTGGGAAAAAATGATTGACTTTGTATTTTAACTGTATTGTTACCTGTCACACGCCAGCCTGACACCCCTGGGAGGGAGATGCAGCAGTGCCAGGGAACACCGTTGGTTGCCGCATGGAGAGAGAGAGTACGTACCCACACAAACATGAAATCAAATAAATGACCCTCTTCACCCTTCCCCCTCACGGGTTCTGAGCAAAAACAATAAACTAAAACAACAAGCTAAAATAACGAAAGCAACTTTCCCATGCACTGCCCATAGCTGGCCCACCTTCCTGTCCAGGTCCAGCTCATCCACATCCCAGTTGAGGATTACTTACTTGGTCTTTTGTCATGAAACAAGCTTCCAGAAGTAAAACTAAATTAAAATCATAACAGCGCTCTCGGTGTGAGCTCCCGGTCTCAGCCCCGAACTATGGAGAGCAGCACACCTTTAAGCACCTGGGCTGATTAGCTAACGCAACCCAGGTGTGTGAGCTCTCTCCACCAGCCGGCGCAGCCAAGACCAATCCGCTTCTCCGGCGGAGCGAATGCCACACACTGATTTCTGCCACTTTTTCAGTTTTCTCTTATTTTTTTAACAACTTCATCGTTATGTGATAATAGAGACTGAAACACACTGTCAAGACTACAGGCTTTATTTTCTATGTTGCACGGCGCATGGGCACAGTCAATGGTGCGGATCATGGTGCACTGGCATGGATTGTGCTTGTTGGTATTTTCAGGCAAACAGCACACAGCGTAAAGCATGTGGGGCACATGATCATACTGCAGATGGGTGTGTTGCAGCTGTATTTGTTAATAGGCAATCAAATGACATCTTTTCATTCCCTTTAACAGCCGTGGGCATTGTGCAGGGAATGCTCCCAATTTCCGTAGTCTACCGCTGCAATGGAAGAAGAGGATAGTGAGAATGATATACTAGTCCGATGTTTTGCACAAGGATGGTGGTGGAGTGGGTAGCACTGTCGCCCTGACAGACGGCGAATAATCTGAGTGCAAAATAAGGCGCATGGTTCAAAGGGGTTGTACTTAGTCTCTTAATTAATCATAGGTGTGTTTTGGGCGTAACATGAAATAAACCAATCAGAGGGTTATCTCCCATTCCCTTTAAAAGCCAGGTGCGCTTGCACCTTGGCAGATTGCTATTATAATGGCGGATTTGATAAATTCTGAAACCAAATTCTGATAAATATTATGACTAACCATTACGACATGTATTTTTTAAAAATATTGCACGTTGTGCACCCGCCTATGTAGGCGCATATTACTATCTTAATAATGCAGCTTTAAAATAACAGTAAAATACTGCGCCATTGACTTAAGACCAGGTTTTTGTTTGTCAATCGCGCAATCACTTTCCGCTGCCTCAAGATAGCAATGCGCCAACAATGTGCCTGACCACACCTCATTTTAAGACCAACATGCCCATGAGAGCTCAGATGGGCGCTAGTACATTTGCTATTTAAACAACGTGGGCTCTGGACGAGAAAATGACAACTGCGTTGGTCTGAAACTAGCAAAGACTCCTGCGTTGTGCTTGGCACCGCTTTGCGCCGGGTGTAAGATAGAGCCCATAGTGTGCTACTGCGCATTGCTTGCCTTGGGAATCCTATCGCTCATCACAGGATTGCTGTAGACTGCAGCCACTAGGGTCGGGTCTCTCAGAAATACTCAACCTATCACTAAGCCTCCTGTGATTTGTGTACTCACTAGAGCCCGCCCTCCCAACTTTGATGGGTGAAAGTGACAGTTTTAATTTCAAGCCTTATTTCATGTCGCACGTAGCGTCATTGAAATAAATAAATAAATACATACGTACATTTCGTGCCACATTTAATTATTTATGCTCACATTTCATTTTATTATAATTTATTTATTGATTTATTGTCACATTACATAATATATTTAATTATTTATTTATTTAATTTAGTCCGAAATATTCCTCCTTACTCCTGAAGCTCGGCTCACGCAGCACGGGGCCAGTCGTTGGTGGGGTCACCATACGAGCAGGGGGGAGTTAGAGAAGGGAGGGGGGGTCAGAGCGGGGCGGCTGCCTGTCCATGAACTGTTGTTTTTATTATAAATTTAATAAAGACTTTGCTTACCTTATCCCTGTGTCTTGGTTGTTCGTGGTGGGTGGATCCTTGCACGTGTGGTGGGTAGGGGTAGCAGGGGGAGTGCGAGCGGCTCCTGACATGTTTATTGTCATTTTTCTTATTACAGACGGATGTAAGAAAAAGAATGAAACACAGGACCACAACATAATATAAGAACAGCCATAAACAATTAAAAATAGAAATAAAAACAGGAATTAAAATTAATTAAAAAAACAATTAACAAATATAGCCACAAGTGGCGATTAGGTGGTTCAAGCCCTATAATTTTAAATGTTATCAAACATTACGTTATCATTAAGAGGTTGGACACAGCATGCATAGCATGTCATTCTGGATGTTTATATAGCTGAAGAGAAATTATGCCATAGGCTATAGTGTGCCTGGTGTACAACAGTATTGAATGAGGCTCACATGTGAAGGAAATCGTTGTTAGCTTAAAATAGGATGAAAGAAATACCATGCGGAGGATTTCAAAGATTGTTGAAATCTGATGGAATACATGTTAAGCAATGAAGGGGAACACAGCTAATAGATGTTGTGGCTCTCAACCACAGTCCTGGGGGTTTTAGGTTTTTTATTTAGTTATATACATTTTTCTATTTTCTACTTTGACCACCTTGTCGCTTACATTTTTTTGTTTATTATTGTAGTTACAGGAGTCGGCCAGTGTGTGGGGGTGCCCTTTTGTCTAATTGAGACCATCCATCCATCCATTATCAATACCCGCTTATCCTGAGCAGGGTCGCAGGGGGTGCTGGAGCCTATCCCAGCGTGCATTATGCGAGAGGCAGGAATACACCCTGGACAGGCCACAGGGCACACACACCATTCACTCACACACTCATACCTATGGGCATTTCAGTCTTATCTCCAGGCTATGCTGGCAGAGCATGTTTAAGATTCCTATGGCTAAGAACAGCTAAATGGTGAATTACATGTCTGACAACCTTTTAAGACAATACTTGTGAGCAAACATTACTCAGCAGTGTGCAATTTCAGCATGTGTTTGAAGTGCAGTGAAAGAAACAGTACTGTTGCCTTGTAGCTAAACAACGATTGTTTATAAAAATGTAATTAAACCTCAAAGTTGATCCAACTCCTTATATTGCTGTTAGCTAACATTAGTTATAGTAGGAGGCAATATTTAGCATAATACCATTTAACACTTGCCTAATTAGCTAGCAGCAATGCGTGAATCCCTGTTGTTTGAGCTAGCTGTAGTTATATATGAAACTAATATTTGAGCTAGGCAAACAAATATGGCTATGGGACAGTGGCAAGCTTGGAGACATTAGCCATGCAGCGAAATGGCCACCCCAATTGACCACATGGTGGTGCTATATTGGACAATTAAATAAATGCTATGCTATGTAAAATTTTCTGTAAGTTGTTCTGGATAAGAGAGTCTGATAAACGCCTGTAATGTAATGCAATAATGTATTTCACAACAAATCAACTGTTTTGACTCAAGAAACTCACTTTTGCATAATTTTCAAGTTGGAATTACAAGCTTTCCATCTGTACAGTGGTCTACAATATCTAGGGGTCCAGAAACATATCCAAAATCTCTCCAAAAATGAATAAAAGGCTTTTTGTTCATTATAGAGCATAAATAAAAATATATTATAATTATATTATAATTATAAATGGACTGCATATATATAAATGCAGTCCATTTATAAAGCATATAAATGTGATGAAACATTGGTATCAGATTTAAAAATAATGCAAAAACATTGTCACTCAATGTGGTATAGTACCTGAATGTGTAATCATTAACTCTCGTGTGTAATTTCTGTACACTTCAGTATGTTATGTTTTCTTGCATGGGGATGGGACGACATTAAAATAATATTCAACCGTCCACCACAGTTTGGCAATGTTCCAGCTCATATCACATCCAGTGCATGAAACACAACCCTGCTGAAGCTACCAAGAAAGCTTATGTTACAGTGTGAAATATCGTCATTATAAAATACCACTAACCTATTTATAGTCACTCAATTTAAAAAATAACCTATATAACCAAAATATTTTGAGCAGTAATACTTACATAGTGATGATGAAATGAGATAGACAGAGACATAGAATCAATGCCTTGCCCTGGATATTAATAATAATGAATTAACTGTCAATCAAGGCAGATTGTACTACAAAGGGCGACAACACCGTAAACAACATGTGTGGTATTACGCGCAGCTATTTTGGAAAATACCAAGGCATCACAACAAAACGTATATTTCACAAACGGATTGTCCAAAACAACATATGACCACTCAGTCTCAAAAGGGACATCTCTACTCGTAAAACCATAAAGTTGTATATTTATTCCATATTTAGTCCAAGATATTGACAGTAGAATGACATGGTATAATGGTTTTCTTGTTTATTTTGTTATTCAGTGAGCAGCAGTGAGTGTTTTCACTGCTGTATTGGCATGTCTTAGGGCTATTGTTGGGTGTATCTTGTTACTAAGATGGAATATTTATGTTTATTATAACAATATTTGGGGTGGCCATTTCGCTGCATGTGGTGCCCAGATAGACACTATTGTCCAGTGTATAATGTAAATGGACTGCATTTATATAGAGCTTTTATCCAAAGCGCTTTACAATTGATGCCTCTCATTCGCCAGAGCAGTTAGGGGTTAGGGGTTAGGTGTCTTGCTCAAGGACACTTCGACACGCCCAGGGCGGGGTTTGAATCGGCAACCCTCCGACTGCCAGACAATCGGTCTTACCTCCTGAGCTATGTCGCCCCATAATGTGTGAGTGGTGTTGCCGATGAGACTGCAGGGAGGGGGCACCTGTTAAATGGATGACCTGCACGACAATGGTGACGCTTCGAAGCTCCATATTTGGCGTAGTTGTCCTGTATCGTCTACCAATAAAGCTATAACACAAAGTTTGTGTTTTCAACTCATAGTTTGGTTACAAGAGCAATGAATTTCTGAGCCGAGCAATCTAGGCATGCCAAGGGGCCAGCTTTTGGTTCTCAACCTCAGCACCGAATGTAATGTCGCCCCCTGCTGATATCTATGATTTTTGCTCAAAAAGAAAGTCTCTGCATTGGGCGCCAGTCCTTTTTGACAGCAAAAATAAAATACTATATAGCATATAGTAAATAAGTAAGTAAGTAATCTTTATTTATATAGCACTTCTCAAGGACAACGGCCACAAAGTGCTTCACAAGGTGCAAATAAAAGCAGCAAATGTATACACACACATACACACACATCCGTGAAAACAACAACATAAAACAATTTGGGCATCAATTAAAAGCCTGTCTGAACAAATGAGTCTTTAGACACCGCTTAAAGGTGTCCACAGTGTTCACATATCTGATATCAATGGGAAGGCTGTTCCATAACCTAGGCGCCACAGTGGCAAACGCATGATCACCCTTCGTCTTCCGTTTAGACCGAGGGATAGCCAGCAGTCCTTGGTCCGAAGACCTAAGAGACCTACCGGTGGAGTATGGAGACAGCAGTTCACTAATGTATGCAGGAGCCTGACCATGTAATGCCTTGTCAGTCGTCACCATGATTTTAAAATCGATCCTGAATTTAAATGGTAGCCAGTGAAGCATGGCCAACATGGGGTAATATGATCCCTTTGGCGGGATCTAGTCAGCAGCCTAGCAGTGGCATTCTGGACCAACTGGAGTCAATTCAGTGCTGACTTGCTAAGGCAAGTAAAAAGCACATTGCAATAGTCTAGGCGGGATGAAATAAAAGATTGGATAATTGTTTCCAGCTGAGAAGTAGACACCACATATCTTAATTTTGCAATGTTTCTCAGCTGGAAAAAACATGACCTAGTCGGCATCTTGACATGTTGTTCAAAATTCATGTGCTGGTTAAAAATAACACCCAGATTTTTTGAATTGGTCTTAATATTTGATGACCACGGACCGATACACTGCTGCACTTTGGACGCTACGCTGTCGGGGTCAATAACGAGAACCTCAGTTTTATCTGAGTTCAATTGAAGGAAGTTGTTTGACATCCAGTCCTTGATAGCAGCTAAACAGTCCTGTATGACAGCCAGCTTATCCATTTGATCAGGTTTAAAGGAAAGGTACAGCTGTAAATCATCCGCATAACAGTGGTAGGAGATTGATTTAAAACAACTAATGAGTTGCCCTAGGGGAAGCATATATAAAGAGAATAAAATAGGAGCCAGGATTGAACCTTGGGGCACTCCGTAAGACAGTGGCGCAGAAGACGACACAAAATCACCAATAGAGACAGCAGAAGCATCAGTGCAATGCTTCTGCCGAAAACCAGACTGGAATTTGTCAAAAATATTGTGGGTTTCCACAACATTCGTAGGTTGTTTAGCAACCACTTTCTCCTGAATTTTGGAGATAAAAGGCAGCTTAGAGATCGGCCTAAAGTTCTTGGGCAGTGACGGATCGAGATTTGACTTTTTAAGGAGAGGCTGAATAATTGCCTGTTTAAAATAATTGGGGACACAACCTGATGTGAGAGAGCTATTTATAATAGAGACTATACTCGGACCAATCGACCCCAAAACATCTTTGAACAGTGACATAGGAATAATATCTAATGGACTAGATGATGGCCGCATTTGGTAGAGCACATCAGTAAGGTCCTGGAGACAGATGGGTGAGAAGTTAACTGGCAGGGCAGTTAATTAGGGGGGCAGGGGAAGGAAGAATCAGAGTCCTTATATCTTTAATCTTATCCACAAAAATGGAAAGGAAGTGTTTGAAAAGACGGGTATCACCGGAGGAACAGGGTTCACGATCTTATTGATGGTGTCAAACAAAACTCCGGGATTACGTTTGCTCAAAGAGATCATCTGATAAAAGTAAGCATCCCTCGCATCTTTAACTTTAAGATTAAAAGTGGACAGGAGTTCCTTCAAATATAGATAGTGCACTTGTAATTTTGAAGATTTCCACAAACGCTCCACTTTCCTACATAACAGCGAATATTGTCATTAAAAGACTCCACTAAACCATTTGTAAGAGCCTGATGCGCCTCATCATTATTCATATTTAAATGATCAAAAGCCACTGAAAACTTATCTGAAGAGCGATTATTAAGGACACGTGAGCGAATGACGCGTTTGCCAGGTTGAAAGTCTACGTTCAACGTCAAATCAAACGTAATACATTTGTGGTCAGATTCATAAATATCCTCAATATAGAGGGTATTAATATTCAGCCCTAGAGTAAAGACCAAATCAAGAGTATGGCCTCTATTATGCGTGGAACCAGACACATGTTGAATAAAATTAAAAGACTCAGTAACGCTTAAGAACTCTGCAGCGAAACTGTTTGTGGCATCGTCCACATGGATATTAAAATCACCAACAATAATAACTTTATCAAGCTTAAAAACAGAAGATAAAAATTCAGCAAGATCAGATAAAAAGGAACCATTTGGGCCAGGAGGGCGATAAATTATAATACAATAGAACGGATTTGATAATCCGATGTTAATCATTTGTACCTCAAAGGAGGAGAAGGCAGTGGTGCTCACCGATCGACAGATGAAATCTGTTTGGTTCCCAAACACAACAGCGAGACCTCCGCCCCGCCCGGACGCTCTAGGAGCACTAATAAAGTTGCAGTCCGCCGGACACAGTTCAATGACAGGGCCGTATTCCTCGCTCCTCATCCAGGTTTCAGTTAAAAACAATAAGTCCAGGTTCTTGGATACAAAGAAGTCATTATGCAGAAATGTCTTATTCGCAATGGAACGGGCATTGATTAGCGCCAATTTTCGAGGCAAATGTTGGCCGCTTATTGAAGGGGCTCCAGCGAAAACGCGAAGATTCCGATGGTTCCGATGATTTGCTCCGCTGGGCATACAGACAGCTCGTGTGGGGGGGAAGGCGGGTGAGGATGAGGAGCGAGCAGGTGAATCCGGAAGGACGGGCCGGAGCAAGACGTGTCTGATACATCCCTCCAGCGGGCGCCAGGACTGGGAGAAGCTCCCCGGCGTAAGCATGTCACCAGCATAACGCAGGTTTACCGGAAAGGAGCGAAGTGGTTCCATAACAACATTTTCCCTCCTCAGCCATCTTAGTCGTACCTGCAGCCCAGCTCATTTGCCTCGTTTCCATCTACAGGAAACACAGCGGTGTGGACGGCAAGGAGGACAGCCGGTCTCCTCCGTAGCCGCCCAAAGAAACAATGGAGGTTGAAAGGCACTATCCCCTGGAATCCGGTCATTTATGTCCATCAATGGAGGTTCTTATCAGCAGGAGAGTTTTATGGTCATAGACCCAGGCAGCATGCACATTTTGGACAAACAAAGACGCAACTAATACAACGACACACAACACAGGTAGGACCAAACGGGCAGCGGCAATGCCAAACATAGGCGCCATCTTGCCTCCGACCACCATCGCATATAGGGATTAAATGGACTGCATTTATATAGCGCTTTTATCCAAAGCGCTTTACAAGCGCTCATTCACCAGAGCAGTTAGGGGTCAGGTGCCTTGCTCAGGGACACTTCGACACGCCCAGGGCGGGGATCGAACCGGCAACCCTCTGACTGCCAGATAACCGCTCTTACCTCCTGAGCTATGTTGCCATTAAGAACATTAATTTCTGTACCTTCTGACCTCATGTCAACATAATTAACGAACAACTTCACACATCCACACAATAATGCTTAAAACTTAGGGGATTTAGCGTTTTATCCTTTTACCTTTTCTGCCGATTAGATCACCACAAATGCTCCAGGCCCACAAAGAATCTGTGTCCCGATAGGACATTTAGTTACATCAGCCAATTCAAACACAAAATACACATGCAAAATGGACATATATGGAAGTGCACATGTTTTTAACTTTTTTAAAAATTGCAGCCTTGCCAGCTACTTCACTAGTGGCGCACTGGGTAGCGATTTTACCTATGGGACCTTCGGATGAGTGACTGGCACAGTTCAAATTCCCTCTTAGACTCAGAGGAATCTCCATCTCGTTACACTAGCTTGCTTGCTAACTAATAATTGCCAGAAAATGTTAAGACTATTGCTTTTGCAACTATAATCTTTGCGGGAAACTCATTTCTTTTTCTGAAATCCAAATAAATTACACCCACTTAGTTAGACAGTTTTGCTTTCAGCATTTTGACCGAGTTTAATGTTACCTACTTTCCGAACGACTTGACAGAACGATTGTATAACGTCAGTACAGACAGCTCTAAAATTAAGCACTGAAATGTACGTTGCAAATCGGTTCAGTAGGTAATGTATGTGCAATATAATGATTTCTTCACAGCAGGTGTATCAATTTTCTAAAAGTGAGAATGGCCAAATGGAGCACGGTGTGGTTCTACTGTTAACTGCTTTTTAACTGTTAACTGATTTTTAGGCTATTATAGCTACCCTGCAATGCCACTTTTCTAAATGAATGTTAGCTAGCCCTATAGATTGTCCGTAGACATACACACAATACCTAGTCTGTTGTGTACACAATATCCCATTAAAAACACTTCGATTTAAAAATATGACAAACACTTTCATTTATTTGTCATTCATGGCAAAGGAAAGATTACTGAATCCATGTTTATTTGTTTCTTTTTACTAGAATGTATGTGTGTTAGCATGCATTTATGTGTAAGCCTATGAACGTCTCTCTCATAGTCTAATGTATACGCAATACTACTAGCACTTATCCATAACATACACAGTACAAAAATAAATGATATGTTGATGTAATCTGATGGAAAACATGTTTCTGGTTATGTTGATGTAATCTGAAGAAAAACATGTTTTCAACATCTAAAACATTACTCACACATACAAAGCACTGTCTATAAGTCATTAATTCAAAGTTGCTAAATATAGGCCATTAAAAGTATTGATAGCAGAATAAGGCCAAGTTAAGTATACCTTCCGGTTATGTTGATGTAATCTGAAGAAAAACATGTTGGCAAGTTACTCGCACATACAAAGCACTGTTTATAAGTCATTAAGACTTGAAAAATCTAGGCCTGTCACTAAAAGTACTGATATCCAAAATTAGGCCAAGTTACCAGAAACAATATTGGTTATCTTAGCTCACACAAATTAAACATGCTGTATTCCAGAGCAATGCTTCAACCAATGTTTCTAAATTACTTAAAGTAACTTGGCCCTGTATTTTTTCATCTTACCATCTGAAGAGTATGTGCTCATTCAAAGAATATGTGTCACATCAAAGTACAAATGGCAATCATTTATTGTGGAAATAATCAGCAATTCAGCTGCGGTACACCGTTTTAAAATGACTACACTGTATGTTTGAACAATTTTCTCCATCCAGTGCTTTGGGAATATGAGAAGCACATCATGAATAAAATGCACGATCAGAATAGTTTTGTTTAGAAGATTGTGTTCACGAATAAAATATTTAATTTCTTTATATCACAGAATAAACTATACTATGTGTGTGTCTGTGTGTGAGTGTGCGTATGTGTCAGAGGTGGTGTGTCTGTGTTTATACATAAAATATACTTTATTTTAGTTAGAAGTCAGTTTTGAACAACTTGGAAATAAGTTTGGGCAGTGTTACTCTCTGGGAGCAGTAATTTGTTACACTACAAAGTAACGAATGTTATTACTTTTTGTTACACACCAAACTCTCTCTCTCTCTCTCTCTAAAACAAAAAAAAAAACCGAGATTGCTCTCTTGCGTTCAAAATCAGAGGTACCCTCATCTGAGTGCGAATGGTCAAATACTGCACAGCTTAGTAAAAGGTGTTTTTTTTCCTTTGCAGTTTACCCAAATAACTTGGCAAGATTTGGCAAGATTTTAAATACAGTGAGACTAAAGGACACAATCATTTGCATCAATCAATTATTTTTATTCAAATACCATAGGCAGAGTGAAATAAAAACAAAAACATATTACCCTCTCGTCAAAATTATGAACTACTGCCAACTGCCAAGCCAATTCTGCTTTGATGCACGTGACATGGATAATTAAATTATCTTACTAACATTCAAAACAAAACCAACTCTCCGATATAGCCTTCCAAGTCTAAGCTAACAATATATTTGATAGCTTTGCAAGACACAAAAATCCTTCATTTTTGAAGAATTAAACAATGCAAACGTTGTTAAAGAAATAATGCACACTATATTAAACTGAACGAATGTATCAAAACTGCACTGCTACAGTTTACAGTGAATTTTCAAACTAAACAGACCATTTGCCTTTCTGCATTAAGACCATTTTATTGCTTTACCAATTACCACTGACTGGCTTATTTCGCCTTAGAATGATTGTATCTCATAAGAAGCAGCTTCTCAAACCTCTTATCCGACAGTCTGCTCCTTCTGGGGGCAAGCACCAAATCTCCTAGGCTGAACAATCGTTCAACTGGCGTGCTGGATGGGGTTGGCATATTATTTCATGTAAATGTTTTTGATCTTTAGGAACTGGTTGAGGGTCTCAATCCCTGGCCCTAATCTCAAATAGTCCATCACTTCTTTGTCTGCTGAGTAGGTGTTCTCGGAATCCGTTTCAAACACAAAAAAGTCCATCTTACTGCTAGTTGAGGCCGTGGGTACCGGTTGAGAGATGGCCTGGTGTTCCTGCGGGAGCGACGCGCGACATTCGGCAATGAGCAGCTCTTTCGTGCGCTCTCTCCTCACCTCATCTCTCAGCCACCGCAGTTGAAACTTCGGAAAACTAAGAGCTGCAAGGAGTGCATCTTTGCTCTCCAATGTGCCAGCAAAACTCGTCCTAATGGCCTGAAATATTAAATTAAAATTATATTCATATTAGTTTAAAATGTTATACATGTCTAGACTACCGTTATCCTCAGTGCTATGTGAAATAAAACATGCCTACATCTGAATTGCGCTTCTATTAAAACGAACAAAAATAAACAGTAATATGTATGCTTATAAGTAACCAACCTGAACAATAGCGTCGGGTATGCCAGCTGTCATCTTTGAGAGGTTGTCTTTCAGGGCAAGCGTCTTTGACATCAAGACTTCAAGGGTCGGCAGGAGATTTCCATAATAACAGTAATCCTCCCCTTGTAGGATATCTAATGCTGTTGTAAGGGGCTTCATGACAACACAATACTCTTTTAGGAATTGGCACTCCTTGTCGGTGAAGCACTTTATTCCCAATCTGATACATAGGCCATTCAGCTTGCTAATGGGGATCTCTGTGATTCGGGCCACTGCCTCATAGAAGGAATTCCACCTAGTGGATATGGGCACCAAAAGCTTTCTTCGACTCACATCCTCCACAAGTTCCGATGCAACTGTGGAGCAGCTTGCCGTGGCCCGGACGCTGTGCATTTGGCAATGCCACTTCTATAGACTGCTTTACTGTCTGGGTTGGCAGTTAACCATTTAACAACATCATAGGTAGAAGCATGACATGCGCACCTGTAGTGTGGGGGAAGAGAAAACTGGTCATCACGCTCAGTGGAGAGGGCTTCTGTAAGGTCTGTAAATGTGACGTTATCCTCATCCTCAGCCGGGCCTTCCTCATCATGTTCGGAATCAGAGTCGACAGGCTGGTACACTCTAAACGCCTTTGCAAAGTTTGACGCATTGTCTGTTACAGCTGTGACTGTTTGAAAGTCCAAAAGACGAATCGATCTGTTCAATCTCTGCACCGATAACATCGTAGGTGTGTCTGCCTCTGATTTTTTTACATGCGACCGCGGCCTTCTCGCGCTGTAAAGTCGACCTGTTAATTCAATGAACTGTCATGCCTAGAAATTATTATTACACATCCAGATGTCGGTAGTAGTAGAGACATATTCTATCTCTCTGAATGTTTTTTTCAGCTCAGCTTCCATTAAAGCGTATTTGCTGTCTAGATAGTTCGCAAATGTTTTTCTGATTGGCATTCTACTACCGCCTCTCATTGGTATTTTCTCAAGAATCTTTCTGAAAGAAGGAGAGTCAACCATGGAGATGGGTAACACTTCGTCGACAATATACCCAGCCACAAGCTTCTTTAGTTCACGTTCGTTCACTGCTTGCCCTGCCTGTAGCTGAAAATCAAGTTGTTTAGCCGTAGGACACTGCCATCCTCTGCAGCCGCAGAGGTCTCATTTTCGGATGGATGTTGATGTTGCTGTGCTGTTTTAGCAGATGTTTCGGGAGATTTGATGTCGTGTTTTTTGCAGTGGAAAGCGATTTAGTACCTGCATATAGTTTACAATGTACAACGATATTTTTATTGTCTTTCTTGTTGACAAAATCAAAGTAATGTGAATAATTCCAGCTGCTGAACGTAAACGTTTCCATCTTTGATCCAGCTAGCAAAATGCCAGTCACAGTGTGTGTGAGAGCAGCGCGCGACCATGGTCCTTTGACGTAGGCCTAATGAGTCAATAGAGATTGGCTTGCTTGGGCTGTCAATCTTATGATATTCTAATAAAACTCTGTTCATCACAGGCATGATAGGCCTAACAGAAGTAACGTGGTAACAACCTGTTTCTCCGATTGGTAACTGTGATATTATTACTGAAATTTGAATAGTAATTCGTTATATTATTCGTTACTGAAAACAGTAATATTATTACAGTAATGCGTTACTAGTAACGCGTTACTGCCAAACACTGGTTGGAAGTGGGCATCTGAGTCCTGCAACTAGGTCTGGTATTCTACATTTCATCTCTGGTTCTTTTGGAATATTCTGATGTGTTTTGGTCTTGGGTTTAGTTTGGGACAAAAGCTGTGGTTTGGTATCTTTCATTCATTTCTTGTGTGACTGCCCATGTCTGTAACCTTTGTTAATTGTTTAAGGTAGTTGAACCTCGTCTTTATATTAGACGTGAATATTTGTTCTAACTTAATCATTTTCATCTGGTTGTGAGTTGTACGTTTTTATAAAGGTTGGTCCAGTACTTTGCTCTGCCTATCAACACATTTGGTGATTTTCATTATATTACTGGCATTTAGCAGACACTTTTACAAGGGTACAATGGCAGTGTCCTACCCAGAAATCAAACCTTGGGGTCTGGTTATAGTACAATTACTGCAGCCTTAATGACATAGTCCAAGCCCTTGACAATAAGCATAATTTTACTGTCCTTTCCAAGACATTTGATACAGTTGAACTTTCCATCTTAATTCATAGATTAAAGGACATTTACAATTGGTTTCAAAATGACCTTTCAAATAGAACCTAATGTGTATCTGTTGATAACCAAAAATCTTCTTGAGGAGCCTTGAGGTACACTGAAGGCTTCATCCTGCGTCCTGTGCTGTTTATATGAATGATCTTTCATGTGTTTTAATCAACTCAAATTGTAATATCCACTGATAAAATTTTTATTTCCATGCCCACACCCTTGTCCAAGCCTTTTAAATACTTCAGAATGCTTTTAATTATATTCAGTCTGCACTTCTTTATCTGAAGCTCGTCCTTAATGCAGGCAAAACTAAATGCCTAATGTTGTCAAGGTCTCATTTTTAGTCCTTAGATGAACTGAAAATCACCACACTGAATGGCAATTGCATTGAAAGAGTATCATCAGTGTTGGGCAAGTTACTCAGGAAGTGTAATAAGTTACATTTAACTTATTACTCCTTTAAAAAGTAATATTACTTTACTTATTATTTGGTATCAAAAGTAATTTGTTACGTTACTCGTATATTACTATATTACTTTCGCTACCACCCCCCCCTTCCGAAAAAGTGACGTACAACCTGTTTAGCCAGCTCCTTTTAGAACTGAATCCACTTTATTAGAACAATAATTAACCTTACAGGTGGAGTCAACAATCAGCCAAACTGCATAACTGCAAACACTGCCGCCTCTCAAACCTGATGGGATACAGGTATATATATATATATATATATATACCTGTATCCCATCAGGTTTGAGAAAAAAAAAAAAAAAAATATATATATATATATATATATATATAAAGCAACAGTCTCTCCCAACTTTTTAACGAATGTTTTTCTGCATATTCCGTCATAAGAGCAACAAGGAGTATTTAATGGTTTTACAAAACATAAAACACCACATTTAGGCTGATATCGTGTCCAGCTTCTTGTTTTGTCATCTCTGGCCTGACATATTAAGCAAGGTCCTACATATATACCCAGCGACGAGCTTCTTCAGATCTTGTCCACTTAACGTCTCTCCACCACCGTGTCCTGCTCTGAAATCCAGTTTCTGTTGTTTAGCCGGAGTGCATGCATCACTGGCAGTAGAGGCCTCCGTGTCAGCGCCAAGTTTCACATTGCTGTGCTGCCGTATCAGATGCTTCAATAAATTAGATGTTGTATTTTACGCGGTTGAAAGCATTTTGCTGCTTGCACAAAGTTTACAACGGACGACAATGTTCTTTGCATCTTTGACTGAGACAAACCCAAAATAATAACAATACTTCCAGCTGTTGAAAGTATGCCTTTCTTCCTCTCCCTCATCCTCCATTCTTTGTTTAGCTTTTTGGCTAGTAGCCTGCCGCGCGTACACTTCATCATAGGACAAAAAACAAATTGTGTTCTTGCAATGAGGTAATGCAGCATTACTTGGATTAATAGCTGTAATATAATTACTGTTTTAGAAATTGTAATCCTTTACACTACTTGTTACTGGGGAAAGTACCTAATAATATTACAGTATAATAATAATAATATTACTGAGTAAGGCGTTACTGCCCAACACTGAATATCATGCCATGAATACCTTGGGATCTGGCTTGATGAAAAGCATATTTAAAATTGCTTATAGATAAATTAATTTAAGGGAACCCCGGCCTTAACCCCAGGGGCGACATAGCTCAGGAGGTAAGAGCGGTTGTCTGGCAGTCGGAGGGTTGCCGGTTCGATCCCCGCCCTGGGCGTATCGAAGTGTCCCTGAGCAAGGCACTTAACCTCTAACTGCTCTGGTGAATGAGAGGCATCAATTGTAAAGCGCTTTGGATAAAATCGCAATATAAATTCAGTCTGTTTACCGTTTAATATGTAAACGCGTTCAATTATATAAATATGTTATTAAAACCACATGAAAGATTTTAGTTATTTAAATATATTTTTTAAATCCTTCAACTCATAGGTCGTCATTGTTATTATGGTCGCAGTGCTCTCTGGGTAGTGACATCAAATGGTTGCTTGGGTCTCCAGTCCATTGCTGTTGTCCATTGAGAGGCATTGAAAATGTCTTCTGTTCAGCCTTTTCAATTCAAGCCAGGGCAGGACATTACTCGGGAGGAAAGCACCAAGGACAGCCCTCATGAAATAAATCAAAATGATGAAGATCAGAGGCTACGAGAGTAGGGCATAAGACTAGAGATGGTGTCTGTGCGGCACTGTTCACCTATGCCAGCAGAGATGGAAAAGCTGCCTGTTGTATCATCATGTATCATCTGATGTCATCATCCTCATTAATTTAATTGACAGAACGTTATTGTATATATATATGACGTGAATCAATTATAACGCTACGATATGAGCTTAAACTGGTGATAATACCTTATTTCAATGCATAGACTAATCCCTATATGATAATATGTGCTGATCCACCAAGATGTTTATTGAATCAACCCTATTCACAGATATCCCGTGTATCACATCACACACAAATTCTGTGGTATTGTATTGATAATTTTAACTATTAATAACCGAAACTACTGGACAATACAACTGAGTTAACTCCAGTGCAACCAATGTTTTATGTCGCCTACCCAAAGTGCACAACGTGTCTAAAATAATGGCAATCTCCATAATGGCAAAATTTCTATTAAAGGCTGGGTTTAAAAAAAAATCTTTTGTGTGGTTTTTAGAACATATTTCCATAGTTTTAAGGCATTTACAGCATATTAAGCCATATATGTCTTAACAGATGGGGTTCCCAAGAACAAAGTTAGGCTTCTTTTTCAGGTATAATCTTGTTTTAGTTATAAAATCAAGAGGAAACTCATTGTAGCTATAGCTTTTTACCTGTTTTAGACTATGGAGACATATTTTATATGCATGCTTCCTCTACTTTACATGCCTTGGATTCAGTCTACCATAGTGCTTTGAGCTTCATCTCAGGTGCTAAATCCTTAACCCATCATTTTCTGTTATATGAATTGTCTGAGTTGACTTCTTTACATCGGCGGAAATTGATCAACTGGTATATATTCATTTATAAAACAATTATTGGTCTATTTCCTTCATACCTCAGCTATCTGCTAGTTGGAAATACACATAATACACCTCCTCCCTTAGTGATGTGATAAAGTCCCTTGTCCCTTGGTGATATTTTGCACCTTACAGTTGGAGCAATCAGCAACCTTTTTTAACTTGACAAATTACTTTCAATTGCTGACTTTAAACATGTAATAAATTACGCTGTGACTGAAATATGCTCTGCTTTTTAATTAGTGTTACACTGCTGTCTCATTCCCCGTTTGATGTTGTAACTTGTTTGTCTACCGTCTTGTGTAACTCTGTGTTTTATGTAAGAACGAGGTAACGACTGCCTTTTTGTGATTTTGCATCTACGACCACAGAGTTGGAGACAGTCACGTCCAGTTGAATGAGAGGCGCATTGGATTGTTTGCTCAGTACTTTTTACAAACAAAATATCTTTTTTCACCTGGTTATCTCGCACCGATTCTAAAATATTGCGGATTCTCGGTCCTTTACTGAACTCAACCACATCCTGATCCAAGAAGCCAAGCAGACCTCAATTTTGCCAGCTTATTTATTTATTTTTTTTCTGTGGGTACAATATGTTTAGTTATGTTTCTTCTGCCATTAGTGGTACTTTCACTCGTAATAAATGTATCTCTAAAGCTAAACTGCTGAAAAAGATTTCCGAACTGGAAGCTTCCAGACTATTCAAGAAATTAGATGTAGTGAGGAATTTTTGGCCCACCTGGATGCCAGGTCTATTTCCTCTTCACACACTGTAGCTTATTAGCCCAAGTACCCCCTCGCAACAGTACAAGTTTGTTACTGTAAGAAGGAAGCACAGTAGCAAAAAACTTATGGTATACATTCAACCCTCTCCGCTAGAATTTTCTAACCACTTGTTAACACACTGGTCGAGGAACATTACATTACATTACATTACAGGCATTTAGCAGACGCTCTTATCCAGAGCGACTTACACAACTTTTACATAGCATTTTACATTGTATCCATTTATACAGCTGGATATATACTGAAGCAATGCAGGTTAAGTACCTTGCTCAAGGGTACAACGGCAGTGTCCTTACCCGGGAATCGAACCTGCGACCTTTCGGTTACAAGCCCAGTTCCTTACCCACTGTGCTACACTCCGTCCTGAACAGTAACCTGAAATATCGTTAATAATTGGTGACTCCATATTCCAAGATGTGAGAATTTTTAAACCAGCAACTATAGTAAATTGTATTCCTGGTGCTAGAGCGACCAACATAAAGGCAAATCTGAAAGTGCTGGCTAAGGGTAAACATAAATCTTCCCAAATTGTTATTCATACAGTCCATATGAGGCAATTGGAGGTCACGAAAAGTAACTTTGAATCTGTGTGTTTGATGGCAAAGATGGTGTCCCGGTCAGTAATCTGCTCTGGTCCCTACCCTATTCGGTGCAGTGATGAAATATATAGCAGAGTATTGTCGTTAAGTCCCTGGTAAGCCGAGTGGTGTGCATCAAACAATGTGGGTTTTATAAATAATTGGCAAAGTTTTGGGGGCAAGCCCGGTCTTTTGAAAAGAGATGGTGTTCACCCATCCTGAGAGGGCACCACTTTTCTATCTAGATTGCAGACACCCTGCCCTACACAGATGTCTGCTAGCTCTCCAAAACTGCAGAGTAAACTTCACCCTATTCAGACTGTGTCTCTCCCTGTATTCTAAATAATTTAAATTCCAAAATCCAAAGTTTGCCACAAAAAATGTATCAATATTGACACAAAACATAATGTTATTAATTCCAGAAGTAATATTTTGAAACTTGGACTATTAAACATAAGATCCCTTAATTCTAAGGCAGCTCTTGTGAATGAACTAATCACTGACTATTGTCTTAACATATTATGTCTCACTGAAACATTGCTTGATATGGATGATAACTTTTTTAAATGAGTCCTCTCAGCCTGGTATCATATATAGTCAAATCCCCCATCTTTGTTGAAGAGGCAGTGGTGTTGCTACTATTCACAATTCCCAGGGTTTCCGCCAGTGTATTAGTGTATCAGTGTATCAGTGTTCTTTACCCTCATTGTGCGTAGAGTGACGTTCAACACTTGAAGCTTCCAACTATCACAAGCTAACATTACCTAGCAAGCCACCATTTTTCATTTAGTAGGCTAACTAACCTCATTACAAACTGTGTTATCACTTCATCTCCTCGGTAAGTACATTCTTTTTATATTAACTTGAGCAGTGTGTAGGTAACGTTAAACTAGTACCATGAATGTAACGTTCGATACATTGTAACATTACATGACTTATTAATCGCCATCGAAATAACGACTTCACTTGTTTATTAATAACGTTAGCTTGATGACATTGATGTGCACAACAACGTGGTCATTTAGCTAACTTAGCTAGCTAGCCAAATAGTCAGTAACACATTAGTTTATGTCCTCTCCTTTATGAGCACTGATCTGAAAAGAGACTGGATAGTTTAATGCAACATGGTAGCGATACTACTTTGCTTGCTTTCACCTACCCAGCCTTTTTTTTTTTTTTTTTTTGAGTTCAGTGCTTATGAAGGAGAGGACACAATTAAAAGCAAATAGAATGCACCAAGTGTCGATTTTTCCCTAGGCCTTAAAGTAAGGTGATCAGATTTCTGAAATTAAAACCGGGGATATTTCCAGTCAATATATCATTAAAGTAGGCTATCCTATGTTGTTATCTATGAAATAAAAAAGGGGGACAATTCTGGTTTCATGTATTTTGACCATGGTAACTGTTGTACTGTAATAAACTATGGTCTTGAAAAGATATTTGTGGTGATGTTGTGGATTCACTTGACACTTGCTAGCTTCTGGCCGAGTTTTCCACAGCAGTTTTCTCTAAAACTAGCGCGAGCAAGTAGTTAGTAGAAGAATAAGAGTGATATGAAGCTGCTATAGCGACCAGCCCCCTCTGTTGGCCAAAACAAGCACAATGTGATTGAGACATCAACCGGTAGGCTCTTCTGCCCGGTCTTTTTTGCCACGTAAAATATTATTTCACTTTGCAGTCTGTTTTTAACGCACAGTTAAAAACGGGGACATTTCCAGGGACAGCTCCAGCTGGGGACAGGCCACCAAAACCGGGGACGTCTGGTCACCCTACCTTAAAGTGATCAGTTTGGATCTCTTGGTTGATCTAGAACTGTAGCCAATTAGGACTTGAATACAAGTTTTTTGTAGAGTGCAAAAAACTTTGATATTATTTATTTTAATTTATTTTGTTGTTGAAATGTGCCCAGCATTCCACGGATGTAAGAATCAGTAGCCAATCAGGACCTTTTTCAAGTTTTTTGTAGAGTGCAAAAACTTTGATATTATTTATTTTAATTTAATTTGTTTTGTTGTTGTTGAAAACACAGCATTCCAAGCCTGTACATTGTTGTCAGATTCTTTGTAAGACTCTGTTATGCTGTAAATAGTTGTTGATTTTTTTCAAATGTGTGTTGAATAAATTACTTATTTGTAACAACATTCGCATTACATAGTCATATTTTCAAATCTGCAGTCAGCTTTTAGCACTGATTAATATAGGGCCCTATGGAATCTGTTATAGCTTTTTTAAATTCTCAAGTCCGCGATTCCGTCCGTGATTCTGTTATCACAGAAACTATGGGGCCCTACCTTAATGCTGCCATCAGTCTGTTGCTGGCCCGCGACGGGCCCCCATCAAAAAAGACACTTGGCCGCCGGCCGGCGCCGGGCCGCCGGCCCCCGTCTAAAGATACTTGCCACCGGGCCTAACAACTTATATGGGGGAAACCCTGATTCCCTCAAGTTTAATGGGGGCATTACAACAACTGGGTACATGCACCTCATTATTGCACCTCATTATTACACTGATATCGCATCAAACAAAAGCTAGCAGACGTTATTGTGTTTGATTTCAATGCTAAGTTAATGGAATGTTTTGCTTCTCGCTTCTTCTCGATTTGCCGCAAAACAAAATCGAAGAAAAAAAAATGGAAACCGTACTTACGTGTGGACTTGCGCTAAAAAAAAATAGGTCTTTGTTTCTAATGTTAGACATTTAAAATGAAATAACTAATCGAAAGATTAAGGGTGACACATTCATTAGAAGGACAATATCAGTCATCAGAAGCAGAAGTGTTATAAAGTGCAATTCCCCTTTAAGTGTTAAGCTCGTTTCTATAGAGAGGACACGCTAGTTTGCTTAGCCTGAATTGTCAAGCTGGCCTTAACCTTGTATTCTCTTCTCTATCTATGGGGATCCCACCCGTTACCCCGCCCTGAGTTCAGAGACCACTCCAGCCTATTTCCTTGGCCTGAGTCCTGAGTTGCTACTCAGAGGGGATTTTTTCCCCTTGTTAAATAAAAAAAAAAAAAAATCTAAATTGATAAAATGCACCTACCCCATTTTGCGCTCACTCAGGTTAGCCTTTCATTCACATTGTGTGCTAAAATCATTAAATACATTTTCAGAAACCATAACCAGTTATAACAAAAAGATGGCCAGTGTACTTTTTAAACAAATTTCCATCAAAATGGAGCAAATTCTTTATTTAGATGGGGACTATTTGCAATAGGTTGGTGGTGAAACGAAAGTACTTTGCACATATAAAAAGCTATCACTGTCACTGCATCAAGTTGTTTATATAAAAAGTACAAAGGTCAGGTTCATCATAATTATGAATTTGGCTGTTTTGTTAATTATTTTTTATTTTTATTTTTTTTTTTACAAAATGGAGTTATATGACTACCAGCATATTGGCTATTTGGGGCATTGGCTAGATGGACAATGCTTGTTGTTAGGATAAATTCATTGTAGGTTTTGCTTTTTTCATAGGAGATGTTGGTCATAAGAACAATATAAAATTACTCCAGCTTTATAATTTAATAATGTGTCATGTTGCCATTATTTCTTAGTTATAGCAAAGTGCTTTTAGGCTACTTAACTACAGGTTTAATGGGAAATTTAAACCGGGCCATAATAATTCTACATTTTGCAATGTTTAAATTTTTATGGTGGGAAAATTGACTAATTTAAACAAATTTCTCTTCTTTATAAAAATTCATTCAAACTCAGGTTTTGGAAAAAGTGACAGCACTACTCTGCATCTGCTGCACAAGAATGTCAGTTTTTTCTCAGAAGGAAATTCTTCTAATGATATCCTCATCTTCCTTTCCAGTCGTAGATCACAGAAATCTGCAGGACACGTGGGCAGAAAGCACACAGCTCTTAAAGGGAATGAAAAGATGTCATTTGACTGAATCCAGCAGCATCACACCCACTGATAATATATTCAGCTTAATCCAGCCCATTTCCCATTGTGCCAAGTGCTGTGAGGTGTGTGCTCCTCACCTCTGGTCACAAAAATATCAACATTCAGTAGCCACGCCCAGTGCAACCATGCATTGTGCCATTAAATGTGCCCATGTGCAGAGCCAATTAAAGCACTTTCTACTGTATTATTATAACACTATGTATTGCAGAAAAAGAGGTACAGTCTGTGTATCGTTCATTAATTCCAACTAAATAGGCTGACATTCACTGAAGCTTGATCATGTCATAGGAAGTAGTGGGTAAGTACTTTTCTCATAGGACAAATGGCTGCTACTACCGTTGCTATTATTGCTGTTATTATTGCTACGTATATTTCGATGCATTTTTTTTCAAAGTTGGTTTGAAAGCTGCCTGTGACATTCGTTTTATGTTTTATGAGGGCATGATTTGGAAATTGATTGTACTGTATGTTCAGGGTCTCCTTAAGAGAGGTCCCACTTCCATGATGATGTCCTTTCAGGCCACACCTATTCGTCTCTGCTGGTTTCTCAGTCCTTATAAGAATAAGGCCAATCCTTATGGGCATGGTTTGATTGAATCTAAAAAAAAAAACATGCACCATGATGCTAACTGCACTGCAATGGGAACAGAGCTAGCTACAGTAAGACCATGGCTACTTGTTATGAAAGTTGCAACTATCTTGTGCCAACTTTGCCCCGCATTTGTTGCACATGTGTACATTTATATTGTAAATAAACTAAGCATTTGATCTTATTAGCAAAGACATGTATTCTTGTATGTATGTTTTTTATCTGTCACATAATTTCATTATGTGATTTGGATGTACTGATCAGGAGTGCATTTCCCGAACAACAATGAAGGTCACCACTTAACCAACATAGTAGGCTACGATGGATCGTTAGAGAAACTACCAACCTAGTCACGACTCTTCCCCAAAACCGTAGTGAGGTCGCAAATTGGCACCACTGTAGTTCGTATCACAGTAGCTCCAACAATGTCGTTAATGATGCATCGTGTGGAGTGTTAAAATGTCTCCCAAGACTAATCCGTGTAGATGGAGCATTCATAAACTCGTACAGTGCCATGAAAGAAGTTGAAAATTATAATGGGATGTGTGAAGAGTTTTATATCCTACCTAATCAGAAAATTCTTAATTAGGATAAAACAATTATGAGTACGCTCTGTTAAAGTTCCGCAAAATGGAACTTTCTGGTGGCTGAGTAGGTTCTCCGCTACATGCTATTAACCCCTTAGCGCACATGCCAACTCCAGATGTGAACACCACAGAAACTTGAAAAATGGCTTAAATGAAGCAAGGCATTTGTACAATTTACAGTACTAAGGCAGATTGGTTTATATTCATAATTTTGGAAGACATAAAGTGCCACAAATGCAACTGTCTAGACAAAAAATCTAAAATGAATTTGCACTTTTTTAGTTTACAATGAAATATTGAAAGATTGCATATATACAGCAGGTTAAACTATACATGTGCTGGATCAAAAACTTCTTGACCACAAGTTCATAAAATCTAAGGCTGGATATGTAGAACTACTATAGATTTATGAAGTGAAAACTAAGCAGTGTACCCAGCGTCTCCAAATCTATCCAAAATGTCTAAATTATGCATTGCTGTAAGTCACAACATATTCACATATTTCACTACAAATCAATTGTTTTGACTCAAGAAACTTGCTGTTGCATCATTTTCAAGTGAGAATTATAAGCTTTCAGTCAGTACAGTGCTCTAAAATAGCTAGGGGTCCAGAAACATATCCAAAATCTCTCCAAAATGGAATAAAATGCTTTTTGTCAATTATAAAGCATATAAATGAGCCCCTTATGAAGGTTTAAGATGGAACATTGTTATCAGATTAAAAAATAATGCAAAAATATTGTCACACAGTACCTAAATGTGTAATAATTAACTCTTGTATGTATTTCTATCCTCTGTACTCTCGTATGTTTTCTTGTGTGGGGATGGGACGACATGAAAACAATTTTCAACCGTCCACCACGTTTTGGCAATGTTCCAACTCTCACGTCATCACTGTTGCATGCTTCACAAACACTATTACACTAATACTAACGCTTACATTACAGTGTGAAATATCCACATTATATAATACCACTAACCTATTTAAAGACACTCAATTTCAAAAATAACGTATATAACCAAAATATTTTGAGCAGTAATACTTGCATAGCAATGATGAAATCTTATCTACGTTCAATAGATGGAGACAGAGACAGTAAATCAATGATACTGTTCTATTTGCTTCTGTTTTGCTCCAGAAAACGATGTCAGCTAGGTCTATCATCAGACATATGGCTTATGCCCAGAAGTCCTCAATAATAATAGTATTTTCCAAGAAATTACGAAAAAACGTTGGGTGCAACGTTTTTTACTGCTACCACTGAGTGAATGTGTAAGTGAATGCGGTGATAAGAAAAATTTTGGTTACGCTGACCTAGAAAATGCTATTCCAAAAGCAAAATTAGACATGTTATACATCATTAGAAAGCTTATACTCTCACCTACTGAATAAATGAATTGTGAATCAAGCCAGACTGTAAAAAGGCGTATATATTTCACAAACGGATTGTCCAAGACAATATATGACCACTCAGTCTCAAAAGGGACATCTCTACCAACGGTAAAACCAACGGTAAGGTTGTATATTTATTCAATAGTTAGTGCCAGATATTGACTGTAGAATGACATGGTATCATTTTAAAAAACTTTTTCTCGTTTATTTCATTATTTAGTGAGCAGCATTTTCACTGCTGTATTGGCATATCTTAGGGCTATTGTTGGGTTTATCTTGTTGCTATGACGGAATACGATTTTTCAGTGGTGAAATAATATTTTTATGAATGCCAAGATAGACAATATTATCCATTATGTCATGGGTGGGGGGTGTAGTTGTAGATGATACTGCAGGGAGGGGGTTCGTGTTAAATGAACGACCAGAGTGACAATGGTGGTGCTGCAAAACTCTGTATTCGGCATAGTTGTCGTGTATCTTCTACTAATGAAACTAAAACAAAGCGTTTCTGTTTTTAACTCATACTTCGGTTGCAGTAGCACTGAATGTCTGCGTTCAGTAATCTCGGCCTGCTGGCGTGCCGACCACTAGGGGCTTTGCGCTAAGAGGTTAAATAAAGCAGCATTAAACATAATGGTCATATTTCCTTTTGAAGCATGACTATCTATCTGTCTATCTATCTATGTCTGTCTGTCTGTCTGCCTGTCTGCCTGTCTGTCTGTCACAGTCAGTCTATACATTCAGTCATATACTCCGGTTCAAAGCCCTGACCCTTGCCTACACTGCAGCCAACAGGACAGCCCCCATCTACTTGAAGGACATGATTCAATCCTATGTGCCTGCTCGACCACTCCGCTGTGTCACAAAAATGACAAACCACTTTGCACTTTATTCTTTGCTTTTTATTGGTACAAATTGAGTACAGAGAACAGTCATTACATATACATCAAAGGAAACAGTGATAGTAAAAAGGAAAACATTACAGGGATTGAGCACAGGGGAAGAGAAAATAAAAAATATATAGGCTATATAAGGTCCATAATTTACACGCCTTGATAGATTTGCTGTTACAGAAAAAGTTTCAAAGAATTAATATAGCCCATTGTTCTACACATTTGCTGAATACATTAAAAAATCGTTCAGATATCAGACACATCGGGTTTCTGGGATTACAGCAAATTGTTATGTTTGTATAGATGTTTACATTGCTGGTTACATAATAATTAGTGTCTTGAGGCGAATCGCAATGTCAGGTTCATGCTTGTAGGCTACTGTCTGTAGCCTACTTGTGCTTGAAACTTACAAGTTATTTTGTGGCTTTAAATGGGCTTGCCAGATATGTGATTGGCTATGGGAATATGGTGGTAATGTGGCTTCTATATGTACCATATGTACTCAAACTTATTAAAATAGACATCTCAGAGATACTAGTTAAGCATTAAGCAGCATTCATTATAGCTAGCTAGCCTATTTACCGATCACTGCATGTAACTAGCCTACAGCTGACTAGCTCCAAACATAATATTATGCATTGCATGCTCAGCTGGCTAGCACGGAACTGAAATTTATTAAATTATGGGGGAAACTGTTCAGACCCAACTAAAATACACAGCATGCTAGCTAGCTGGTTCGCTATGAAAAAAATAAATGTAACTTAGCTATATCCTGCTTTGTTCAGCTTTTGTCTTCTCACCATGACAGCTAACATAACCAAGTGCCATTCACACACATTAAAATAGCTATCTAGCGACCTAGTTAGCGCAAAGAAAGGTTTGTTTATGTAGAAAATCTATCCATATCCGCTCGCTCCTCGCTAGCCTCAAACAGACACTTGAGCAGATGTCATGTGCTCCCAGTATGATTTGTGCATAGGCTAACGATAGCTTAGCTTTCTTTTAAGGAGGAGGATTTTTTTTTTTTTTAAGGAGGATTTCTTTTTTAGAAAAAGGATTATACCTCTGGGCCACATTAACATAGTGAACCTCAAATCTAAAAACCACTGTTTTAGATACTGGCATGGTTTTAGAGGGGGTTGACACTTTTCAGTTTAAAAACATTTCCATGCTTGTGATCTGATATCTACCGCTGATAGCTAATGTTACCGATATGATGGCTAGTGAGCTGACAACGGAAGTGCCACCTGCCACTGCCTTGCAAATAGACTGGTTACAGTAGCTAACTGAGTGGCAGAGACAGGAAAAATAAAAAGTTAAATTAACTTCACTTTTATCTTCTTGTCTTCATGATTTTTACAATTATTTTCAACGATGTTTGAATACCCCTCTATAGGCCTACATCTCATTAAATCATTTTCTGCATACTAATGGTTTCAATTGGTCTTGAGTGGAATCTGAATCCTTGTTGAACAAGACCGAGCCAAGCACGAGTAAAAATGCAGGTGAGTTCAAGACAAGACCAAGACCATTCAAATTTGGTCTTGAGACTGGTCTCGAGAACAAGACCGGTCTTGAGTACTACAACACTAATTACTAAATTATAGCAGTTTTGTTTTATAGCCTAAGGGAAAATGTGTCAAGGCGTATTACAGGCACATGGAGAAAAGCGCTAAAATGTGCAGAACAAGGCAAAACACAAAATAAAAATTAGTTGCTATTTATTAAGAAATACAAAAAGTTTTTTAAGGAAATCCTTCAGTCATAATGAATTCAGGTAGCTTCTTCCTCCCCTGCCCCAGCTATGTGGAATGCACTTTTACATACATGCTGTCTCTCTCCTCTTATAAGTTCCACAGGGAATGCACAGCTTTAGTTGTGTGTGAGCAGGGACCACACACAAATATACTGCATTTCACGTAGTTGTCTTTAGGCAAAGTCACAGTTTCCGTGAAAAACTGAAAGTATGTCAGTTTTTTCATTGAAAATGAATTTAATCAATTTTAGAATACGGCTGTAACATAACAAGATGTGGAAGAAGTGAAGAGGTCTGACTACTTTCCACAGGCACTGTAGCTTCCCTTTTTTGTTATGTGGTCCTTACCTGTTTCTCTTGTGTCTGGTTGTTTTGCTTGTTCCCTTGTTAGTTTTATTATTATTGTTTTATTGGTTGATTAGGTTTCCTCACCTGTGTCATTAGTCAGTAGTCTCACATGATTGTTCTTTGTACATGAGTTTGCTGTTTGTTCAGTCTTTGCTCAGTTTTTGTTGCCTTCCCACAAATCCTCAGCCTGACTTCTAACTCCTGTCTTTTGTGATTTCTGGTTTATTATTTCTCGTGTTTGTTAGCTCTTCTCTTGTGGTTTCCCTGCATTATTTGTTTTCTCCTAATACTAGTATTTAGTGTTTAATACTCTGTGTGTTCCCTCCTGTTTGTTATTTTGGTTCTCCTTATTAAAACTGTTCTGTTCGGTTATCCCGTCCATCCATGGACTGACACAAACTGCCTGTATTTTTTAACAAGAGTCAAATTCTAAAAATGCTGTTATTTTAAGCCTAAGTATTTGAAACATTTCATCTGCGTTGCTGCAGTCATTTTTATTTTAAAGTCGACTCTGGCCTTTCTACATTTTAGAGGTATTAAAAAACATTTTTTTGTATTTTTCCCATCCATATTTCCTTGTGATAGTATATGCCATTTGGAAAATCACAAATCACATAACCACCATTCAGATAACTGACATGAGATGTGCCCAACAGAATAGACACCTCCTTATCTCACTTTGTTAGCTACCTGTTACTGCTCACACCAATTTTACTAGTACTAGCCTACAGGGCAGTGAATGGAACTGCGCCACTATATTAACCCTACACCCTGACCTAATCTTTTCACTTTTTAACTTCTGGTTTACTGGCTATTCGCTCCCTATGTAGTCATTCCTTTCAGTCATGATAGCTGTCTGTACTGCACCAATGCTGGAACAAATGTCATGGTTCTGTGTTTCTGTCTCTGTTTTTCCTTGTTGGGCCGCCAGATGGCGGCACTTCTGTTTTGTGTCCTGCTCGTTCCCCTGTTGGTTAATTGTATTATTGCTTTCAATTATTTTATTATTGTTTCTGCTTGTTTCGTTCTTCCCACCCTGTCCTGGTTTGATTGTTAATTGTGCCCTCCTGTGTCTTGTTGGTTTTGAGTCTATTTAAGTCCTTTGTCTCCCTGACTTGGGTGCTGGTTCCTTGTGTTTCTGCCTGCATTCCCGCTTGTGTTTTGGACTGTATGTATCTGCCTGCTTTTGTTCTGCTTGTGTGTGTTCCGCCTGTCCATATTCTGTCCTGCCTGTGTTCCGCCCTGTTTGTGTTCTGTTCTGTTTTTTTGTTTGTTTTTTTTTTTTTTTTTTTGTTCTTAAGAATTCTTTTGAGTTCAGTTTTGCTCCTCATGGCCCCTTTGTTTGTTCTTGAGTTTTTTTTTGTAATTAAATTCTTTATTAGTATTCACCCCTTTGGAGTTTCATTATTTTTTCCCACTCTGCGTTTGGGTCCATTTCCTCAAACCCTGACAACAAATTTGCCATGGTGGTCAGAATAGCATACTTTTTGTTCATCTTCAGAGGGAAACTGAAAATGCACCTCTTCTGACTGAATATTGATTCCCCACTCATACTCCCCTCTATCTGTTCAGTTTTACCAGTTCTTCTGTGTTTGTTTGTCACACTTAAGTATGTATCTATGCTCCTTCAGGTGTTTACATTTTATTCCAATTCTCAGTGTGTTGAATGCTACTCCTGCTTTCTTACTGCTTATGTCTTGGTCACTACAAGGAGGTGGTGCTGTTTAATCATTTCACTGTAATGTTATGTCCAATGACACCAGTACTTGACACTATGATGTGATTTTATCCTTTTAGTCACCTGTAAATTTTTGTTGTCCTACCTCGCATGACTGTAGTATGTTGTTACTGGGTGTGTTAACCTAGCAATTAATACATATTGATATTTTCTGCTGTTCTGTAATGTCTTCTAATTTCAATTTGACCAAGCTTATTTATTAGTGTGTTAACTGAGGAGACCTGGTAAAGTGTATATTGTTCCCCGTTGTGGCCACTGAGTACCTCTATGTAACTGCCTGTATGAATTTGTACTGGAGCAGACTGTTCTAAAAGTGGATACTAGAATCATAATTTTGGATGGTTTTATAGTCATGTCATAACTGTCACTGCTATAAAGTGCTGTAACCATTGGCCTAACTCAAGTCCCATATTCCTTGTCACAGACCTGTATGTCTTTCTACACAGTGGCATTGAATTTTTGCTAATTAGTAAATTCAATGGAGTAGGAGTATGGTTGGGTCATTGTTAAGTTTCAACAATATTTGTTGTGAGAAGTGCAGCTATTTACCAAGTTTGTATGTATCCTTGTAATTTTGGACTTCATTAGTTGCCTAAATTTAGTGGTGAAAAATCTGGCACCATGTTTCTAAAACGGAAACATGGTTTGCATGTTTCACATTCAAAACATTTTGATTTTATTTAGAATAGTTTGGTAGGACAAATTTTAATTCTCAAAAATTCAGAGAATGATGCAACCTAAAATAATTTTTATGAAATTTGGAGAGCTGTATGGAAATAAGGAGCCCATCTTGGTCCTTTATTCCTTGTACTTTAACTGCAGGCAAGAAGGAAGAGAGTCACTGGTGAAGGATTCCTGTGGGCTGAGGTAAGATGTACTGAACCAACTATATCCTCACATTCACAACCCTGGGGCTCAGAACCAGTAGCCTACAGGTACCCACCTCCTCCACAGTTTCCTTAATCTGTAGTGCCACAAGTCTCTGTGAAGCACCCTGCCCCTGGGCCAGCCCAGTATCCTCATACCAGCCTCAAGCACAACATAGGTCAGTACAGCACAGCCTTAAAGAACCATTAGAACCAGCTAACATCACAGAGCATCTGAATGTTCTGGGTCTTGAAATAGGGTGATCCACCTGCACTTTAAACTCTCAGGTAATGTGGAACATATATGCACACAAACCAAGCCAGCTGGCGTTGAAGGAAGTGGTCCCAGAGATGTTTAGAATCTGGTGGGTGTGAGTCCTATAAATTTATACCATTATGAATGGTCTCTACATCCTATACCTTTTTTACACGTGTCATGATGATGATGACAAAAGATCTTTCGGCACGTTTTGGTTGCAATGCACCAAATGCAGCAAACAATGCACTAGGGTTGACACTGTATCACTTTGGAACAGCTTGTCCTACTCTATCAAAGATTTACTGTCCAGGTACAAAGCAGTCTTTGCCACTGATGAAGAAGACTCCAGAAAGACAGGGGTTGTCCAGTGCTGTATCAACACTAGCAAGGCTTCAACAAGTCATAAATGATGCAGGTAAGTCTCCCTATATCTTTATAAAGATGTCATTACTCTTACAAGGGATGCTCAAACAGGGTATTTTCAAGAACAGAGCCATTTAATTCCTTGGGCAGCACCCATTGAACTTGTGAAGAAGAAAAATGGCTCCATTCATTTTTGTGTAATCGGAAGCTCAGCTCAGGTACTCACAATAAGGCCTATCCAAACTCAATTCAATTCAAAGAATCTTATTGGCATGAAAGTAATGACACAATTTTACCAAAGCCATAGAGTCCATATACATGAATGGATAATTTGAATGGTTACAACAGGTGAGATGTAGGGATAATTTAGATACAGTTACTCAAACTCCATTGCTTTGTGACATGCCATTGCATATCTTGCCACAATTGGGGTTCCCTCACTCATGATGATTTAGAATGTTTTAACATAACACAATGACGAGAACAATGCTTGCCATTTTCCTGACTAAATTAGTACTCTGATTACCTACAGACTAGATAGTATCTAACGCCATATCAAGCCTAGCCATTGACTACTCTCTGCCTGAAGAAATTTTTCTTAATGTCTGTACAAAATTGACCTTTTGCTAATTTCCATTTATGTCCCTTCATTCTACTAAAAGAACTAAACCTATAGAATCTCTTGTAGTTCACTTGTTCACTAGTTAATCCCCTTTATGAATTTAAAAGCCTCAATCAAATTAGCCCTGAGTCTGCTTTTACTAAGCTTGAAGAGGGTAAGCATCTTAAGTCTTTCCTCATAGCTTTTATCTTTCATACCAGGAATCAATTTGGTTGCTCTTCTTTGAACCTTTTCCAGAGCCTCTATATCTTTCTTGTAGTACGGTCCCCAGAACTGCACACAATATTCTGTGTGGTCTAACAAATGTATAAGGTAAGTATTACTTCCTTGGAGTTATACTCAATACTTCTGGCTATATATCTCAAGATTATGTTATGTTATGTTAATGGACAAACCAAGCTTTTACAAAGATGATGATAATTGAAAAAAACTATGTACTCTACAAGCATGCAGAACAATACAACTCATGCTCTGAAAAATCCTGAAAATTTGTGCATGGGTATGAAAAATGTGGGAGGAGACGTATTCAGTTTTGTGGAATGTTGGAGGTTTAGGGGTTTAGGGATTAGGCCTACTATATATTGAATTTCATCTTTGGTGAAACAAAATAATATTATAGTGCAATTCAGAGAGCACGCTACTGCAGGCATGTTATGATTGTTAATATTGTCAGTGTGAAATTATGCTGCATGTAAACAGTAACGTTGCCAAACACCGAATGCTTCTAGTTTTTATCAGCAACTTGTACCAAAATTATATTTTACAATTTCTCATCAAGGTCTTCCAATATTGTGTAATATTATTAAATGTTACATAACTTTACAGAAATCTCTAGTTTTGTCTATAATTTTAGTCACATATTTACTCCCATTAGGTCAGTTTGTTAGTGTTTGGTCTCAGTATGATTGTCAGCACCGCCATCATTATTGTCTTATTCAAAGTTGTCTTTGTTTTATGACACCTTGTCCCATATTCCCATGTGCATTATTCATTCCTCTGTGGAGCAGTGGGATTTAGTTCAGAAGAAAGAGGCTCCCACGCTCTTATCACCTCCCATCTCTTCCCACATAACCACAGGCCTTTTCCCTGCAGTGCCTTCTTCCCTCACCCCATCTGTTCCCAGAGAAGACCATGACTCTTTGTGGTTTCCTTGCAGCACCTCTGCAATTTTGGGTTCTGCTTTGACCACATTTGTGGACTCCCTCCCCCTCACTCTCTCCCCAGTCACTGGTGTTAATGCATACTCGGTTACATAAACCCAGGACTTTAATCATCTGCAGATCCTGCATAGTTGCACTGAATTGTGCTAATACACCTTGGACTGTTTTCTGAAACTATAATCACTAGTTTGCTTTTTTAATTTAAAATGCATTAGTAAAAAAAAAGTATTTTTATAGACTACTGTAATTTTTACAAGATTTCCCCAATTTAAAAAAGATGAGAGAATGCATGTAAAATCACATACCTCGTAAAAAGAGACCACTCTTTAAATAAATTTATATTGCATTACTACTGAATGTGGCTCTGAACTGATGGTAATTATATAAATGGGAGAGTAAACATTCCAGCCTGAATTATCTTCAGTGTTTCGGTCAGAATCCAGTCAGGTCCTTAGAACATACTAATCTCCTATGAACAGACATCTCCGTAAATGCACTTGCTCACTTGAATTTTGGCTGCAATTTCTCCTTGTCAGGAACATGGAAACTGTTTTCGAGACTGCCAGAGAGATTTGTTTGTTGTATAAATTCCATACACTGAACCACCCCACCATGGCAGAAGGAAAATAATCCAAGTGCTCAGAAGAGTAAAATAATCATGAATACATGAGAAGCATTGCCATGTAGCCTCATTTAGTAAGACTGCATGCTAAAAAAAAAAAAAAACCTCAGTTAACTGTCCTTCGATTATTACCAGTGGACTACAGTATAATGACAGTAGTATGATGGTCTGGGACTCATTTAATGAAAACTGATGTGCTAGCCAATATCTGTGGGATGTGACGTCTTTCTATCTCTGTTTTTGGACCTTATGAAAAAAACATCTGCAATTGTATTTCACAAATACACAATCCAAGCTCAATGTAATTGCAATTTCCCTGCCTCCCTTTTTTTAATGCCATGCGTATGCTTGTGAATACTTGAATATTCAGTTCATGGAGAATGGGGTCCGACTGGAACCTAACTTACTTTTAGCTATAAATGGAACCATGCAATGCGTGGGTATATGAATATTGTAATTATTCATATACGCACACATTGCAAATTAAATGCCACTATGTTTGTTTAATATGATGTAATGAGGTTGATTGGGATGGCAGGCATGCCATCCTGCCAAGTTACGCCTTAGCGGAGCGACATGCTCCCATCACTACAGTCTAGATCCGGGCTTGGCTACAATGTATGCGTGTTTGTCTGTATGTATGTGTATGCATACCTCTCATTACCTACAAGAAATTATATCTGAAGAAAAACATGTTTTTCAACATACAAAAATGGCAAGTTACTCATACATACGAAGCACTGTCTATAAGTCATTAACACTTGTAAAATCTAGGCATGCCACTAAAAGTACTGATATCAAAATTAGGCCAAGTTACAAGAAACAATATCTTAGCTCACACAAATTAAACATGCTGCTACACAATGTTTCCTAAATTATTTAAAGTAACTTGGCCGTGTGTTTTTTCATCTTCCTGTTTTCACTGGCATTTTTATTGGAAGAGAAAGTATGCTGCTAAATGCAACAAAATAAATTAAAATCTTCATTCAGCCTCATGGTGTCGGGTAAAAATAATAAACTAAAATAAAGTGAAAATAAACTAAATAACAACAAGGTTTCTTTCCATTAATTCACCTTTTTTGGTCTCAGGACTAATCCGCCAACACAAGTCTGCTGCATATGCCACTGTTGGGGCCAACAGAATGGACTACAACTCCCAGTAAGGGAAACCCCTCTGTCTATGTCATTGATGACGAAATCAGTGTCACCTCTTGTTTTGGTGACGTATTCGTTGCCGCCCGTTTATCGTAATTTCAAATGGGCAATAGCTAATACAGTAAGTAGCGGAAGTACATTCCATTCATCACCACCATAAAACCCTTGGACGAGCCATGGTTCTGTCTCTCTCGCCTGCTGCAACCCTGCGGTAAGCATCAAAGAGACATCTTGCTCTAAACAGCAACCTCGCTGTTGAAAGAAGATTTCTGAACAACGCGATTATTAGGATAAGTCCTTTGTGTCTAGAACCCCTGATCACAGTTCTCATCATTGGACATTCATTCCTAAAACTCCGCAAAAGAAAAAGACTTGTAAGTACCCGCTACAAACTGTACCGGAGGCCGCACATACCAAGCGTGACTTATTCAATTGGAAGAAGAAACGACCGTGTCTTTCCCCATCCGCGTTCGTCGACAACGCAATCATACCTGGACAAGCCAGAGACGATGGCCACAGGATCGGACCTGAAAGTCGCCGTTACTTCCGTTGAGCTGCCTCATCCGTTTCATCTGTTCCCTGGATCGAAGGCCTGCCATCCGACAACGGAAACACGCAACAAAAGGGACAGACTGACTGAATACTGGTGGGTATTTGAATCAAAGTAAGGCTGCCCATCTGGGCATTAGTTAGTTAGAATAATACGTTTAATGTTCTGTATACACGGTTTTGTGTTTTCATTTAATTGCTATCTGTATGGTTTTCTTTGAAATAACCTAACTGAAATCGAGGTTATTTTGCTGCGTAATATTTACCGTATTTCTACACAAACTCGGTCTACAACTCTTCCGTTTACGAACACCTTTTTCCGTCTAACCCAGTGGGAATACGGCTTGGTCATTAGAACAATTACCACATTCCAGTCAACACTGCGTAATCAGTTATCCAAGTACTGAGTCGTGGACACGCTTATCAAAGCGTAAGTACTTGGCTATTCGGTAGAACTAGGTTAATTCAATTGGGTAGGACCGTAAAAGGTCCCAGTACATTGCCTATGTGTCCTTGCGATAGGAGACGTAGCTGATCAAATAGCCATATTCCCCACGACATTCCCTCACTCCCCCTCTCTTTGTCTTCGACTCACGTGCCCCACGCAGGACACTCCGCCTGAAATACATCAAAGCTCCCTTTTCATCTTTATTTTCATTTGTTTCACTTCTTTCATTCATTCTGTTGTATTAGTAATTCCCTATAGATATCTGTGTTAATAAAATCTCTTTGTTGAAAACGATTCCGTTTCACTGTTTTTCGAACGTTGAATTAAGCCAACTGACTATTAAAAGAACTTTGGGTAATATTAACTGGGTAGCCTACAATAGTGCTGTTTAATTCTGATGTTACTAACTTGAAACCAGTATTGTGTTATCGCTAGCCACATTATATTACACTGGTAATATGAATAATAAATGAGATTGATTTTTAATGTTATCACCAGTTAACCCAACACCACTTAACCAGATAGCATGGTCCCAGTTGCCCCAATTTCTACTCTTATGGCGCTTTTCCACTACCTTGCCGTGCCGTGCCAGAATCCGTGCTCCCGCTTTGTTTTGCTTTCTCCACTGCCAACTGACCCGTGCCGGGCCGCAAGTACCCGTACCGATTTTAGCTACTGCTCTGGGGTACGTACCAAAGGTACTATCCATGCTGCAATTCGATACTGCAGACCGTTGATTGGTCAATGGAAATCATCACAAATACATCATCCCATGTTCATGTTTGTTCACCAGCAGCAACCACCATTTTTCTTATCAAAAAAAAAAATTTTCTTATCATCGCATTCACTTACGTATTCACTCTATGATAGCAGTAAAAGACGCTGCACCTAACGAAACGTTGTCAACGATTTTTCGTAATTTCGAAAATACTGTAGGTCAGTTGTAAGTTGTTTCTCTGTAGTCCTCTCTCTGAGGGCTCAAATACTTCATTTCTGAATAAGTTCCCAAATTAACCTGTGTCTGTTACTTTCAACATTCCAACACTATCTTCCACTTCCCTTCAGGATCACCAGACCCCTCATGCCAGATACTCATAATTCTAAGATCAAAGCTATAGATGACACTGGGGGGGATTAACAACCTCCTTGCACGTAGAGGAGGCATAGTAACAAATGTTCATTCGCTGTTCACCACACTGGCGGTGTGAACCCCCCGCGTGATATCTCTGGGCTGCGCCAACTCGGCGCCTAGATAACTGCTGCGTATCCCTATAGAGCACCACCGGCGAATAGCGGGCACCGTCAGTATTTCAAGGCCGCTCCATTCACACCAGCGAATGGAGGAAAGTTTAATTTAATAATTAGCAAATACAATTACAATATCCAACAGGTGTAAAAAACTCTAAGTGAGTGCAGGCTATTAGAATATTACAGTATCACGTTTCTGAGTTCCCTAGCCTGCACGAAATAATTCTCCATCTTCTCGTAACCTGAACCTAAAGTAATCATGTTTGGTATGGGTATATTTTAATACTCACAACGAATGACGGGGTACAAAGTATATCCACCATTCTTGCATTGCTAAATAATTATGCAACTAGATCAAAATTGAATAAATATTTACCAACGTTATTGAAACCCGCCCCACAATGGGAAGGGCAGACGTGATATGAAGGTGTGCCCTCCAAACAGCCAATGACAGCTCAGACCGCTCTCTCCCGGTTCGGTTTTTAAGTCAATGACCACCGAGGCCAGCTCTCTTCTTTTTTTTCAATTTTTTCTTTGCCTCTGTACCCGAGCCGTGGCTCACGTTGATTTTTAGGAAGTGACCATCAAGCCTCGGTGTCCCCGCCGAATAACCCTGGATCACTGTACCGTTGGACTTAAGAGTGTTTGCACTGCCTCGGAACCGTGTGTTTACGCCTTGAAGTACTGACGTGCTCATGTTGGGAGACCGGTGTCGCCGATCAAGCTGGCCTGTCTCAAGCAGCATCTTCTGGCTTTGAACTTAGCGTGTACTGCCTCAGCTGGGTCTCGGGGATCACTTTCTCCTTCCTCTTTCCTCTGTTCCTCTCCTCTCCACACTCCAACTCATAAGTAACGCCATAATTCGAAGTTTAACCTACCGTTAGATATTTATGTGTACGTCCATACAGACCCAGCAGTAGCCAGACAGCGGCTAGACCATAAACCTAATTGTATGGTTAAAGAACTTTGTGCTATGAGTCGAGTGTAACTGATTGTTGTCTGTCTCATACTAATCATAGGCTATGTGCATAAAATGGTATTAGTACATTCATAGTGAGTTTCTGTGTAATGATACCCATCAACCTTGTTGAGAGAGCGTATCACTTATAAACCCTAATACTAATACTATAATGCCTGACTAGTCAATACATTCTGCATTATGTACTGAATTGTATCGTGCTGTACTGTGCCAGTACCCTATCCCATATTACAACCAAACTGCTTAACTAGAATAACAATTATTTGTCATTAAAGCATATATTTTTGTAGATGTGTGTTTGTGTTTCCTCTCTCATGCTGATGGAATAATCCACCAACGAAGTCAAATAGAGACATTTGAATTAATAAGTGCGGAGGGTCGATTCCCTCTAAATAATTTTAAGTGTTGAGGTTGATAAAGGGTGATCTCCAGTTATTCTGGGTTCAGTATTCAGAGTGCTGTGCCATTAACATGGTAGCTGAGGGTGACCCCCTAATTAAATTTGAAATAATAAAATAATATTAATTTTAATTTAATAACTCAACTAAGTTCTATCAACCTTATGACAATACTATTATTATTGAGGACTTCTGGGCATAGCTAAGCCATATGTTTGCAGATAGACTATCTGACATTGTTTTCTGGAGCAAAACAGAAGTGGATAGAATTGTCATTGATTTACTGTCTCTGTCTCTATCTACTGCACACAGATAAAATGTGACAGGTGCTGGTGTTTTGCTCCTCAAATAGAGCAAGGTCATTTTTCTGTTTTTTACATGATTATGAAAGTGCAGATTATAAGATTTCAAATGATGTGCCATACATTGAAATCTGAAAATAGTTGAAGAAGATATGCTTATTTGAATGTTGGTACTCCTAAAATCAAGTAGCAGAGAAAATCCCCTTGAAAGATCTTGAACTTTTCACACTTCTCACAGGGAGATAATGGGTGGGAACAATATCTAGTTAACTCCACCCCAACCACTCCCCCACTAGACTACCTGTCAATCCTTGCCCATTTAGGGGTTACCCTATTTAAAGCTTTATAACTCCAGATGTGAACACCACAGAGACTAGAAAAATGTCTTAAATGAAGCAATACATTTATACCATTTACAATACTAGCTTAGATTACTTTATATTCATAAGTTGTAAGAAATAACGTGCCACAAATGCAATGGTCAAGGCAAAAAATCTAAAATGAATTTGCTCCTTTTTTAGTTCGCAATGAAATACTGGGAGATTGCGGATTGAAGTATACATGTCCTGGATCAAAAACTTCTTGACCACAAGTTCATAAAATCTAAGGGTGGATATGTAGAACTACTAAAGATCTATGAAGCAAAAACTAAGCAGTGTACCCAGCATCTCCAAATCTACCCAAAATGTCTAAATTATTAACAGTG